>NW_024412395.1:89510254-89606713 GCF_014898765.1 Herpailurus yagouaroundi
GCCCCTGTTTTCTCTCTTTATAAAAAGGATCATGTTAAACTAATCAGGGTTGTTTGAAATGCTAAACTGCATGGGAAGCATTGTCAAATAAGAATCACTACTAAGCCTTCTTTATGTTGTGTTTGTGTAGGTATATGTTATACATATTCCAGGATTATATGACATTCTTGGAAATCTGGTATTACCAGTCATAATTTGTTATTATCTTAAAATGTGGTATATCACAAAAATTGCAAAATTTTCTTGTTAATTTCATTAAAATGAATTCTTATCAGATCTTAATAATAGGTATTTTTAAAAGTCTTTTGTCATTTACAGACAGTTATAGTTTTACTCAAATGTTTTTGCACAAGTATTCTTGTACTTCATCTGCAAAAGTACTTCACCTCCAAGGAGATTCATGGAAAGGATTTTGTTTTTTTACTAGTTCATGTTTTTTGATAAATCTAAGATCGCAAAACTGAATTGGGTGAGAATTTCCAGAAAAAAATGAAAAAACTGGATTCAGGCAGAACAAGGATTAATATCATGGGACTGAGTGAATTGACAAGGACTTTTTATCTGAAACATTGCTGGTTCTTTAATGTTCTTTTTTTTCAGATATTAAGAATTTTTTTCTCTTTTCTCTTAAGCTATCAACAATTTGTGTAAAGTATACCTTTGTGAACAAAGGTGAGACATTTACATTTTCTCCCTACCTAATCCCTCCAGAATTAGAAAACTCTTGAGCGTTCTTTTCATGGCAATATAGTTAGTAATTTGCATAAGTTCAATGAGATTCTGTTCCCTTTAATAGGATTGATTATATCACCAAGGTTTTACTAGAATGTCATATTTGAAATAGATATGCACAGACTCAGACTGACCAGACAGTTTTAAGGAGCTGAGATTGACTTTACAGAGGCAATAAAGCCTCTTAGAAAAAATCAGCCTGGCACCTTGCATATAAAAATCAGCCTGGCACCAGCAAAGCAATCTTAAAAAAAAGCTTATATGGTCTGTCATTATCTTGTTGCACTTATGTAAATACTCAGGCCAAATCTAATGCAAACAAATCAGTTTCACCATGATTATCCATAGAGAACAAAGAAATGGGGATAATTAGGAGGAAAAAATTATGTGTGCACCTTTGTCTATATCAGATTCTAATCCTGTTAATTGCCTTTGAGATTTTGTTATATACCTGTAAACTAGACTGACTGCTGAATTATTCTCATTTTCTAACAAACAAACAAACAAACAAACAAACATACAAACTTGCTATGAATCTCCAAACTAACGTGTCCAACTTTCTCACACCCTTCTGACATGGAATCACTAAGAACAAAGACTGCCCTTGAACCTCCTTGGAAGGTTCCCATATGGTGGCCAAACCCATATGGTAGGCAAACATCAGGGACATGGATCCTGGATATACATCTCACAGTTGAAGAAGTCTACACCTGACACCTGGTCCTGTGAAAATGCTAGAGACTTCCAAATCAGATTGAGGTAGATTGCTTCCCTCAACATGCCAGTTCAAGATGTCATACTTAAATTAAACTTGGAATGCTTCCTTCTTCCCTTTCTTTCCTTAACTCTAGTATTGGTCTGGAAAGATAATGCCACCATCCATATTGCCTTTGTCATTGCAAAGAAGGCAGAGAGTTAAATTCTGGGTCTTATGTGAGATTATTTTTTTAATGTTTATTTATTTTGAGAGAGAGAGAGAGAGAGAGAGAGAGAGAGAGAGAGAGAGAATATGCACACAAGCAGGGGAGGGGCACAGAGAGAGAGGGGGAGAGAGAGAATCCCAAGCAGGCTCCACAGGGACAACACAGAGAGCCCAAAGCAGGGCTCAATCCAATGAACCATGATATCATGACCTGAGCCAAAATCAAGAGTCAGATGCTTAACCAACTGAGCCACCCAGGTGCCCCAGATTCTGGATTTTATAACAACTTTTTTTTTCAGGCTAGCAGAAAACCTAAATGACTCTTGGCTTAAATGGACAAACGCAAAATTCCTGCAAGTGAATCCATTAACATGCCACTTAATGGGAGTTTGTGTCCTGACAGCATTTATCTTTGTGGTTGTTATTATTCTCCTTGGGCTTGTTAAAGCCCAGATACCTGGCACATAGCCAGACAATGTCTTTTAGATAATCTAAGTGTGCCTACAACTTTCTACAAAGATATCTCATTGGCTGATTCCCCTGGATTTATACTGTTGAGTTAGAAAGGAATTACCAGAAGGCATTCATGACGGGATTCATTTCCTTTGGCAGGGTTATACTTCCCTGGTTAGGAGTAAAGTTAAATGAGAATGGGATCAAAATCCTTCCTTAATTCTTGAAATATTGCAGAATCTGCTGGTAAGACCATAACCGCCCAAGACATATCCATAGACTCTCTGGCCAAAGTTGTCCTTGATAACAGAATAGCCCTTGATTGTCTTTTATCTGAACATCGAAGTGTTTGTGCTACTGCTGACACTACCTGCTCTACCTGTACTAACATTTCTGGAGAAGCTGAAACTCAGTTAAATAAAGTCACTGAGCAAGCCACTGGGTTTAAAAAAGGGTCTCCTGGGGTGCCTTGGGTGGCTCAGACTATTAAGCGTCAGACTTTTGATTTCTTCTCAGGTCATGATCTCCCAGGATTGAGTCTTGCATTGGGCTCTGCACTGACAGTGTGGAGACTGCTTGGGATTCTCTCTCCCTCTCTCTGCACCTCCCTGTTTGCACTCTCTTTCAAAATAAGTATATAAACATTAAAGAATAAAAACAGAAACAAAAATAAAACAAAACAAAAAAAGATGTCTCTTTCCACAGGGTCTTAGTTTGCCTTATTTGATTTTGATTGGTTTGGGTCTTGGGGAACATGGCTTTGGAGTGCATTCCAAACATTGAAAATTATTCTGCTTATAAGAATCATAGTTGGGGCGCCTGGGTGGCGCAGTCGGTTAAGCGTCCGACTTCAGCCAGGTCACGATCTCGCGGTCCGTGAGTTCGAGCCCCGCGTCAGGCTCTGGGCTGATGGCTCGGAGCCTGGAGCCTGTTTCCGATTCTGTGTCTCCCCCTCTCTCTCTGCCCCTCCCCCGTTCATGCTCTGTCTCTCTCTGTCCCAAAAATTAAAAAAAAAAAAAAAAAAGAATCATAGTAATCTCTCTGTTATGTTATATTCTCTCAAAAGCTTTAAATACATGTTCATAGGTGCTATCCACCAAACAAATGATCTCCCTAAGAATGGAATAGGAGGGGAAAAAAGAAAACAAAAGAAAAAAGAAGAGAATAGCTACCTTAAAAATTGTTAAACTGAAGTGGCTTATGAATATCACAGAGATTAAGCAAAACACATCATAGCCTATGAATACCACACAAAGGATCCACCAATGCTGTGAGAACTACAAAGCAGTAGCTGAGAGTGGTGCTAATGCTTTAAATTTTGATCATACTTCTCAGGTAAGGTGAGAGTCTGATCAAAATGGGACAAATTGTTAAAAAGGAGACAGCTGGCCCAAAATGGAGACACTTGTACTAAACTCCACATCAGCAAACCAAGAATAACATAATTGCAGTTTCAACTCCCAGGAACATAACCTGAGCCAGTAAATGTGGAATTACCTGGTCAGCACTAGTGAAATAATCTGTCAGATAGAACCCATCCATTTCCCTTTGAAAGGCAACCTTGCCTGAAAAAGCATTATTTCCTAAAAATTTCCTTTTTCTGCCTCATTTCCGACTTTAAAAATCGTTCTTTTCTACAGCTTGATAGAGCTCCTTTCTGTAGTTAGGTATGATGTTGCCAGATTCATGAATTGCTGAATAAAGCCAACCTGATCTTTAATTTACTTAGTTGACTTTTTATCGTTTAACATATTTTAAATTACTTGATAATAGTTTAATACTTGATGGGAAAATCCTTCCACATAGCTCTTCTTTTCAAATGTATGGCTATCTTATTAATTGTATTTTATTTTTAAAAATTTTAATTTAAATTTATTTTTGAGACAGAGATGGGGAGAGAGCAAGCCGGGGAGGGCAGACAGAGAGAGAGAGAGAGAGAGAGAGAGAGAGAGAGAGAGAGAATCCCAAGCAGACTCCACAATGTCAGCACAGATCCTGACGCAGGGCTCCATCTCAGGAACCATAAGATCATGATATAGGCCTAAATCAAGAGTAGGACACTTAACCAACTGAGCCAGCCAGGTGCCCGATTAATTGTATTTTCCAGAGATGCTTTAGACTATTTTTGCTAATAAACAAACAAACAAATAAATAAATAAGCAAACTGAAGATGGTTAAATGTGTAGCTAAGTTTTAGAAGAACTGTTTTCATAGCATGAATCTTCTCATTTTGGAATGTAGTAATTCTCCATCATTTAAGTTTTCTGTTATGTCTTGGTAAATATGGTAGTTTTATTTTTATTTTAAATGATCAGTAACTATGTCAGTCTTTCTTCCCATCCTTTACCTTCCACCTTCATCTGTGTTCTAGTCAGTGAATATAAATATGTCTTGGAAACATACAATATCCTCACTGAACAGGAAAATTATTACTTCCAATAACAGTTATTTGAGTTCAAGAAACACTCAAATTAGAACAAAAGCTAAAGGCATTCTTGTAGTGATAATGGTCTATCAGCTCCATCATAACAAAATTCATAGGCAAAAGAACTTTAGATAAGCCAAAAATAACCATCATCAATGAAGTAGTGATATGCAAAAACTATATTTGGGGTCTATTTTTTATAACTTCACCATAAATTAATACAGTGACTATTTCTTTTGAAAATACCCATGAAAATGGAGAATAGCAGCCATGATAATATTATAAAGTATTCAATAATGCATAAAATGTATATTTGCTAAAGAAACGGAATATGTCTGATACTAGACAATTCACGATTCTTCTAATATAATGTGAAAAAATGTGGCTGGACACAGAGAAAATGGTAAGTATCCACTCATCCCTTCTTTTCCTTGTTATTTCCATGCCATTTACTTAATTTCTCCTCCAACTAGACCAGTTAAGTCAATACATAAATGATACATCCTGGTTTAATGCAGCACAGTACTCTAAAGGGGATATTTTTTTCTAGGTTTACCCAATTCCCTAACCAGGAGAGTAGTATGTATTTGCTTTTCTAAGTGTGAAATCTCACAGTTTTTCTATTTATGTAGCAAACAGTATGAGTGTTCTATTTATCAATGGACAGTCTGATGTCACTTGTAGATAAGTTTTAAATTTTCTTTTTTTTAATTATTTTTAAAGCTTATTTATTTCTTTTGAGAGAGAGAGAGAGAGAGAGAGAGAGAGAGAGAGAGAGAGAGAGAGAGAATGAGAAGGGGAGGGGCAGAGAGAGAGGGAGAGAGAGAATCCCAAGCAGTCTCCATGCTGTCAGCACAGAGCCTGTTGCTGGACTCGAACTCAGGAACCATTATATCATGACATGAGCCCAAACCAAGAGTCTGAGGCTTAACCCACTGAGCCACCCAAGTGCCCCTGGAATTTTCTTTTCAATAGTCAAATATAGTTATCCTAATGACAGTCAGCTTTTTGGCTGCAAAGATATAAGTCATTCAAAATAAAATGTCATGACTACTATAACAAAATTCTTCCAGTGGTAACAATTCCAGATATTTCTGACTCCTCTTCTCAATGTCCTCTCAATAATCCTTCAAATGTGTACCATTCACTCTCTAATCTTTCTGATTAGATTGCCTATCTCCACAGTTTGCACTCCTGTAATGTAAATGCCTGACATTAAGCTTTTTGGTTATAATGTAAGTGCCCGACTTTAAGCTTTTATTTGCTGATACATCCATTTCAAAGTCATCTATCTTAAATAAACATATGGCAGCTGTATGACACAGTTACTTGCAAAACACCTAGAGAAGACAGGCTGCCCCCAACCACGAAGTTCCCCTTTTAGAAAGCCCTGGGTTACCTAGAAAACTGACCACTCCACAGACCTTTCCCCCTCCTGCACCTTGATTCCCACTCCTCTGCTTTAAATGTGCCAAGGAAGAGTGAACTTGTCAAATCGTTGGCACTTTCATTTCAAGTGCCTTGACCCCAGTAAAGGCAGAGAGCCCTGGGTCTGCACTTACTATCTCTCTCTACTCACGACCTTAACGTGTGGCCCTAGGACAGGCCATGTATACTCCAGGACTTGTGAATAAAACAAGTAACCTTGTTTTTTCAAAGTTCCCTGATAATTGTTGCAGTGGTGCACTTTGTAATCATAATAAGAACACCAAGGGCAAGTCAAGCTGCAAAGTTGGCTCTGGTCAGGGAAATATCTAGCTTTAGGGGCTCACAGGACCAGGTAAGTACCCAAGAGCCTTCCTAGCCAAGAGCATCACTATCAACAGGTTGCAACCAACACAGAACAATTTCCTCAAACTATCTGTGTCTATGTCTATCTGTGTCCATAACATGTATATCTATAGCTAATTACTGCACATAGGAACACATACACAAATAACCAACCATGAAAGACACCTTGAGCAGAAATCATCTTTTTCAATCTTTTCATTGTATAAGTGAGAGAACTTAAGGAAACTGAGGTTCTTGAAATTGAATTTGTTCAGGACTGTATCTCTGGTCTCCTGATGCCCCCAGTTCAGTATTCTTTTTGGCCTTTTCAAACATTCTTCATTTTGTCTTGTACCCAGAGTATTTCCAGAAAACAGGCACAAGTTTATACACTTCCTTTATACTCCCTTAATCTTTAGCATGACATTGAGCACTGGGTCTTAAATCTGTATTAACTCTATTACATGGAGCATTTCAAATAACTGTATCTCCTATAGTTAAACAAAAACATCCATTTCTTTTAAATCTTTGAAAAACATCATCAAATTACAGCAAATGTTCTCAACTTAAATCAAAACAAACACATATTAGGGGAGATTATTCTCTGATTTTCTACAAGTTAATTACTGGGTCACTTTTGGAAATGTCTTAGATGAACACAATTTTAGAAATGTATGCAAGTAATCAATTCATTGCAATGTTTCCCTTAATTTTACAACATCTCCAGAAACTACAAATCCAAAAAAAGGAAAATAGGAAATAATTGAAATCGATAAGCAGGCTTATGGTCATGCAAAGTTATTAGTAAAATACAAGAGTTTTAATTAAAGATGTTGCCTTTTTACAAAGGCTCCCTGTTATGCTGATTGATCGAGCCTGCTGGCTCAGCTCTTTCTCTTTTCCCCATTAGCTCCCACTTGCTTTTCTCTGGCCTAATAGGATATTCACCACATCGGAACTACCTTTTTAAACAGCATTTATTCCACAAAGATTGTGAATACAATTACACTTTAGACAAATTGTATGTGTATGCATGTGCATGAGTATAATTAGTGTTTTATTTTCATAATTTGTCACTTTGATGTTATAAGCTACAGGAAACTTTTAGAAATATCATGAGGAAACGTACAATTTAGTTTTTAGCTGTTACAATTTCTTGTTGAAATTCTGAGGAACAAAAATACCTAATTGTTTTCTTAGATTTTAATATTTACTTCAATAAATTTCAGACATATTTTAGAATAAAAAGGATACACACACACATACACACGTATACATATATTTCTAAAGTTCACTCTAAAAGTAAATAGAATCCATAAGCCAGGCCAAGTTAGTTTTATTTTTTTCGATTATTAAACTGAAAGTTTTATTATATTGCAACTACTGAAAGTAATACTCTTGGTGTACAACATAGCAAATCACTAAGGAAAATGCTAAATATTTTTAAAATTTATCTAGCATATTCTCTAATGTCTGTATAGAGACATTAACACAGAGTGTTGTCTGGAACAAGTTTTTACTTGCCAATATAGTAGTACCCTTCATTTACAGTTATCTAATAACAGAACAAATACACAGCTCATGTTAATTTCAATGACTTTTTTTTTTTTGAGAGAGAGAGAGTCAGGGACGGGGAGAGAGGAAGAGAGAGAATCCCAAGCAGGCTCCACACTGTCATCTGTTCTGTCAGTGCACAGTGGGATTCAGGGCTGAATCTCACAAACTGTGAGATCATGACCTGAGCCTAGAGCAAGAGTCAGCTTAACCAACTGAGTCACCCAGGTGCCCCAATGACATTCTATTTTTTTTTAAATTTTTTTTTAATGTTTATTTTTGAGACAGAGAGAGACAGAGCATGAACAGGGGAGGGGCAGAGACAGAGGGAGACACAGAATCGGAAACAGGCTCCAGGCTCTGGGTGGTCAGCTCAGAGCCTGACGAGGGGCTCGAACTCACGGACCGTGAGATCATGACCTGAGCCGAAGTCGGACGCTTAGCCAACCGAGCCACCCAGGCGCCCCAATGACATTCTATTTTTAATTAAAATAAAGGATTATGAGATAATCTAGCTAGGAAGAATACTGTAGAAGTAAGAGGTGAATTCCACCAGAAGGTTTCATTTGGTTAAAATAATGTCTTAGCTTTAACTGATTTAATGGACATTTCCAGGGACAGAAGTATTATCTGTTCACTCCAGTAGTTGAAACATACATTCCTCATTAATTTTTTGTGGTGTGATATTTTGGTTTAGGAGACAATTTTTTTAGCCCATTGTCAAATGCATTTACACTTTTCAATTAGTTTCTAAGCAAGAAATGTTCCTTGTAAAGGAACTGAGAAGACAAAGGGGTATTTGCTAGGGAATCAGCCTAGCAAATTTTAGTTAAATAATCAGCAGCTGAAGACATAACTACTTTAATACAAAACGTGTGCAAAGGTTAGGAGAATTAAGTTGTAATATTTTGATACATGTTTTTCTCCCTCCTACCTCAAAACGCAGTTCCTAACTCAGATGGCACCAGGTCTAGAAGGGCAAAAGGAATGTGTAAAATGAAACAACACACTGCCTGATAATAGGAGGCTGGAGACAGCTGGCCTGATACTGTGCTTAAAGATAAAAAAGGACATGCAGTATCTATTTTAAATGAGATAAGTGTGCTTCATATATCTTGCAGGGAAAGAGATAACTTTGTCCCTTTAATCATTATTACTTATTCCTTGAAGCTTAGTCTCTCACACACAAACTTCTAGAGCTCAGACCTTAGGACGCAGTTCTTATGAATAGAGAGAGTTGTCATTCTTACCAGTAAGCTTGCTAAATAATACTTCTATAAGCTTCAGACTTCACATAGCAGATAAGTTTGTCTCCCCTGACATGACTACATTAATCCACTGAATCAATTTACTTAAGCTGTGCTGTGGAGCAATGCGGCCACGATTTAACTGAGCTTCAAAGTACTTTTAAGTTTGACTCACTGCTCCACATGTAATGCAGCTCTCAGGGTCCCATCCTAAGTTTTATTTTGACCTTTTGCAATGTTAAAAAGAAACAACAGACCCAAAATGGCGTCACTTTTGCTAACCCCCCACCAAGGCGTAATACCTAACCTAATTGCAGTTTCAGCTTCTCCCAGGAGTGGAATTTTAAAGCAATCAGTCTGTAATTTCCTGGTCAGCACTAGTGAAAATTTTGCCAGATAAGACCCCCTAAGACCCCCGGCCTTCCTCTAAGGGAAGGCAAACTTGCCTGAACTAATCCACTGTTTTAACTTGCTTGTCCCACCCTTCTTCAGCCTATAAAATTCTTCCATTTTGTACAGCTCCTCAGAGCACCTTTCTGCTTGCTAATGGGATGCTCCCTGGTTCATGAATCATTGAATAAAGCCAATTAGATCTTTAAAGTTACTCAGCTGATTTGGTTTTTTTTGTTTGTTTCTTTTTTTGTTTTTGTTTTTTTTTATTTTATTTTTTTTTAAATTTTTTTTTCAACGTTTTTTATTTATTTTTGGGACAGAGAGAGACAGAGCATGAACGGGGGAGGGGCAGAGAGAGAGGGAGACACAGAATCGGAAACAGGCTCCAGGCTCCGAGCCATCAGCCCAGAGCCTGACGCGGGGCTCGAACTCACGGACCGCGAGATCGTGACCTGGCTGAAGTCGGACGCTTAACCGACTGCGCCACCCAGGCGCCCCTTGTTTTGTTTTTTTTTTTAAACAGCATCACTGTCAGAGACATTCCTGTTAGGTTTATAGGGGAAGCTGCTCTACATTTAACATGACAAAGGATTTATGGAGAAGAAATTCAAGTTACTTTAGAAAGTCAGATTCATGAGGAAAGCAGTTAAGAATAAAACAGCTAGAGTCTACAGGCAAAATTTACTTACTTTAATATTATAAAAATTCTTTACGTTGTCTAAGGATATGTTTTTAAGGAATTTGTTTAGAAAAATATTTTCTATTTTAGAAAAAAACATTAAATAAAATAGCTGCTGTCTCTAGAGTTGACAGTGTGAATATTAATTATTAAATGCTATAGGGGGAAAATGACACACTTAAATTATTCAACAGCTAATCAAAGCTCACAGTGGCACCCAGTCCAGTACACAAAATCTATTGCAAAATGTTACTAAATTTGACTTAAAATGTACACAATTCTATTACAATTTCTAGAAGTGTGCATAGCGAACTATTGTCTATAGTAAGCTGTCTATTTATTCACACTCTCCATTTCACTAGATCTATTAAAAACAAAAACTCCTTCCTCATTTCTTCTTTTAAAACTCCTGCCTCCTGCAGACCTCCCCTCAAGCTTACCATTGTTGCACTCAGCATTTTTGTTTTGCCATTTTTCTATTCGGAGATGTTTTCACTCTGATCAACACTGCTTCATTTCACCTTAACAAGGCATTCATCATCAGGGGCTTGTTCTCTCAGAGCCTGAACGTTTTGTCTCTACCAAGGCTTTTTGCCACTTAGTGACACTGAGGAAAATTCTGGCACATTTGCTGTTTTAGGAAGAGACACTTGTGGGAAGCTGTCAGCTTTGATATGGTGTGGTAAGTGAAATGGATTCTTAACTTCAGTTTACTTAGCTGACTTGTGGAGTTTTTAAACACTTTTACCTTCCTTCCCTAATATATAAAAACTCTCAAAAACAATTATACACAGAAGACAGGGAAATATTTGACAAATCATAAAGTTGAATATCTCCAGAGAAGCCTTCACTGAAGTGAATTTATTTCAGTCATAGGAAAAGAAATACTTTCTAACAATATAAGACTACATCTTTTAGATCCTATAATGTACTTTGTATGGTCAAGCAACAAAAACAGAATATTGTCAGAAACTTGCACAGCCCAGATTTTCAGATTTTTAAAAAGTTCAGTCAAGGTTCAGAGAAGTGTCTGTCAAATGGGTCTAAGGTTAACTAATATATTGTAACTAATAGAAAGGCTATCAGAAATCTAAAGGAAGCCTGAAAAATTTTATAATTTTAAAACATTTTGATCATGTATGTTACATCTCTATGGAATCTCTCACAAAGTCTAATTCTAAAAAAAAAAAAAAAAGATCGTATTTCTAAAATTCAGTTCTTAAAATAAGTATGCCTTTGAGTAGTTCCAAAATACATTTTGCCTCAGGATGGTGTGCTTTTTAAATATGGATGAGTAATTTACCTTTCAAGTAGCTCAAACAAGGAGAGAGAACAGGAACGAATGTCAAGGGCAAGAAGCCTCCACTTCACTCCCAGGGTTTTTGCTTTTTCACTTCTCAACCACAGGTATCAGCAGTTTTCAATGGATAAAATAGTTTTCACAGGATAGAACTGGACTACAGGAATTTCACTTCTACATGCATTCATTCAGAATTAGGATGGAGTAAGTGTTCTAACAGTATCTCCGTTAACGTATTAAAATATTAGCTATTATTTATTAGGTCCTTGGTATATGCCAAAAGATATTTAAGCATTTCAACTACACTATTCTATTGAATCTGATTCCAAAACAACAACTCTCTGAGGTAAGTGCAATTATCTCCATTTTACAGAAATGGTAACTGAGATTTAGAAAGATTAAGTCACTTTCCCATGACAAAGAAATGGAAAGAACTGGTATTTGTATCATTTGTCTGATTTCAAATCCAATGTCCTTGTCCACTAAGCTGTGCTATACAATGTGGTATACAGGAAGCTGTTTTATCTTTAAATTCAAGACACTCAGGTTGTGAAATCCCCAGTATTAGCTGCATAAATTTAACAACTCCCTGATCATTTCCTCAGCATACATTTCCCCAATTATAAAATGAGGTAAACGTTAACTATCCTGTTTAACTCACAGTAATATGGTGAAAGTAAATTTTAAAAGGGAAATTTTTGGGGGGTGCCTGGGTGTCTCAGTTAAGGGTCTGACTCTTGGTTTCAGCTCAGGTAATGATCTCAGTTTAGTGAGTTTAAACCCCACTGACAGTGTGGAGCCTGCTTGGGATTTTTTTTCCTTTCTCTCTTTCTCTCCCTCTCTCTCTACACCTCCCCTGCTCATGCTGTCTTTGTCTCTCTCAAAATAAATAAATAAGCTTAAAAAAGATACAATAGAAATCTTTTATAGACCATAAAGATCCATGCAAATAGATATTTTTCTAAAATTTGGATTTGCACATATCAGATATAGGTAGATATTTATTGAATTTCACTTTGATAGGCTCTGTGGAGTAGGCATAGTGACCATTAAGCCAATTTTAGGTCATTACAGTAAGCATAATGTCTATGCTAAAAAATTAGGTGAATTAAATGATTTCATGCTGATGATTTGATACATGAGCTGTGACTTGCTGATTTTCTTAGTCAAGACTGTCTTGCCTAACGGGCACCTTGGTGGTTCAGCCTGTTGAGCGTCCAGCTTCAGTTCAGGTCATGATCTCACAGTTTGTGAGGTCAAGCCCTGTGTTGGGCTCTGTGCTGATGGCTCAGAGCCTGGAGACTGCTTCAATTTCTGTGTCTCCCTCTCTCTCTGCCCTGACCCCACTCACGCTCCATCTCTCTCTCAAAAATAAATTAACATTAAAAAAAATAAAAAAAAAATAACACTGTCTTGCCTAAGCCAAGTCTTAGTGGGGTCCTAGCCAAGACCATCCCCACTTGGCAGCAAGCAAAAATCCACATTTAAGTATACTAGAAGAATACTGTGTTTGTTTAGGCACCAAAGGGTAGAAATGCGGCTGGATCTCAAGAAGGCCTGAGAACCAGTAGGTAAGAATTGTTTCTGTCTCTGATTCTTGTTTGCTTCTGCATGACAGATTTATTTAACAGGTTCAAAATGGAAACTTCCACTAAGTTTAATATCTCCTCAAGTTCAAATTTCTAAGGTAGTATAACCAGAATTTCTGGATCTCAAGTCCAAATTCCCTGGGGCAAGAATCTCATTGGCCCAACATTGGTCAATATTTACTCTTATTACAAGATTTCTCATTCTTAACCTTCAGTACTTTTTAAGTTTTATGTTGTATACTTATTCTTTGTTTGGATGGGGGTGGAGTGAAGTTATCTTGTGCACTCCAGGTATCATCCCTGGCCTCTACCTACTAGATGCTAATAGATGCTCCCCCTAATCTAACTCAGTGTTGTAACAACCAAAAATATTCAGACATTGTCAATGTCCCCTGGGGGCAACGTCACCTCTGGTTGAGAAACACTGTCATGTGACTAAGGGTTAGAGCATCACACAAAACAAACATGGCCACAGTGACTCACCCCTCCAGAAGTGGGTAGTTCCCAAAGAAAGACAGATGTCTACTTGGACATTATCCCAAGTTGTCTACTATAAGAATAACAGATGTTGGTGAAAGTTATGATTTTTTTACTAACTTTTGTATATTTTTTACTAACATAAATCTCTAAAAATTAATTAAAAGTTTCAGAATTTTGAGCACTGTATGAATTAAAGGCATATTTAACTTTCAAAATTGGAGAATACCCATGTGTGCTGTTTTCTCATTCTGTCCTAACAGAGTGATTTCCAAGATTTTGGCTCATGCATCCCTATCAATTAGAGAATGATTATTCAGCATTAAGATGATAATAATGATCATTATAATAATAATAATGAGAAGAAAAAGGAGGAGGAGGAGGAGAAAGAGAAGAAGAAGGAGAAGAAAGTAATTTACACTACATTTTTCTATTCTACTAAATTCATATAAAATGCAGCAAAAATTACTTAAGAGTTTGATTTGATTTCATAGTATCATTAAAAGTACTATATGGGACTTCTGGTCCAGATAAGATGGCATAAATTTATTTCTTCCTTACCAAGAGTAGCTGTGTTGTGGAAATAATGCAAAAGGCAATAATGCAAAGGAGAATTTGAAAGGCATTGAAGCCAAGGCAAACTAGTTTGGAACCCTGAACTGGACAAACAACAGAATAGTAGGCATCTATGTTTCCCTACCCAACAGAAGAAAGGAATCCAAACTAGCATTTCCTAAATGTAAGCTAGCAACAGAAAATAGCCCAAGTAGGCTCCTATGTTCCCCAATTTAACAGGTGGACCTAAAGAATGCTAGGTGAGCTAGGTGGGCCTGAGAGGCCCCTCTCCAGAAGACCAGGGGTAGTTGGGTGGATCCACCAGAGGGGCCCAGCCACAGCAAGCAGCCAGGCTGAAAAGTTTCCTTGATCCTTTGTAAAATAAGTAAGTTGGTGAGTGAGTAAAATTCATTTTTTAATTTGACATCTCAGAAGTTTTTTGACGTGAGAAGACCTATGGACATTTGCACACTTTAACAATTTCCACGGTTACCTGCCACTTCATCACAAAGTATTACAAGGATTCTTTTATATTTTAGAAATCTCAACTTTGTGCAAAAGGCCACATCAATGTTATTTCAGCATTGTGTGTAACTTGGTTTCAACTACTTTGCTATTAGAATATTGTCTACAAATAATTGTAGTAAATTTATTTCACACATTGATCTTTACAATCCTGCTTAAAATTCTTGCCAAAATATAACTATCATAAACATTATTTCTATCAAAAAAGTTAATTTAAGTCTACACTATGTTTTATATAACTCCTTGACAAAGACCAAAAAGTTTGATAATACACTGCCTTGCCCAGGGAATAGGGAAACAGGAATTCACATACATTGCTCCTGGCAGAGAAAACTTTTACAAACTCTATAGAAAACAAGATTTCCATGTTAGTGATCTCTATCAAATTACATAAATATGTGTCATTGACCTTGCAATGACCACTTCCAGGCATTAATACTATAAGTAAATTCATTCACATATGCTTAGATTAAAAAAAAAAATCAAAGTACATGATAGCATGTAAAGCATGCTAACATTTGAGTGAAAAATGGGAAGGAACATATACATATGTCCTACTGTATGCATAAATTGTCTCTGGAAGAATACACAAAAGTAGCCAATAATATTTGTTGCCTAGGGATGGCTGAAGGACAGAGGCAGGACAAAAGTGGGAAAAATTTTTATTTTATGTTCTTTTCTATTTTATCAATGTTAGACATGAAAATGTCCCTGAATGAAAACAAAAAAAACAAGGAAAAAAAAAAAAAGAAATCATTTACCAGTGAGACAATATTTTTCCTCTATCTTTTTTCTTTGTTGGCTCACAATAATGTAATTATTTTCCATTTCCTTATTGAAAGAGAATCTAACAAATATGAACTGAGACAAATTAGAAATATCTAAACTTTAATCCAATAGTATAATAAATTTCTACAATATCTAATATTTGTATATTCATATTTTTTAATAACATTTTCTCTGTCTTCTATGCTAATGAAAGGAATGCATTTCAAATTGCCACTACACTATTTTTCATGTATTATTCCAGCTGTTGTTATTGTAGCAGGAAAGAAGAAATATCTTTACCATTCATATGGAGCATTTTGTTTTTCCTTTTTAAAGAAACTATTTATCCTTAAGATTAGTGAAAGTTCAGTGCTGATTTAAGTATGGCTTTAAGAATGCTGAAAAAAAAGATACTTGTCTTTGTATCCAATATACTTTGTAAATGTATACAAGAGACACAGTGCTCTTTTTCTTTTTCCTTTTCCTAATGAACGGATGGTGTTATAAGTACTGAGATTTCAGTACTTATAACCTGAAATGGAATTACCATTTGGTGCACATTTGGATTTCTTGCTTTCTCTGATATACAGATTCTTAAGTCATAGTTAATATCACCACATCAGTGTTGTTAATAGCATTAACTTGAAAACCACAGAGAAATATAAGAAGCAATTACATACTATGTTTCATTTGCAAGCAATGAAATTAGGCAGTTTACTTGAATAGGAGCAAATCTACCACAACGAAGCAAAAGCTTATTTTCATGTTTCTGAGGACCAGAAGTGTGAAAAACATGAATTATTAAAATTGCTTGATCATTTCAAGCCTATTCTTTCTCACTGTTGAACACTTACAGGTCTGGCAATGATTTTCTGTGGGTCCCCAGCATCGGCCAGTACAGGACTTATGGCAACGTCCACCTGTCGGAGAGGAAAGAGTGCACACACACATTATCATCTTTCACTCTTTGACTAGGAGTAACTCTTCAAAGCAAATAGTCTTGCTTCTTTCTGAGGATTTTTATATTTTCCTATAGCTGAAACATAGCTCATAAAATGCCCCCTTTAAGTAGCAAAACCTGAATGCCAAATACATGTGAAGCTGAAATACAATCTCCTGATACTCAAAATCTTCTCATTATTTTATAAGAAAAGGAAATAAGTTGAATTTGTGAATTTTCCCAGATAGTTGTAAATATTTACATGAAATAACTTTCACTTTGACTATTGAATATTTTTGTTCTATTGATTCTATGTGATTCCATTCTGCTTGATATAATTTCAATAGTTCATGGCTAATTGATATTAAGGAATAAATCAATAGTTAAAAAGAATTTGAAGTCTATGGAAACAAAAATATATTTTTACAAACACATGACAAACCATCAGAATGAAAAGGTTACATATATTACTTATTTATTTATTTTAATTTTTTTAATGTTTATTTTTGTGAGAGAGAGAGAGTGCGCATGCACATGAGTTGGGGAGGGGAAGAGAGAGAGGGAGACACAGAATCTGAAGCAGGCTCCAGGCTCTGAGCTGTCAGTGCACAGTGAGATGCGGGGCTTGAATTCATAGACGGAGAGACACTGATGTGAGCTGGAGTCAGAGGCTTAACTGGTTGAGCCATCCAGGAGCCCCTACACACATAACTTAGAGTCTCATTTGAGGGAGGATGTCATCAAGAGGATGTGACAACAGGTTGACCCTTGAGCTAGACCTGGCCAATGGGAGGCTCCTCGCTCCCTCCCCTGTAATTGTAATGAACATCCTGCCTACTATTCCCCTGCTAGCAGTCTGAAAGGATGTAACTTTGAGAGAGTAAGGTGATACTGGGGCCATCTGAATTGAATATGTTACTGAACCCATTTAAAACCTTCATATAAACTTAAGAGTCTGGTAGGCAGTTATGGGGATCTACTTGTCTCGTGGCTGTCCAAGATCACCTTGTATATGTTCAAGACCAGCCTTGTATGTAAGTTACCTTCCTTATTATACCTGCCACCTATCAATCTGGAGTGGTCTCCCTATGTATTCAGTCTTCCTTGCCCTCCATGCATAGGGACCAATTTGCAAACCAACATCTTTATATAAAAGTTTCAAGCATTTAAACAGATAATTTTTTTAGGAAGTTTAATTTCAATTATTTGATATCCTTTTTTAAACATTTTATTGATACCATCTTCATTTTCAAATACGAGCCTTTATCTTCTGTAGCACTATCTTGCTCTTAAGAACACTGCTACTCTGAGTATTTGCCTCAGCAAATACAGTTATTCTACAGAGAAATTTTCCTAAGGACACAACCATAGAGTATTAGCTAGAAGAAATCACATATAATGATTTTCTTTGAAGTTTGTTTCTGAATTTCATAGGTTCACCCTAATATTTGTGGGTATAAGGGTATATAGAGTGGGGTTTTTTAGAATAAAAAGTATACATGAAAATCTATTAAAGACTAAAGTGTTTCTATAACATAGTTCTTAAATTTTTTTTTCAACGTTTATTTATTTTTGGGACAGAAAGAGACAGAGCATGAACGGGGAAGGGGCAGAGAGAGAGGGAGACACAGAATCGGAAACAGGCTCCAGGCTCTGAGCCATCAGCCCAGAGCCCGACACGGGGCTCGAACTCACGGACCGCGAGATCGTGACCTGGCTGAAGTCGGACGCTCAACTGACTGTGCCACCCAGGCGCCCATCTATAACATAGTTTTTATTAAACCTTCTCTGTTAATTTTCTAACATTAGTATGAACGAGTATACACCCATACAAGATGTTTACTTTAACATAATTATACAGTAAAACCTGGGATTGTGAGTAACTTGTTATGCAAGTGTTCTGCAAGACAAATAAACATTTCTAATAAATTTTAACTTGATAAACAAGCAATGTCTTGCAATACAAGTGGTATGTGATGCTGAATGTTACATGATCACAAACTAACCCAACGGTTCTTGAAATTCGCTTTGATATACAAATGCTGTGGATTATAAGCATTTGTCCGGAATGAATTATACTTACAACCAAGGTTTTACTATATCTTGAAAGTTATGAAATAAGATTATATCAGATCTTTCCTCTTTTTCTTGACCCACAGGTCTTAATTCTTCAACTTGAAAGACCTTATAACTTGGGCAGCTTTTTTTTTTTCTTTTTTCCTCCCTCTTTCTCTCTCCCTATGAGACTGCCTGAGTGAAGCTGTTATGTTAAATGCTTTCACAGTTAAAGAGCAGATTCAGCAGATGCACTTTTTCAGGCTGAACCTCAGGCCATCCAAATGGTCTACCCTTCTGCAAGTGAACAGTACGATTTCCAAGTTAAGATAACACTTAGGCTCAATTCCATTCACCTTCTTAAAACTATGAGGATCCTTGCTACAATAGAGTTTATCTAAAGCAATTCTGTTTGTGAACCGCTATTGCTGACATCACCAGTGTATAATATCCTGTCACTCTGCCATCTGTTTATTTAGATCCAAACACATCATGACTACATAATGCAAGCTCATTCTCACTGACAGGAAAAGGACTCCATCTGGCCTGAACAATATAACTTTAATCAGTGATAATGATAATTATTATTAAAAACCTACTGGAGCTCTTTTGTACAATGCTAATAAATCTAATTTGATTTATACCAGCGGAAATTAGAAAGGGCTGTGAGACAAAATGGGAAGCAGTGAAAACTTTGAGTACAAACTTTTTATGAGAAAGTAACTAATGTTAATATATTTCTTTAGATGTGTTAAAATATTTTAAATCGACCCATTAAGTGGTCTGTTATTTAAAGATATCTGAAACAGAGGATGATCATCTACTATTTAATCTATGACTTCTTTAATTGTGTTAGTGGTCAATGAAATATTTAGTTGTGTTCACTGTGACCAGAACACTATTATAGCTGTGGGGGGCGGGGGGGAGCGAAGCAACATTATTTTAATACACTCAGTATTCCTCATTTATTGAATTATATATTTTCTACCTTCTTATTCTTGTAGTTTTGATATACCACCGAAGACTTTTGCCTGGATCCAATACAAAAAGGAATATTACTAGAAATTAGGTTTATGGTTCTTGACAAAGTATCATGGCAAGGCCCACCTAGCTGTAAACAAATGATATAGTGTGCCACCCCAGCCAGACACACACAAAGTTTAAACAATTTAACCTTGACTATCATGCTGTTAGGAAATTTTGTTTGGCAGTTTCCATTTTTCATTCATATTTAAATAGAAATATGTATTACTGCTGTAAAAGGAAGCTAACAACATCAGCCTCCTTACTGAGATTTTACTCAGTCATATATTCCCTTCACTCCTTTTGGAAACCAAGAGAAAGAGGGTCACTTGGCACACACATTCCAGAATTCTATTACTACACGTGTGTTGGAGGGCCATGACCTACGTGTGCTTCCACAAATGGTTTCTCATTCTGGCTCGCCCTTCATTTGACTGTCTTTGACCCTCTGGAATCTGCCCCCACATTCAGTTCAACCTTGGGCAGTATATGGCAATTGGGCAAATACTATACTATTTTCACTAAGTTGTTCCAATTAAGTATCAAAATATCTGGCCAAAATCGGATTGGAGGTATTCCCAAATTAATATATTTGCCATACTCTCACGCCTGCAACCTTAGTTTGATTCTTCTAGACAACTGGGTAGTGTAGTTTTATGGACTAATGTGTTTAATATGCTTTAAAATATGCTTTTAGATTTTTCTTTCCAACATTTCTGCTGCACACAAATGTCAAAAAATGAGAAGGGAGACAAGGGGTTTTCTGAGTAATTACCTATCTAGGTTAGCAAAACAAAACAAAACAAAACTACATACTTTTTTTCTCTACCTTCCTTCCAACTATTTATCCAAAAGTATTTTTTCAGTTCCTTCTATACCTGTGTGTTAGGAACCATGTAAAGTATTGAAACAGACATGGTTACTTCTCTAATAAGAGTTTAGAATTAATTCAGCATTATTTTAAAGGGAAAGGATTTTGATTAGTCTGTATCTAACATTCACCTTCTATGGGGTTTAAGGAAAGAAGCCAACAAATCTAAATTTTTAACAGTCCTCTAGCTCAGGAAAGAAGAGTTGGATGGGGTCAGGTTGAGCTGGGCCATTTCCAAGTTAATGCCTGGTGGCTTGGAAGTCCACTCCATTCCTTATAGGGTAATTTATCTATATGACATCTAAAATGAGATCAGGGGAGAGCACTTCAGTGGAGAGGATAAGTATGGCCCATGACGGATCTCTCCCTTGTCTTTTACAGAAAGAAAAATACTTTTAACTATGGCCCAACATCTTACTGAGAAATTTCTGTCTTCTATTCTCAGATTCTCAGGTATGCAGTGTCTCAGGAGGCCTGATTTCAAGAGGGAAAAAAAAGGCCATGTATTCACTCTTTTAGTGTGTATTAATTTTATAAATCACTTCTCTATGTATTTTAAATTAGAACAGCAGAAAGACGAAATCCATACTAGCCTATGTAAATGGAAGAAATGTTTTGGGGCACTGAAACTTTGCCAGTGCTGTCCAAATATGTCTTATTTCCATGTCTCAGTATGCTACATGATTCTTTTCCATTGTTTATTTCAATAATTCTTTTAAAACTATGTGAGGAAATATGCTACTTAAAAATAAGAATCTGACATTTCCATTCAACTTAGTGATAACAGAGTTATTTAAATTAATATTTCTACCTCCTGTCATTTTGACTCAAAGAAGTGAAATATAAAACAAAACAAAATTTCAGACAAATATTTCTGTCACTTTAGCAACCATTTTAATCTTTTAAAGTAAGTGCTGATTACTGCACATCAGCATTATTTTAATTCACAATCATTTCTGCTTTGACAATGCATTATTCATTGCAGAAGTTAGCAAGTATGACTAAGTTTATCTTTTATGCTTGTCCAGAAGTTATTAAAATGTAGCTTTTGCATTCTTTTTTTTTTTTTTTTGTAGGAACTAGAGTCCCTGAGCCACTTCGATATTTTTAAGAGTCATAAATTCATGTTAGAAGTTTTGCTTGTCTGTAGGACTACCTGACAGTAGAGATGGGATTTAACATGTACCTCTGGACTGCTTTCTGCAAGTAATATGCTAGGAGAGTTGAAGAGTTACAAAACGTGAGGTCACTGGCAACCACAAAAGATTATATCTTCAAACTTCCTGTAGCTAAAGGCAATGCAGTTACATTGCCTGGATTCTTCTTTCAGTCCACTTAAAAAAACTGGCAGTCTTGACCTCTTAAAATTTCTTTTACTGGGGAAAGAGTGAGAGAATAGTATCGTTTTCATGATCCCATAATTCAGAAAGGGAAGTGGAACATTTATTGCAAGTCTACACTAAACTAGTCCCTATTCTTGAATGGATGATAAAAAGATGAATAAATCAGTGTCCTGCCCTCAAGGAGCTTTCAGGGACCAGGAAATAAGTAGAAAAATGGGCAAATAGTCATGATAATCATAATACTTGCTAAAATAGAAGTATATATAAAATGGAGAGGATGGATTTGAAAAAGGCTCCATGGAGAGTAGGCTTGAATTTCTACTTTGTGAGTAGATAAAGGGAAGAAAGTTCCAGGCTGAATAATTAACCTAAGCAATGACACAGAGGCATGGGTGCACACAACTGTTTGGGGCCATAATGAATAGTTTATAGTCCTTTGAGCTGTTTGCATTAGGACAGCATCTGGAGTGGAAGCTTACAAAGTATCTCGAAAGTCTTCTGAATAGGTTAGAGTTTACTCTGCGAAAGTGTCGTGGAGTTGGTCAAAGTTTTTAAACACTGAAATTATGTGGTTTGATCTGCATGGTAGAAGAGACTTTCAGGTTATGGTTCCCAAAATTAGTGTTGAGATTTGAGAACTTGTGCAAGGTGCTGATTTTACAGTCTAGGAGAGGGAGGGACAGGAATTCGTATTTAAAAAAAAAAGCAATCCCAGGGGTTCTGATGATGAAGATTCCACATGAGTAAGTATGGATAAGAAATAATGGTTTGGCATGTAATTCCAAACATCATAGCCAAATTTTGAGACAAAAAATTAAGTGCTAGATCTGATCAGATGCTTGGTAACCAAACTTATAGGATTAAATGGTGTAAACATGTAGCAGTCTCTCACTTCCCAGTGTTCACTCCTTGATTTGTGGATACATTTCCATCAGGTTGCATTTTTACCCCAGCAGTCCTAAAAAACACATAACTTTTTTTCAAATTTAAATTATTATAAAGCACCCTGTTGATAGTAAAGTCTCAACAGGATTCCAGCAAATAATATATTGGCATCATTATTTAATGATATTACTGAATTGCTCTTTTTTTTTTTTAATCGGAAGTTAATATTGGGCTTGTTCTTATCTGACAACTCTCATTGTCATGTGTGTTTATTTGGTCCCACAATTTCGTTATGTAAATGACTTTACAGTTTTCTTCCAATTTCAATTCAATCTTCCTATCTTGCCCATGATTTTCAAGTTAATTACTGAATGAAAGCTTTAAGTTCTATACACTTGCTATTCAAAACAAAGATGGGCAAGTATTTTCACTAACTAGGAAGACAAAGTTAAAGTAAAAATATATATGGGTGGAATTTTTCATCTAGCAATAAATTAAGTCAAGAGTTAGAATTTTAAATTATGTTAAGTAATCACTGGATTGGAAAAGTAGGTAATGTCAACATCATTAAACTTGTTTTTTTTTTTTTCTACAAGTGCCATCATGTTATACAGTCAAGCAACCTATAGTCCAAGGATTTAGACTAGCCTACATACTCATATGATCAAGATTAATTTTGAACAGAAGTGTAAAATACATCAAGCTCAGTATGAGATACTTCTATCCACCCTCTTCTCAAGGATTCAACTCCCCACTGCTGATCTGTAACTTCCAGAGCACACAGTATCTGTCCCCAGCACTAACTCAGATACGATTACAGACAGATGGCTAATGAACTGACCAGTTATCAGGCACACAGAATTGTGCAAAAGTTTTAAGTATTGAGCCTGTTTAGCAAATCTTCATTTTTCCTGAAGCCTTCGGTAAACATAAATCAATCTAGGGGAGAAATCATAATGGCAGACATCTCATGTACAGATAGAAGCTGGAAGGGTGGGGTGGGGTGGGATAGACATTCCAAGAGTGTCTATTTAAAACCTCTTAACCATGCATGGGGGCAACTGGCTACTCTATCAGCATGTTGACTTTAGGTGTGCTTCCATGTATTAAGTAGAATGTAGATCTGCACAAATTTCAGTCAAAAGGAAATTTGATGAGAATCTATTACGAACTTAATATTATTGATCATCACTCACATTTATAGTCTTACATGATTATAAGTTACTGATAGAAGTAATGGCATACATGTGCCAAAATAAAATGCACATTAATAGACTAAAGGGATTATATTTCCCATTGAATGGAAAGATCTGATATAATATCTATATTACTGTTCTGTAAACTTTATACTTCTAGCACACCTTCACAATTCTTTAGGCTACTGTAATCAATAGAAAAGAACTTAAAAAAGAATAATAGTAAAGGGGCCCAAATGGTTTCCCAAATGTATCAACAATACAAAATGACTCAAATTATAAGGAAAGGTTAAATTTTTCCTGAAAAACTATTTCATACTATTACATATTGATACATTTAAATATTTCATATATCATACTCATATTTCATATTTCTTCCAAATCATGTAATTAGAAAGCATTAATTATCATTGTTTACAGTCGTTAGCACAGAGCAGAACACAGGAATTCTACCTACTGTGGAACAGAATTAGTTCTAATCAATGTCAAATACATTTCTAAACACAAATAAGGGGTCTGAACAAACTGGAAAACCTTACCAGCAGAATTAAAGAATAAATTAACATGTGTCTGCTGTTTTCAATCAACAGTAATAATTACAGGTATGTTTATTAGCATTTAAGGTGAACCAGCAAAGGCCATCAAGAGCATCCATGATTATAGTCTACCTAGATTATACCCCTTTGGAAGTCGACAGTGCAAAACCTGTTCAGCTCTAAGTGGTGGTGGTCCTCCTGGAATATCTAAGTTTTTATATATATTAGTTCTGTTAATCCTCATATAACACTAATAGGCTGACACCTTCCAAAATTTGTATCTCCAGTCCTGACCATGTGGGGTATAGGCTTATGCTTCAAACTGCTTCTAAAACATTTCTACCTGTATAATTAGCAGACATGCAAACATTTACATGTCCAAAATGTAATCCTTCAACTTCCCAACCCAGAAAAATCCTTTAAAGCCTTCTTAAATCAGTCAGTCATAACAATACTTCTTCATGTCAATCAATCCTTTCAGAATTTCATGTTGAAAAAGTCGGACTCATCCTCAGCTCAAACTCAAAATCATTATCATATCCAGTTAACACTCACTTCAAAATACAGCTAAGCCCAATCATTTCCCATCACCCTTACCACTAAGCCACAATTGTCTCCTGCTTGCATTAATGCAACAACCTCCTAACTTGTGTCCTAGCTTCTACCCTGGCCTCTATATAATCTCTTCTCAATATATTAACCAGAGGAATCTTCTTAGACATACCAGATCAAATTCCAATAACTTCCCATCTCAAAGTAAAAAAGACAAAGTGCTTCTAATGGTCTGGAAGGCTGTATGATATTTGGCCTTCTCCATGTATTCATAACCTTACTTCCTATTATGTTCTTCCTGGATCACTCCTCTGAGCACTCTCATCTGCTGTTCCCAGGATGTACAAGGTGCACTCTCTACTTAGGGCCCTCCCATGCCCTCTCCCTGAGCCTCTCTTTCTCTGATAGGCTACAGTCACATGGTTCATCTGCTTACTTGCTTTTCTTAGATGCCACCTCCCAATGAGGTCTTCTCTGACCCACACTGATTTGCTATATTTTATTTATTTTTTAATGTTTATTTTAATTAATTAATTTAATTAATGTTTTTATTTTATTTTTTATTTTTCATTTTAATGTTTATTTATTTTGAGAGGGAGACAGAGACACAGCAAGCAGGGGAGGGCCATAGAGAGAGGAAGACACAGAATCCAAAGCAGGCTTCAGGCTCTAGGCTGTCAGCACCAAGCCCGATGCAGGGCTCCAACTCAAAAACTGTGAGATCATGACCTGAGCCAAAGTCGGACACTCAACCAACTGAGCCACCCACATGCCCCTAGATTTTATTTCTAATACATGTTTGACTTAGAAATGTTATAAAGTGCAGAAGAATATAAAAGAAGAAAATAAAAATCATTTATAAACTTTGTATTTTGGTGTTTTTCATTTTTTGATGTATAGTAATACTGTTTTCTGAATAGTATAATAGTCTGTCTAGTTTTGTGACCTGCTGCTTTCACATTATATTTTATCCTAAACATTATCAGGTTATATTATGTAGATGCAATTTTTTTTTGGTCAATTTGCCTCCCATTAGATAGCCATACCATAATCCAATTAACCATTTGCTTTATGGAATATTTTGCCAGTACATGAAGAAAACCAATAAATATTTTTAAATGAAAATATACATTAAGAAAATATCACTAATTTCATATCATACTATTAAGAAGATTTGTAGCTCATGGAAGGTTGATTTGAATATCAGAAAGAACGTGACCATGCCATTCTTTATGTCCTTCTGGAAAACACTGATGGCATCTGGAACACTTGTGTAGGTTTGTAGACAACTGGCACATGCATCAACATTTGATAAAGGAATGGGCTGGCCTAGACTGATGTGCTGATACTAGGAGTCTACCAAAGGTCTCTGTACATATCCATCATGTTTGACTCTTTAATCACTGAGTTACACAAAACAATTGAAATATGCTTACCACATCTGCAAATGACAACATCAGGCAGGGGTAGCAATTGTTCATACATAGGATAACTATTCAGATTTTAAAAAGCACTTGGTGGGGCACCTGGGTGGCTCAGTCGGTTGAGCAACCAACTTTGACTCTGGTCATGATTTAACAGTTGGTGAGTTCAAACTCCATGGGTTTAAGCCCCATGTTGGGCTCTGTGCTGACAGCACGAAGTCTGCTTTAGATTCTCTGTCTCTCTGCCCCTCTCCCACTCACACACTCTCTACCTCTCAAAAATAAAGAAACGTTAAAAACACTTCTAAAAATAAAAAAAAAAAAGCACTTGGTTAGCGAAATGAAGAGCCAAAAGTAACAATATAAAATTTAACAGGATCAATGTAAATTTCTGCATTTGTGGTTCTAAATGAGTATTTCATGTAAATATCAACAGCTATGCACACATACAGGATCTATCCGTCATGAGACAGGTTAGAATTTCAGTTCTCACTCTGGTTTTAGAACTGTTTCATTCCTCAGGTAGATAAGTTAACTTTTCTGACTCTTTTGTTTTTAATTTTTTATTTAAGTGTTTATCTTGTACATGGAGGTTCACACTGTGCTGCATACTCAAATTTAGACATCGTTACCGATATCATCAATCTCACCATTTATTGAGCATTTTCTACATTCTAGCTTGTAGACAAAGTGCTTTACACTTAGTATCTCATTGAATTTACACAACAGTATAGTGTAAGTACTATTATTTGTCTCATTTTATAGGTAAGAAAACAGAAGTGTAAGTGGAACCGAAAACTTGTCTCTTTATATCATGCCGGGCTTATTTTACATAGCACATTTGCTTGTCAGAAATTTTTGTTTTTGTACATTTTTAAAAATTTAATTCACATTTACTTTGATTCTATTACTTGCTTATTAAGGTTTATCAGTAAATGGGGCTAAAATAACTGCCAGTTAAATATAAACACATTTTAGTAATTAGCATTTATAATTGTGATAGGAAATTATAGCCTGTGGTTTAGGGAAGATAAAATACTTGAAAGTATTGTGTGCATAACCAAATTACAATATTGCTGTTCACTGCTTTAACTGTTCACATAAGTGCTGGTAAAAAGCAGAAAACATAAACTTTGAAATCATTATTTATCTGCATTCAGTCTCCATTATTTATAATTGGTAGGATCTTGAGTAAGGAACTTTACCTAAGAGCTGACTTTCTTTATTAATAAAATATAGATGATGATACTTCCTGTATATGCTAGGGCTGATTAAGAGGAATAACATATGTAAAACACCTGGCATGTAATATACATCAATCAATGCTAGTTCCTTTTTCCCTCCCTCAAAATATTGTATTTAAAAACATTAAAGAACAACAAAGAGAGACAAAGAAATGTAGACAGTCAGCAGAAGTGATATGGCAGACAAATCAAGTAATCTGGAGACAGAAGTGTTTATGCAGACAGAGTTGAAATGATCAGTAAAGCATCATAGTCAAGTAATAGGAAAGGGGGAGGCTGTAATGTCTTAGAAACTTTGACAGGCTTGGCAGAAAGGGACAAGTGGGTTTCAGAGGTCTCTGCATGCTTTGGCAAAGCTTGAGAAGCCGCAGTCTCAGCAGGAATGCTACTAATAATCTAAGTACAGTGAAAGCTCATTCTGCTACTGGGATATCACATTCTTGTACCTTTCGGCCTAGTGTACGTGGAAGGAGGAAAAGAGGGCAGATAATATTTCAAGGTATGTGACAGAAAAGAAGAGAGGAACCCATGGTGAAACGGTATTTGAATTGCTGGAGAGGATTAGATGTCATCGATGCTGGGATCCCTGCCCATTCCATGACCCTCATCTGTGAGACTGCTAGTCAGAGGTGCTAAGGGATCCCTGAGGAACTGTAACCACCATGTTTTCAGTATGTGAGTGGTGTCACATTTAAGGGGCATGGGTCAGCAGCTGACATTCAACCACAAGAACTTTACTTGTCTCAGAGGACATTAAATGGGATCCAAAGCACTGCCCGTGGCAACAGTTCCAAACCTTTTCTTAATTCTCACTTTTCTCACGCTACTTTCAGCCTCTGATTCACCACAGGCTACCCCCTGCCCAAGGAAGCTCACTAGCTCTCTCTCCTGCCTTTCCGCCATCACCAAGCATTCACAATCTCCTCTCTTCCATTCTATCACTTTCATGTCATTGGTTTGACTTAGCCATTCTCCCTAAATACTTTTATTTCATTCAGCTCTCTCGTTAAAAAAATTTCTGTCCATCTTAGCATACTAAGTGTGGATTCCAACATTCTAGGAAGACTGTGTGTGTGTGTGTGTGTGTGTGTGTGTGTGTGTAGACTTGATGGACAGTTTGGTCCAGAGGGGTAAAGAGATCAGGCTGGCAGATATGTAATGTTTGAGCAGATATGGAAGAAAGACCATGAACATTCTCACATTTGTTGTTTTTTAATCCTGTCAGAGTAGTTGTTACTTGAAAGGCAATGTATTGGTTCTATTTCACTATGAGCATAAAAAATTCCCAATATCTATGTGTGGCATGGTCTCCATAAGCAGCCTGTTTTCATCTGGCTTCCATTTGTCAGATCCAAGAATAGATCTATCTCCTCTATGAATTAATAAGTAATGGGTATTATCACAGGAAAACTGAAATGGATAAAATTATAACAAGCTCCTCAAGGGAAAAAAAAACATTTATTTTCCACAGTTCCTAACAGCACTAAAAACACAGTAGACTTCCCAGATCCAATAGCCCTGCATTTTCTTTACTAAGAGGCCAGTATCTTCACACTATAGTGCTAACCCAGCTTCTTCCACCTTGAGTCAGTTTTGAAAGGTCTTATAATGTCTGTGGCTTGAGACTTTATAATTATGGCTGGCACCATTAATCTTGTAGCCTCTCTTTCTTATTATATCTGAGATTGAGACTGAGTTTCTGTTACAGATTGCTAGCCTGTAGCAGTCAGTTGGGGAGATGAGACATCCCTGAGACAGATAACAAAGAAAAATGGGTAACAAGTTGGGGAAGATTAGGTAGCTCCGTGGCACTGTATTAAACAAACTCTTTTGAGGTATCAGCCAGAAGTCTCATTTTATGTCCCTACTATTATTTCATCCACCAAAGGGATTTAGCTGTGTGTGTGTGTGTGTGTGTGTGTGTGCGCGCGTGTGTGTGTGTGCGCGCGCGTATGTGTATCTCCCTCAAGTCCTCCCACTTAAAATAAAAACAACCACATTAACAAATAGGCATACTCCTAAAATGCCACCACAAGCCTAAGGAATGAAATGTGATTTTAAAATTGATGAAGGTTATAAGAAAGTGACCCAAAAGGCATTAGAGTAAGTAATAAGCCTAAAATGTCTTGATGTAAAATGTTTTCATTAATCTGCCTTTGAAGTTCACACACAAAAGCTAAAATTCAAGAACAATGGATTTATAACATATTTTTGAAAAAAAAAAAGATTCCATCAACCAGGTATTTCAATGGCATTTCTTACTGATGTACTACTAGACTGATCTGGAAACTGAGTTATTTAAAGAAAAAGAGATAAGTGATTTGCAAGCCCCTGCATATATATCTGTTGTATTCTATCACAAAATGATTTAGCCTTAAATATTAGCCTCACTACCTATCAATCTGCCCCTAGTTCTCTGTTTTCTAAAAAAATATATTGTTAGTCTTGTAACCATCTGAAATATCAACCTCAAGGTAGAATCAAAGTCCTTATGAACTAGCATATTAAAGAGTTAGTCATAGCTTAGACAGAATGCATTTTTATTATATAGTGGGAATTGTTCTAGGTGATTTATTTCCCATGAAAACCTTAGGAGGAAAATGCTACTACAGATGAGGAAGCTGAGGACAGAGAAATTTAATAACTTGTCCAAGGTCACACAGAATGGGACAGGCCTGAAATAGTCCAGAGATCTGAGCCAGAATCCATGTTCTTCACCAATATAATCAGGTATCTAGTTTACTTTAACAGATATAAGAAAAGAACAGTCATGTGGGACAGAGAAGGACCGAACACACAAAATGAATTAAAATACTCATAGGCAGACAAACTTTATGTCAGAACAAAGCCCTGTTTCTTACAGATTTAGTATAAATACTGGTAAGTTCAGTGGATTTTAGGAGGTAAAGAAAATGTTAGGCAATAATGTTAAATGAGATCATTAACACAGATACTTATTCAAAGTCACCTAGGGAATGACATACATGGTGTTTAAAAAAAAAGACTCAGGGTCACTTGCCAAAATCATTAACGTATGTGGGCAATGACTAGTAGTTAGCAAATGACCTAAATGGGCAGGGTGGAGGGTATTATAGACAGATGCCAAGAACATTAAGAATGGGTGTCCTTAACCACACAGCTCCCCATGCCCACAAAATTATAGATGTATTTGCTTATAAATGACGATGCGAAGCTAAGAGAAGGCTGATCACAGTTCCCAGTTTTAGGCTATAATACAGAATAAGAAGTGTCTTCATAGTGTTTAATTATAAACACTAAAACTGATAACAACAAATATTTACGGAACACTTATGTGCTAGGATGTTTTTAACATTTTCATGTATTATCCCAATTCACTGCAATGTAAGAAAAATGAAGGATAAAGGGGCTAAATTAGACAGAAGACACTTTGAAGTCAAGATTAGAACTTATGTAGAATCCATATCCCGAACTCAACCACTAGGCTACCCTTTGAAGCAAAGAAACAGAAGAGTAACTGCAAAGACGATACAGATGCAGGGGCTTTGCCCTGCAGTGGGGTCAGGCAAAAGGTTTCGGTAGGGAGGAAGACAAGAGGGGAGAGGAAGAACAAGGAAATCTATGGTTTCTCTCTCTCTGATTGCCCACTTACATATTTTAAAGTAACATATATTTATACTTATTGTAAGTTAATTCAGTAATAATGTAAATTAATCCTGAAATAATGTTTTGGGTCACCCCCTCCCCCATAAAATGTTTGTGTTTACTGTATGGATTAATGGAAATGATTGACTATTTCATGAGAATGTTACAAAACTGCATGACCTTAATTTATCTTTTTCTACTGAATCAAACCAAGCAGAGCTCTGTCAATTCTACACCTCTAAGGACCCTTAGATATTTGTTTATTCTGCTAGAAATGCACAACAAATCTTTGCAATAAAATATTTGATATTTAAAATTTTTCAACTTAATGAAATTTAGAAATGAAGTGATGGGTATCCAACACTCCATCATTTGTAAAAACGTTTAGTTTTATTATTGACTTATTTTCTAGTAAAGCAAGTTTCTTTATCCTGAAAAATTCACTTTGGCATGTGGTAACTAGTAATATTAACTACTGACAAAGTAACTAGTAACTTAGCAAACAGGTAACTAGTTTAATGATGTATTCTCCTTCTTGAGTACAGTTTAAAATGATTCTATAGAAAAATATTTTGAAAAAAACTACTAGATCAAAATTTTTATTTAATAAAGTATAAGGAGGGAGGAGAACTAAAGTATGTGGGACATCTAATTTTGAGATGACTTTAACTTTGTGCATTTTTTAATCAAGCTTTAAAACATTTATTTCTATTATGCTTAAAGAAGAACTTTAAGAGAAATATTACTGCATAATTTCCTTTCCATTTTTTTTCTTCCTTGCATAGAAAGAGCACCTAGAATTGCCAAAAGATTCACCTCCAAATAGAACATAATGTGTTCTTGCCAGGCAGCAAAGAATTAAATAAAGGTTGCATATGGCTACTTGCAATAATCTAGACATGAAAGATTGAAAAGTGAATTAGCAGCTTGACCTCCTTATTCATTTTTCCCCAGCTACCTGTGGAGATACCAATTCCCCTGCTCTGACTCTCCAGTGTAACCATCTTTGCTCCGAACTTTGAAATAAAAATGGCTTAGCAGGAGGACACCAATAAGAGAGGGAGGACATATGTAAAACTTCTTTGGAAATGTAACTGACTGGGAAACTGGAATAGACGATTTTCAGTTCCTTGTAAACGTCCTCCTTTCACTTCCTAGCTTCTCTAAGTGATGACAAATTATAGAAGAAAAAGAAAAATAGTAAGCTCTTTAAATTTTACTTAATTGTGTAACTAAGTTCCACAAAACCACTTCCATTAGTAAATGGAAATAAATATGTGAGTGGTAATCAAACCTATGAATGAGCATTGCAAAACAAGCCACAGACACATGCATAGTCACTCTTAACCCATTTTAAAGTAAACAAACAAGAGAAAAATAGAAGAGGGTGATATTGAATGGATTCAGCATAATTTTCATTCAATTTTACATAGCTGCTTTAAACACCAAATATAAAATCAGGGTTTTATGTTCACAAATCAGCTATGGAATGATTTCACTCATATGTATAATTTAAGAAACAAAGCAAATGAGTAAAGGGGAAAAAAGAGAGGCAAACCGAGAAACAGACTTTATAGAGAACAAACTGGTGGATACCAGATGGGACACGGGTGAGGGGGTGGGCTAGACAGGTGGTGGGGATTAAGGAGGGTACTTGTTGTGATGAGCACTTGGTAATGTATGGAAATGTTAAATTATTATAGTATACACCTGAAACTAATAGAACACTGTATGTTAACTAATTGGAATTAAAATTTAAAAAAAATCAACTATGGAATGTTTTACAAATCTCTTTTACATTAATCAGATACTTGTTATTTGAATCAATGAGTTTCTTCCTTTGTGAAAATTTAAGTCAGTTTTACCAATCTATCATTTCAACACCTACAGCTAATTCTGCCAGGTTTAGAATTATTTGCACAGCCTCATACAGCAGGATGACTTAAAACTCTGGGGGTACCTGGGTGACTCAGTCATTTGAGGCTCCGACTCTCGATTTTGGCTCAGGTCATGATCACAGGGTCATAGGACTGAGCCCCACATTGAGCCCCCTGTTGGGATCTGTGCTAAGTGTGCGGTCTGCTTAAGATTCTCTCTCTCTCTCTCTCTCTCTCTCTCTCTCTCTCTCTCTCGCTGTCTGCTCTCCCCAGCTTATGCGCGTGCTCTCTCTCTCTCTATCTCAACATATCTCAAAATTTACCATCTTAACCATTTTCTTAAAACTTTATTTATTTTGAGAGATAGAGAGAGGGAGGGGAAGAGAGAGAGAAAGAGAGGGAATCCTAAGCACAGAGCCAGACAAAGCCTCAATCCCACAACCTATGAGATCATGACCTGAGCTGAAATCAAGAGCTGGACACTCAACCAACTGAGCCACCCAGCACCTTTCACGTTAACCACTTTTAGTTGTACAGTTCAGTAGTAGTTAACGTATTCACATTGTTTTTGCAACAGTCAACACCATCTATTCCAATAACACTTTTCGTCTTCTAAAACTAAAATAATTTACTTATTAACAAAATCTCCCCATTCTCCCCTCCCTCTCTAGCCCCTTAAAATCACCACTGTTTTCTATCTTTATGATTTTGACTATTCTAAGTATCACATATAAGTGAATCATACAGCATTTGTCTCTTTATGACTGGATTATTTTACTTAGTATACTGCCCTCAAAGTTCATCCATGTTGTAGCATAATGCCAGAATTTTTCTTCCTTTTTAAGGCATAATAATATTCCACTGCATGTATATATCACATTTTGCATATCCATTCATCCATCCATAAACATTTTGAAAACATTTGTTTTGATTAGATTATGTGGACTAGATTTCTTTGATTGCCATCCAATTTAAACAGTGTGTGTAGCTCTTATTACTTTTTTTTTTTCAATAAGAAAGATGCCTTCCAGTTACAAGAATATCCAATTCCCAAAGCTCACCATTTCAAAAAAATGTTAGGAGTTACACTTTCAAAGAAAATCTGATGATTATGATTCCTTGGCCTTTCTCCATTCTGTCTGAACAGTGTGAAAACTTTCTTCATAATACCAGCAATTTTTATTTAAGTAATGGTATATATTTTCAATGAAAATTCATATAGTGAAAAGTCTTATTAAAATTTGTTCTAAAATAAGCTTCAGAGAAACAACAAAATATGAAGGCTGTTCCTAACTGGACTATTTGAACCCCATGACCTTCTATTTCATGAAATTTTAATGTCTTCAACATTCAGCAGAAGACATCGAGTTCTTATTACTAAAAATTTAAGACACCAAGGCTCTGATTGTCCCTAAATATGACTCTTAATACCTACCTTACAGAATTTCTTCAAGAATTAGAAATAAGATTCTGTAAGTGCCTATGATCCATAAGGCCTAGAAGGTCACAGGTGCTGAGAGCATTGTGATTGCTATTGTTGCAATTAGTGACAAAAATCTCACATAACAGAGAGCTACATATTCTCTAAGAGGGGACCATATATTTGTCAGTTGGCTCATTTGCAGCAAACTCATCATATGTTCTCTGGCAATTTTGAATCTGCATGTGGTCTGAAATATAGGCTTTTCTAATTATTTCATTAGCATAGAAATCCTCTACCAAGCCAGTGCTACCTATACTTGTACCCGGATTCAACTGGAGAATTTTGACGATGGGTAGATTCCCATCCCTGAACCAGACTTACTGAAGGAGAATCTCTGGGAGTAGATTCTGATGCATGTCCAACTTTGGAAACTCTTGATCTACTTATTTCTGGACATAGAGAACTTTGTTCTTTTCTAATGCTACACAATACCTCTACTGTCACTTTACATAATAATTTTTTCTTCCAACAGGCTATGGTCATAAAGATTTATTTGAAGGTAGAAAACTAAACCTTCTTAAGAGTTAGAGCAGTATGTCTGTGGGGGTACAGAGAGTTTGATCTTTGAGGTGGAAACTCAGTTCATTCAGAGAGAGACCATTTGATTAAGGCTTTTAATCAAATAAAGGTAACATCTATCCAACATTCTTGAGGAAATCTTTAGTGCACGAAGTTAACATGAATGCAGAACCTAAGGGATACTATATAGTAATGTAAATTACAAATGTTAGCAGAATATGACTCTGAAGAGTCAGATATTTTCCCTGTATACATTCTGTGTTAAATTGCCCTGTTCTTAAATAGTCTGTTCTTTATTGAGTTGTGTGTGTATATGTGTGTTTTATTCAGCATTTACCTGCAGGAGACAAGGGGCAAAACCAGTTCATACCATGCATGATGTGTAAGCTTAATTTTCTCTTTGCACTGTCATAGAGAGAAATGATCCGCACTGGACTGGGCTGAGCCCAGCCTTTACCTCTATAGGATTCTGATGTTCACACATGGCAGCAGTGTATACAACAGACTGTCAGATTTTCTAGAATTTTCAGACCTTGTTGTTGAATATAGCCATGACTAAATATTAAATTACATAAACCCACAGTTAAATTTTATTGAAACAAAGGTAATAAATATAAACAAAATTCACTATTTCCTGATTATTTACATGATTACATGATTACATAATTACATGATTAATTATTTACATGATTGAGTTTATTTACATCTGTTGAATCTATGTGGTGGAAACACTACATAATGGTATGCTCACTGGGCATCTCTTCCAAAATCTACATCGATTGCTTAAAAGGGAGAATGTTAAGAATGTTTACACCATGGAAATTAGCAACTCCTTAAATTGGGGTGTTACCCCTCTACTTTTTGAAAAGTTGTTATTAAACATTTACTAGCACTCCACTGACATGGTATTATTTTAGACTGAAGAAGACCTGCTTTGGGAAATGCACTATTAAAACTTTTCTAAGGAAGCCACGCTATGTATATTCTCTGTTTGAAGTGAGCATTTCCTTATGTACTAACTGATGTTTCCTCTAGTTGAAAAGCAGAGAATGAAATGAGCCTCTGCCTTGAGAAGGGAAAAAAGCCTAGGGGGAAACAAAGGAGTCAATCCTTAAGGTTTGGAAATGGTGCGAAGGTCTCAGTAGTGAGGAATATCCTGACTTCATAAGCAGGAACACAAAAGTCAAGTTTGGTCTTCTCTGCAACCCCCCACCAAATAACCATTATTATTAACAAAATCATGCTAATAACTAGTCTCATTTATGCTTTGAGGAAATTGGGGATGCAGTGGGTCTTAAGAGCAGCTAAGGGAGAGCCAAGCACAGTTTGGTTATTGGAATCATTGGTAGCAGAGGCTGGAGTTGGCAGTAAGAGGGTAAGGGCAGAGAAGAGAGGCTATGGAATTTGTCCCAGATTTTAGGTGGTTTATATGTAAAAGCAAAGTAGAAATTAATTTATAATCACAAACTTTGAGACCAATGTATATCTATGTAAGTATGTGGATGTGTGTGGGTACATATACTTTATGTACATATTTATTATGTACAAACATCTATCTATATGTAGATACATACATATATACATATATATATAGACACTGAGCTGAGCTATGAAAGGTATATTATGGGAAAAATCTTCTGTTCTGCCTCTTGGGGTTGAGGTACTGACTTCTTTAATTGTATATATAATACCTAATTAAAATTTTGATTTTAGAGGAAGCTATTGCATATGATGAAAATAAAGATCTGTCATGAAAAATCTATTCAAAAAGTAAAACAATGCACTTTTACCCTAAGAAGCTAAGGAACACAACAAAAAACAAAGAAACAACCAAACAAATAAAAACCAAGCTAGCAGGTATGCTGTGCTTCCATCTTATAAGGAATTTTCTTACATAAAATTTATCCTGGAGTGAGTTTCAGTCAACCTGGAAATTGTCTTTCTATAAATGTATCAGTAAAGGCCTTCTCTGCTATGGGTCCTTGACAAGTCCTAACTCTTTCATTTACAGTATTGAAAAACTTTCTCATTTACGGTATCAAAAGAGCAAGCTACCACTTGCTCTTATATTTTAAATACATTCCTAAATTATTTCGTTCTTATCGCCAATATTTTGTTTAGAATAATTGATTTAAATTCATAAAGTATCTTTAAGTCTTTTGTTTTTTGTTTTATTAGATTCCTGAAGAATTTATTTTATAAATTATTTTGAAAACCAATCTTTTAGGTTTATATGAGTTCATTTATCTTTTCTGGTTTTCACTTTTTTCTATTTCCATCATTAAAACTTTTTATTTTTTTTAAATCATTTAAAACAGTGCACATGACTTATTTCAATAAAATGCATTTATGTAAAAGTGGATCTGTGCATATATAATACATGGAAACTGAAGCTGTATTGAAATGCACCATGGATAATTTTTCTTGCTATTTTTGTTTTTTACTCTACCACAAAATTCCAGGCTTAGAAGAATGCATCTATTTTATATAAACATTTTAAGATTGAAGGAGTAACAGAAGTTGATAAATTAAAATCAGGTTTAATTCTACTGTATCTTGATATTTAATCATTTTCTAGTTCAAGACAGTTTATGTACATGGGACACAGCACTCAGTATTAGGAGTGGGCAGTCATTAGGATGAAGGAGAGTCATTAAAAGAAAAAATATAGTTTTAAGTGTTACTAATTTGTTTTTAAGTTTTACTAATGGTTTTAAAGCAGGTAGATTATCTGGTTTAAACAAATGGAATTATGGGGCGCCTGGGTGGCTCAGTCGGTTAAGTGGCCGACTTCGGCTCAGGTCATGATCTCACGGTCCGTGAGTTCGAGCCCCGCGTCGGGCTCTGTGCTGACAGCTCAGAGCCTGGAGCCTGTTTCAAATTCTGTGTCTCCCTCTCTCTGACCCTCCCCCATTCATGCTCTGTCTCTCTCTGTCTCAAAAATAAATAAACGTTAAAAAAGTTAAAAAAATGGAATTATGTTAATAAATATAATGCTTTTATGAATTTGCCAATTCCCCCACATTTGTACCTCTGTCATAGGTGATGCAGGTATCTCACACTTTCCAAAAGTTCACAATAGGCACTTCACTTTTGTGAAGACCTACATTAGTACTTGTTTGTTATCCGCAAGAAATGGAAGAGGATTTTCACTTTCACAAAAAAAGGCATTGCTGCACTAACACTGGTCTTTTGGAAAAGCGAAGAGACATAATATAACATTTTGGACAGTGGGGGACACTCTTTAGGCCATTTTGGTTTGAAAAGTTTCATAGGAGCTTTCTACTTTTGCACAGTGGGGGACACCTGTATTTGGTTTTGGAAAGCAATTTGAGAATGAGTGGTACATCTGGTGTAAGCTAAAGAAAAGATTGTAGGATCTGGAACATCCGAGGTTTCTTCCTTTTGGTGCCTCAGTGAGCTCAGGCTATAAAATACTGTATTCTGCTTAGACACATGAGAAACAGAAACAAAATAAAATGTTAACTAATATATAATAAAAATGTAACTCACATGTTATAAAATTATTTCTGTCCACATATGGTTAATTCATATGGAAACACAAATCATAACTGGAAGTCGCTTTCTTCCTTTATCATAAGAAATAGCTCAGATTTTGATACACAGGAAATTATTTATTCCTCATAATAGTCCTATGAAGTTGATAATATTAGTATCTGGCCAAAAACCTATGCGTGATCTTTCAAGCCTGACCACAGGCTTACCTTGGCAGGTATCACAACAGAAAGCTGCCCTATCCACACCAGACTTGGTGCACAGGCAATGCATTGTGGTCTCTGAATTCAGGGCAAACTCAGGGTTTCCTAACGAGCCATGCTCTTAAGCATAGCTACATTTCTAGATCAGTTGCATCCATTGGATGCCTCCATTTATCCAATGTCTTTGACAGAGGCTCTCCTCAGGTGCCTTTGCTGGAAAGTCCTTACACGGGCCGGAGGGAACATTTAAGATGCTTTTTCTTTACTCTGATTCACTACTCAGAACTTTTCCACTCAGCCTTTTTTCTGCTGCCTCAAACCTACCCTCTGGCTTCTAGATCCATAAAACTTTAGGAGCTTTTGTTTGGGGCTCCCTCAGGAGTGAGACAATTCCCCTTGTCTGTGCTGACCAGTCTGATCCACCTGACCCTGACCTGGAGCTGTTCCATGGGGGAAAATGGACAGTGGAAGAACTGGTGCTTTCTCCAGTTTAGCCACTTGCTTATGCTACTGCAATAGGGGACTGAAAGGTTGACTGTTACCTTCTTATTGGTTCTTTGTCTTAATCAACCACCCTGAAACCTACCAGCTCAGCTCAGCTCTTGACACTCTTATTTAATAGATGCAAAAATGGAGGTACTGAGAGCACAAGTGACTTGCCCGAGGTTACTTGGGCAGTGCAACGTTCCCAACAAGTCCATTTGGAGCCATTCTCCTAACTACACAATTTTCTTCCAGACAAATATTATTGTCTATTTTTCCATATTCATGTTCTGATATACTCTCATTTGCTTAATTTTTCTAGGGCAACTAATTTCCATCATTTCTACATTCTGTGGTGATGGGAGTTATTAGAAGTACTCCAAGTAAGTGAAACGTCATTTACTATTAGTTAGTTAGTTAGTTTGTTTGTTTGTTTAACTCTGAAGGTAGTTTATTTAATAAGCCCTGTTGACAAACCTATCCAAGACTGTTAGAATGTTAGGTACGTCTTGCTAGGGATTCCTATAATAAAAAAGATACTTGTCTCTCCCTTACCTTGCTGAAATTTAGATCAACATACCTCAAGTATTTTTGGAAAATACAATTTGGTTGTAATTACTCCTAAATCTCATATTTTTAAAGGATTGGTATCATTTAAAAATTTCTTTTCTAGACACTCAAACCTTTCCTTCATTATTCCAATTATAGTGCAAAGGTTATGTTGCTAAAGGTTATGCTGAAAAAAAGCCAGGTTTCTCTTGAAAAGATTTTGCTTTTCTACATTAAGAATTGGTATTATACAAAAAGACCAAAGCTTTATTGAAAAAATAATTTGCAAAATATCACTGAAGAATCAAGTATTCTTAAATTCTTGGTTAAAATTGTGTGATTTGTGGATTTACCAGCCCTACACAAATTAGGTCCTTTACACCAAAGGAAAAGTAGACATATATATGTCTTATATATATATATGTGTCATATATATGTATATATATGTGTGTGTGTGTCATATATATATATGACACATATATGTCTTATAAATATAATAAAGTATACATATAACATAAATATAGTATAAATAGTATAACATAAATATATAGTTATAAATTCTATTGATTGATTGATTGATATTTTGAGAGAGAGAGAGAGCACAACCAGGGGAGAAGCACAGAAAGAGAGATAATCTCAGCCAGGCTCTGCATTCTCAGCACAGAGCCTAATACAGGCTTGATCTCACAAATGGTGAGATCATGATGTGAGCCAAAATCAAGAGTTGGACTTTTAACCAACTGAACCATCAGGCACCCCTATAATTATATAGTTTTAAATTAAATTAAGCACACAGATATAGGTTGCCATTTTTACCTGAAAAAGACTTAAAATGAATAAGCTACGTATGTATGGATTATAACTTTTACTTCACATCCATTCTTGTACATATGATGAACAGAAGAAATTATTACTTAGATTCATCTGATTTTCTTATTTATGAATTGATTGTTTCATTTAGTTATCCATTTATTCAGTATAAAACTTTTATCCATCCATTATGTGCTAAAACAGAGGACAGAATGATGACCTGGGCCTTGTCCTATAGGACTTTCATTTTAGAGTGAGACAGAATGCAAGGATTTAGCCCTGCTCTTTATGCAGTTATGTGGGAAAAGTTACCTAATCCAGCCTGTAGAAGAGAACACTTCTTAGAAGAGACAATTGATAAGTGTGATGCATATAAGCAAAATTTAGTCTTGCAGACAGAAAAGCAAAGGCAGTACAAAGAAATTATAAGAACTTATTCCATTGAGGGGAGAAATAAGCAGGAATCTGCTAAAATCTCCAAGCCTCTGGTTTTATTAAGAACTGACCCCACATTAGTCAGTTGCAGTGACAGGGTTTTTAGACAGGGCCATAGTTAGATATCCATTAAACAGTGCTCTTGGTAGCACTTTCTCAGGTGGATTTGTCAAAATTGGAGGCAAGGAGAGTAGTTAAAGACAGGGTGGCCTCTTAACGAGGAGGCCTGGGGCCCCTAAAGGGCTTATGGATGGAATTTAGGAGGTCCATGAACGTGAATGAGGAATTGTTACATTATTATTCACATTAATCTCTTATTAAATATATGACTTTCAACAATTATGAATATAAGGTCCTGATAATATGGGCAGTGCCAACCACACTGTGACCAATAGAAACTAAAGATGCATTCATACTCTATTCTGGTACTTAGCAGTATCATAAAAGCTCCCTCTCTTTCTTTCTTTCTTTCTTTCTTTCTTTCTTTCTTTCTTTCTTCTTGCTTGCTTTTTCTTTCTTTACCTTTTTCTCTATTTTAATTATAGTAAAAACAGACAACATAACATCTACTCTCATAACCATTTTTAAGTGTGCAACTCAGTAGTGTTAATTATATTTACATCGTTGTGCAATCTACAAAACTTTTTCATCTTACAAAACTGAAACTCTATACTCATTAAACAGAAATTCCCCATTTCCCAATTCTCCCAGCTCCTGGTAACCACCATTCTTCTTTCAGTTTGTATGAATTTGACTACTTTAGATACCTCATATAAGTGGACATACAGTCTTTTTGTGACTGGCTTATTTTGCATAGCAAAATGTCATCAAGGTTCACCCATGTTGTAACATGTCATAATTTTCTTACTTTTTTAAGGCTGAATATGTTCCAACGTGTGTGTGTGTATACACACACACACACACACGCCAGATTTTGTTCATACATTCTTTCATTAGTGAACATTGGGGTGCTACTATAAATATGCATGTGCAAATATTGCTCTGAGACTGTTTTCAATTCTTTAAATATATACCAAGAAGTAGAGTTGCTGGATAATATAGTAGTTCTATTTTTAATTTTTGAGGAACTACCATACTATTTTCCATTGCTATTTTACAACTTTAAAATCCCACCAACAGTGTACAGAGGTTTCAGATTCTTCAAACATCTTCACCAAGACTTGTCATTTTCTACTATTTTGATGATAGTCCTTCTAATGGGTATAATGTGATATCTCATGGTTATGACTTAGATTTTAAATCAATGTCATATTGAACATCTTTTCATATTGTTGTTGGCCATTTGTATATCATCTTTGGAGAAATGCTATTTCAACTGCATGCCCATTTCTGAACCAGGTTGTTTTTGTTATTGAGTTGTAAAAGTTCTTTATATATTCTGGATATTAACCCCTTACCAAATATATAACTTGTAAATTTTTCTCCCATTCTGTAAGTTGCCTTTGACTTTGTTGATTGCATCCTTTGATGCGCAGAAGTTTTTAAGTTTTATGTAGCCCCGTTTTTTTTCTATTTTGCTTTTGTTGGCTTTGCTTTTGGTGGCAGCTGTAAGAATCATTGCCAAATTCAGTGCCATGAAGCTTTTCCTCTATGTTTTCTTCTAGGATTTTTATGGTTTATGGTCTTATGTTTAGGTCTTTAATTCATTTTGAGTTAATTTCTTATATATAGTGTCAGGTAAAAGTCTTACCTCAATATTGTACATGGGAATATCCAATTTTTCCAACACCACTTGTTAAAGTGACTGTCCTTTTTAAAGTAATATTTAGGCCTATCTCTGCTTCACAACTACATTGCCTGTTAATCCTGCTGTTAGAATTTTTTTTATTTAATGTACTAATGAAGAAGCATATTACCATATCACATATTTATTTTTAAGTATGTTGATAAATGTGTTTCAGTATAATTCATTTCCCTTGTATGTAATCTTTTAAAATGTATTTTATAAACATATTGGTTTTATGCATTTATGATATATAATGTTTATTCTTTGCCTATTTATTAGTTTAAACATATTGTAAGAAGGGAGCTATTGATTTCACCAGACTACACAGGGTTTGTAGCCTCAAAACTTATTAAGAATTAAGATTGTTTCAGTAACTCAGACAATGGATGAAGTCTGAACTGGAGCAATGGCAATAAGAAATATGTAAAATCAAGAAATAGACAAATTCAGTATGATTTAATGATTAAATCAATGCCATGACCGATGAGCAGGCGAAGTCCATGATGACCACCAGATTTTTAACTTGGGTGGTATGTAGTTCTGGGAGTCATCAGTGCAGAAGTTTGCATTTAAAACCATGAGAGTATCTGTCATCACCCATAGGGAGAAGGTAAAGGAAAAAATAGGCTACGTTGAAACCAATATTCAAAGATTAGCCAAATCTAATTATCAGCTATGGTGTCATGCAATATATTTAATGTATCAACAAATAAAACTAGTATGTAAAGAATAAAACTTCAACAAGCATTTGGTGGTTAATTGTAAAGGACCATTTGTTATGACTCTACTCTGCATTTGTAATTTTTGCACCTGCAATTATTTGCATGCAAGACAAATGCAGCTACAGTTGCCTAATTACAGGCACAACCATCCAAAATTGCCCACAAACAATAGCACAAAGATATGCCATCTGTGAAAGTGCAGGAACCCCCCAGACCTTTCCTGTTCTGCATCCTGTAAGGCTTCCCTTTGGCTTCTGTCTTGCCTGGGTTTCATTCTTTCCTGATCTCATACATGCAATTATAGGCTGGTCACTCTAATAAGCGAAGAGTCAGTAGGCCTTTCCTCTTCCCCAACCATTATGCTTCTCGCCCCCCTCCAAATATACAAAATGTACCATAGTATGTGCAGACTGAAAACAGAAGCCATTTCTAAAGCACATTATTTGTCTTGTTAGTATGAATAGATTCAATTTTTTATTCACACGTAATTGTACAAGGTAGGCAACTTGAACACTATAAAGATGAAATCTCATATAAATTTCTGCTCAAAAGTGACAAGAAAATTATTTTACTCTACTTTAAAAAAAGTTTTAGCCATTATTAAAAACACAGCTGTCAGTTTGGATCAAATATATTCCTATTTCCCCATTATATTATTAGGACAATCATGAAATTTAATAATTGTCCCTCAGAGCTTGATTTTCTGCAAAAGTGTCATAACACAATCAGTACTATGGCAAATAATTATTGAACAGTGTGAAGATAGTTATGATTTCAGGCGGGAAATATAAAATAATAGATGAGAAATATAAAACCCAGGTTAATACTTGATAAAGATTCTGTTCTCATACAAATGTCAGTAGTAATAAATGTGGGGACCACACAGCCTGCTTTATGAAAATGAAACAGATTCTAGACAGAATAATTTTCTGAGATTTTAATGATATATTTCAAATATTACTTGCTTGTCATTTAATCATATTAAACACTCTGAATCTGATAAATCCTCTGTGATAGAAACAATACACTTTGCGAATGGGAAATTGGATAGTTTATTAGGCTAATGACTAAAACCAGAATGTAACATATATCTCTTCTATGAAATCTGTATTTCTCCACTCTATTTAAGGTGCTTGGAATTGTTATACAGTATTACTATGAAGGTTTCAAGGGCAAATGGAGGCTTCGGAATTCTAAAATGTTCATCAATGTTTTGTTGTTGTTGTTGTTGTTTTAATTTAACATATTATAGTGAATAGGAAGTAATATTTTTCTTCTACCACATTTTCTCTGTGGTACATGACTCACACAGAGAGTTGAAGCCAGAGTTTGACGCCAGCCTTACGTTTATGGGCAATGGGGCATGTTTAAACATTTGGACATTAGAATACTTAGACATTACAAATATGGTAAAGTATTTCGATCTAGCAAAATAAGTCATGTTAAGAGAAGAATTTATAAAAGGGAAGTTATCACTCTGAAAAGAGAGTTAACTAGAAGCAAAAGATTGTTCTGTTATATATAACTGAACATTTCAATGTATGCAATCGAAATTCAAAATATTATTAATGACATGATAAACATTAGCTGTTTGTTTTTACAAGAAGTAGAAGAATATTTTGAGACATTAACAAGGATAATGTTACTCACATCCTGAGCTACCGTTTGTTGACACGAGAGTCAAGTTGGAAGGCCACGGATTCCGAACAATATCTTGCCAATGAATTGTGTCTGTGTAACAAAGAAATTTGTTCTGGTCTACATAGACTCCACCATTAAGGATTTCTGTATTAAAACAAACAAACATATTTCTAGTCAAACTTTTTGTTGATGAAAAGATAGTCAATAAAAGTTATTTATTCTTAAATGATTTTCAATGTTAAATTAGAATTATTTTGTTAATAGCCAAGATATTTTTTTAAAGATCATTACTGGGTCACATAAATTGATTGCAGAAATTGGAAAAAAAATTGGAAAATACAGAGAAAAACAACCATCCATAACACAAATACTCAGAGAAACACTTCATAGTTTGGTATAGATACTCTCATTCTCTTTCCTTTTTTTAATCCTCTGAACTTGGAATAACATTGCATGCAATATTTCAAAACGTACTAGTTTTGTCTAATATTAAGTGATGAGTATTTAATGTTAATTAAATATTATTCTACATTATTTCTAATGAGAATACAATATGCCAGAGCATAAAGTAAATAATATTTATTTAACTAATCCTCTTTTTTTGGCTATTTAACTCATCTGTCTCTCTTAAGAAAAAATTCTTTCAGTCAATGTGACATTGACGAGTCAGTAGGTGAGTGATTAAAACAAAATGAAAGCTAAAATTAATTTCTCAATCAGAAAAATGTTCTTTGATCCTCTCAAATGGAATCAATAGAATTGCCAATTATTCTTTAAGAAGAACACAAAGCAAGACATAATGAAAACCCCATGGTTCACTGGAACAATGACAGGATCATGGGATAAAATTCATTAAAGCCAATTTTTACTTGATTCTCTATTTATCACTGGCTTTGATCAGCTAACTTGTTTCCCCTGAACGATGGCTGACCGTATATGTAAATTCTCTTTCACATTGCTTTAAGTTATCCAGAAAAAAAAAAAAAAAAAAAAAAAAGGAAAAAGAAGTAGATATTCCCTCTACAAACACTAATCTTTTTTTTTTTTTTTTTTTGAAATACCATTCTTTTGGGGCGCCTGGGTGGCGCAGTCGGTTAAGCGTCCGACTTCAGCCAGGTCACGATCTCACGGTTCGTGAGTTCGAGCCCCGCGTCAGGCTCTGGGCTGATGGCTTGGAGCCTGGAGCCTGTTTCCGATTCTGTGTCTCCCTCTCTCTCTGCCCCTCCCCCGTTCATGCTCTGTCTCTCTCTGTCCCAAAAATAAATAAAACGTTGAAACGTTGAAATACCATTCTTTTACTTGAAGAAATTGTTGGTTAGAAATACACATAACATCTTCCTACCCAATATTTACCACATCTGTCTCTCTTATCTCTTAAGAGAAATTATATTTGAGTCCATTAAACATTGCTACAAGTAACAAAAAACAGTTAACAATAGTTTATGTAGATAGGGAATGATTTTCTCACATAATAAGAAACCTATAGGAGGTAGTAGTGTCCAGAGTACCTACATCTGCTTTGGGTCCTGTTTTTATTCATCCCAAGCCCAAAAGGTTGCTGTATCTAAAAATGTCTGGGGACACCTGGGTGGCTCAGTCAGTTAAGCTTCTGACTTGGACTCAGGTCATGATCTCATAGCTCCTTAGCCCAAGGCTCATGTCGGGCTGTCTGTTGTCAATGCAGAGCCTGCTTCAGATCCTCTGTCCCCAGTCTCTCTGCCCCTCCACCCCCGTTCACTCTCTTTCTCTCTCAAAAATAAATATTAAAGAAAAGGTGTCTATCTGAATTCAAGGTAAGATGAAAACAGAAGAGCAAGCAAGAGACATTCTTTTGACGAGATGCTCTCTCCAAGGATTATGTCTGCTTTTTATTGGTCAGAACAATATCCCCTGACCATTCCCACTGCAAGAGGTTGAGTGGACATATTGCTGCTTGAACAAAACTTCAAGAAGCAGTATTAGTGAGGAAGGAGAGGGACATAAATATTGAGAAGGCAATCACTCTATTTTCCATAATGGCCTTGAAAAAAAAAATCTTTCTTGTGCAGTATCCCAAGCAAAAATTGTAAGAGTCACGTTAAGCCAAAGAGGGTGATAAAAGAATGAAAGGAACACGTGACACCATAAGAGGGGTATTTGTAGAAGTGAGATGGGTGAGCACATCTCAATGCCTTATTGCATTGCATGTATAAAATGCACCAAATTAATTTTGACATTGCCAGGCTTTCCACATTTAAAATCTCCTATTCTCATGATCAATCCTTTCACTGACTATTGGTTCCATTTTCTCAGCTGAGGAAAAAAAAGGAAACAAAAAGAAATTAGGTCATCTCTCCACTTCTAAAGCCCAGTTCATTATTTTTCATGACCTAACCATACAATCCTCATCAAAGTAGAAGGGAGATGTAAGACGTACAGAAGATTGTGAAATGAATTTCTATATTAATGTTTGGCATTAAGTTTCTATCTATAAAATGTGACGATCTCATACTAATAGCTTTCTCATGAGACATTAGGTGATGCTCTTCTGCTCTAGGAATAATTCTTCATTAGGTGACAAAGAAAGATTTTGACTGCTATCCAGGAAATGAAGGTTATTTTTCAGTTTACATTTGGAAAAGTTCTACTTGAAAAAGAAATGTGAGGAGAAAAGATAATAGCTCAAATATTGTAGAAAGAGTATATTTTTCAGGATTCACATTATAATTCAAACAGTTCATACTGAAGGAACACAATATCCATCTGTAACTTCCTATCTAAAAATATTCAAATAGAATCAGATTATATTATACTGAATAATAATCTCATCAAATCCCCTTCTTCAACAATATTAATCTGCTACCAATGTTGACATTTGTTTCTCAGAAATATTCTGCTCAAGAGCTTGGTTTTTACTTGGAAAAGTATTTAGAAAGGAAGCAATAATAATTCAAGTTTAATCTTTAATTAATCTTTAATAATAATTCAAGTTGAAATCTCAAACTACGACTACAATCATGATCAACTTGGATAACACCTGAATTCAAAACCAACCATCTGGTAACAATTCTGGTCAGGAAGATTTATAAATTTCTAGTATTTAATGATGTATTTATAAGGCACAAATAGTCTGTTTGTGTATGTGTGTATTTTTCCTGAAAATAGTATTTTCCTTCATGCTTGGCTTAGATTGTATTCTGTTGGCGAGTGTCAAAACACCACAATCAGAAAAATGTATATTTTACTGACATTTATAGCATAGTTTTAATGTATACTTTATCTTATATTTTCTTTTGATCAATTCAGTTACCTAAATATAGGATAGGAAATAATGTTAATATTGTACTTATTCATTGGTATAGTTTACATTGATTTTATAATGTATACAATTTTTTAAACATTAATGTAATATGTTTTGTGGTGAAATATTAAATTGGATTTATTTCTGAACTAAGAAAGATGTTAGGGGAATATACTGACCTGTAAGAAAGTTGTTAAGGACACAGATTATTTACTAGAAAAAAGGGATCCCTAATGTTTTTGCCTTGGTTGACTATGAGCTGCATTTTTAGATTAGAAAGCGGGACAAGAATTAGAAAAACAAAAGCTTGGTAAGACATTTATCCAGGAAGATACCAGAAGAATGTCTGATTATACTTTAGATTTCTTTGCCGACATACAAGAACAGCAGAGTTGTAGACAAGTTCCATGAAAGGCTTATTGGACGGTACCATCTGTGTTACACCAAGAACTTCCCTTCCGTTAGAAGGGAATAAAGTAAGGGGTGCCTGGGTTGCTCAGCCAGCTAAGTGTCTGACTTCAGCTCAGGTCATGATCTCACTGGTTAGTGAGTTCAAGCCCCATGTCGGACTCTGTGCTGACAGCTTGGAACCTGTGAGCTTTTGAGTCTGGACCTGCTTCAGAGAGACTCTGTATCTCCCTCTCTCTCTGCACCTCCCCCACTCACACTCTCTCTCTCTCTCTCTCTCTCTCTCTCTCTAATAAATAAATAAATAAATAAATAAATAAATAAACATTTAAAAAATAATGCAACAAAGTGATTATTAAAATTTTAAACCATGACAAAAAAGAGGAATTCTAAGTAAGATAGAAAATGTTGTGCAAATGTATGATTTTCAAATAAAGATGCACAAAGCCTAGAAAAGTGAAAAGACATAAATAATGTTGAATAAATAAATGAGCTCAAGGTAAATCCCATTCCATTGTATTTGACTTCCATGGTAGGAAATATAGCACAGAAAATTCAGAAAAACACAAATAGATTCTTGGTCATTGCAATAATTGATAGAAAAAAAACTGGTATATATTTTTTTAAATCATAGATCATAGCCAGCAAGTTTACAAAACAGAACTGTGTCTTTTTAATAAATGCCACAATTGAATATCATAACATATGAAATTGATATTCTATGAAAAAGTATCATTTGATTATTTAAAAATTCATGTAAACACTTAAAAAGTTTTGTGTCTCAAACATTTCCTACTAGATTAATGCATGCAAGTCAAGTAAAAAAAAATTGAATCCTTTTGCAAATAGAATACGTAAATTGTAATCCACATTACTCTCCAATATGTTGAATTTAATATATATAGTACATAATTTATATTTGAAATATTAGACTAAACTCCATGAAGGCAAGGGATATTTTTCAGTGCTGTATCTATATATATCAAACCTGAAGCAATAGCTAATCAACAAATATTTGTTAAATTGAACTTAAAAAAGAATAGTTACGTGGAATTTGCTACCAACATTGATCAATTAACTTCTGTTGTAGCTCTTAATTTTAAATTATATTCTGATCAGATCAAAGTAAAAATGGAAGTTATTTTTTTTTTCCCCATAAACACTACAGGTTATCTGAACTGGTTCTACATTTTCAGAGGTCATTTCTGTTAGGGTCTAAACTGTATCCCCAGTGTCGAGCAAAAAGCAGACACATGATAAATATTTGCTTCATGAATTAAGATATAATATCTTGATTATAGGAAACCATATATGAGTAGGCCAATAAATATATAGTATCTTGAATATAGGGAAAATTAAAAATATAAATGTGAAGGTAGAGTTTTTGTAGGTTAAAAGATAAATAGCTTTTATTATATAAAATGCTTATAATTGATAATGTAAAAAATTATGCAAGTAGTATGTTTGATATTTTAAATCACAGTTAGTTACATTCATTGGTATCCCTAAATCTGTTCTGTGCATCAAATTCTATTATCATTTATCAAGTAAAAAATGATGATTTTGAGCTATCCTGGACACACCAAATTTCCTGAAACCTGTGCAAATTATCTAGCCATATGTTACACAAAGTTGAAAAGCATGTTTTTATATAGAACTGTAAATCTACCTCCTATGGTTCCTTAAATTCTTTTTTAGAAAGGTGTAAAGTGCCAATATGACATTTTACAAAGGACATAAAGTACTTGCACCTTAGCTTTCCAATCCATAAAGATTGTCCATTTGACTGACCATTACTTCCCTTGTTTTCCCATTTGCATGAGTCTAATGAAGAAGGAAATGTTTGTGTTATTTAAATAAGTTTTTCATATTCTTCATTTCTTTTCAAATGCTAGTTATTATAGTGAATTTGAGGATGAGTAACCATTAAGACAATCGTTGACATTTTGCAAATATATTCTCTCAAAAGAAAATGTGATAAAATACCAAATCATGGCTTTATTCCCCTTGCCTCTTTTGGAATAGCCTAATTGTGATGTAGCATCCCTGCTGAAAATACAGATTAATATGACCTCCTTACTTAGTTTAAGAAGTCGACAAAATTGCTTTGACCTCATGCACAATTTGCAACTATGTCATAAAATAAAGAAGATTGAATGTCTTTCTCGTTTTTTTTTTTTTACAAAATAAAGATGATAATTTTAAATGCAATTTGCCATATTCCACTATAGTCTACATGATTGGTATCAACAGTAAACATTTTACTTCTACTCACAAAGCTTCCAAAGATAATAGTATAAGAAAGTCAAATAAACAAGCAGGAAATATCTAACCTCAATCCCTGATTATACATCTAAATGCCTTATTTTGCATGGGCACAGATACAGGTCAACCTTAGAATTAAAATGATAATCAGAATAAATAAAGATTAGAGATATTGCACTTGTCTAATTACCATGGGAATGTCTGAATAATCCATATATCAGACTTATATTGCCTATCCAAACCAAAGGTCACAATCATGAAATCAAAATCCAAAGTGGCAAAAGTCCATTTTCCAAGATGAAGCTATAGGAAGAAGTCACTGGGTTTTTTCAGACATAAAGCAATGTATCTTTCTCACTGTCATCACCTTACGCCACACAAGTCTGTTGGCAGATAATGATACAAAAGTAATATAGCTCACACCATCCACCTGTGATACTTAATACATCATCTCTGGAATGGACTTGGTCCAAAGATTCCCATATCTTTCTCAAACCCAGACCTTTCAGCTGGGAGCACAATGAATTGCTGCTACCCCACTGGGTCAGCCCTCAAGGTTCATTATTAATAAGCTGAGACTCTAAAGGCTAATGAGAAGCGGGTGCTTGAGGAGACAATGGCTCATTCATCATCAATCAAGCTTTGAAGTTTTTATACAGATGATTTAAGGAGAGTTGAAGTGTGCAAAATTGAAATGTCACATTTGTATTGGGAGTGGGGAGAGGGTGATAATGTAAATGAGTGATGTAACCTTCTGTATTTCAGCTCAATGATCAGAGTCAAAAGCTCATGGATGCGGATTCTGAATGAATGCTAGGAAATAACAGTGGACAGTTTTTCGACCCAAGCAAGGCAATTTCAAAAAGAAATGATTAGATTCATTGGCTGAAAATCAGCTTAAAATAGAAAATAATAGCAAAAATATCTTGATTCCAATTGAATGGAGCTCAGTAATGCTCTCCAAAATGTTTCAGTGTATAATTTGTAGCTTTCATTATGTTTCAGCTCAAGTCCTAACTCCTCTGAGAAGTCCACTATGACTGTCTAGTTTTTGGAGGTTAACTACTTATAACACTGATTATCTGAACCACTCACTTAACAGAGCAAATACTCCCCACCTTCTTTATTCTTTTGTGTACTTGTCTTATCCCCCCTATTGTAAACCTCTAGAGGATAAGAACCGTGACATACATCTTTCTGTGGCATTAGTGCCAAAAAAGAAATAGAAATTCAAATGTTTTTGATAATGATAATGACAATCACAACATCTTGAGAACATGACTGACATTTGTAAAAAGTTGTTAGCTGGTGACTTGGTGGCATAATATAAGTGATATTTCCTCCTCATGTACTAGATAATGCTCACATTAGAAGTCACATAAAATGTTGAATAAAATTAGTGTAATTTTAATGTATTAATTCTTCCTATCAGGGAAGTAGTAATCCACTTAAACTCACTGGAGTTCTCTGGAAAATTTTAAAAATAAATTTTGTCTTGTAACTGTCTTTGAATTATGAATAAGAGATTTCCTTCTCAAATTGTTCTCTAACTTCATTACATAATTCTGTTGTATGTGCCAACATGTTTAATATTTTCCTCTAATAATTTCTCCCAAACTTGTACTCCCCCTGTTCCTTACTTCAGTTAAAATCAGAATAGCATGCTGTAAAAGTCAATTAGACTCCAAACTTGACACTTGTCATTAATTCATTCAACTCTATATTTAACTGGTCATGATATTCTATGTAAAATTTCTCATAATGTCTCTTGATTTATCCCATTATTTTTACATCCACTGCTATTCCATAATTCAGATTCTACCACCTCATACCAGATTAAACTTTTTCCTTCTAGATGACCCTCCCCACAAATTCATCTTGCATATTAGAGTCATAAAACATTCTATACTACAGGTAGGTAGATACATATACTATGTAAGTAAGTGGCTGGTCAGATAAGATCGATATATATGCTATAGGTAGGTGGCTGGGTAGATAGGTAGATGATAGATAAACCTATCTTCTACTTTCAGGGCTTTGAGTGCAAAGGCAATAACACTGAGTCTAGATAGCTGGGTAAAACTAAGTTCAAAATCTAGTTTTCTGTTTGCAAGATGTATGACCTTGAAGGCCTTTATGAAACTCAGTTTGCTCAACTCTATAATGGAAGTAATGGAAATATTGGACTCACAGTATCAGTCACACAGTTGTTGATTATACTATACTTTATAATTAGTAATTACTTAAGTAGTTGTTTACTCATTGGTATAAACAAGAGTAGTTCTTTTTCTATGTATTCATATTAAATTTGTATTACTTAGTATTATATTATATTTTAAAGAAGATAGAGATTTATTTATTTACTTAAATCTCTAATGTCTTTAAAATATAACATAACACTATTTATTTACTTATTTATTTTCAGTTCATATAAAAGTCTGTCTTGGTGATTCAAAGCTATTATGGATAATTCACAGTCATCAGGGTCCCAGAATCTATTCCATCTTATTGCTCCACAATCTTTAATAGAAGAGGCATTTCTAACTGGTAACTCCCATGCAAAAGATGAAGGAAAGCATGAAGAACAGAGGATGAACACATGTTGTCTCTTAAGGAAGGTCCATGCACTCACAGAACAAGGACTAATTCCGTACCTTCCTTGTGCCGAGCTGTTAGCTATGTGAATTTATTCATGAGTGGTCATATGATGAGCTAAACTTCATATATTGTTTACAAGCGAGTTGGTGGTAATGGATGTTGGGACACAACAAGCAGTTTCTGTCATACTGACTCAAAAGAAAGCTCCCTGCATCTTCTGGATACTTATAAAACATAAATCTTGTAACTTCAACAAATATTTTTTTTTTCAAACTTTATCACTGAAGTATAACATATGTACACAGATGTACATATATCATATACAATGCATTTTTACAAACGGAACATACTTATGTAGCCAGCGCCCAGATCAAGAAATAGAATATTCCATCATTCCATCCAAGCCTTCCTTACGCTTTCTTCCTCACATCATTCCCTCAAGGAATCTTTATCTTTCTTTCTTATCTGGCTCTACTTTGCTCAGCACTATGTTTACAAAATTCATCCACATTGTTCATTTTCATTGCTATTCGGTACTGAATGCTTTGTCCATTCTACACTGATGGACCTTTGAATACCTTCCAAATTTGGGCTATTACAAATAGTGCTACTATTAACATCCTAGAATATGACTTTTGGTAATCATATGTACACATTTATACTGCATACATACTTAGAAATGTAATTGTTGGACCATAGTGACAATCAGTTTTCCAAAGTACTTTTTACCAATTTATATTCCCATCAGTAGTGTTTGAGCAATCTACTTGCTTCTTAATATTGTCAACCTCTATTTCTTTTCTTTCTTTTTTCTTGTTGGCCCCCCCCCCCCCCCCCCACCCCCACCATGGTAGCCATTCTGATTGGTGTGATGTGGTATCACTTTAATTTTCCCTTCCCCAATTATTAATTTAGTCTCAAATATTATTTTTAAAGTGTGGTTTTCATGTAAGAGGTTGTTGTTTACTTGAGGAAGGGTCTTTCAATGGTGAAACACTTACTGTGTGTAAGTGAAACACTTTCACAAATGCGAAACACTTTGTGTTTCCACAAAGCACTGTGGAAAACCTGATCTCTATTTGAGGTTATTAACAAACAACTGAGTAAATTAACATACCAGATCCTACCCTCCTGACTATTTGGCTTTTTGTTGGGGAATGTGACTCAATGTTTCGAAACTAATACTTTAAGATATATTAGAAAATATATTAAAACTATACCAATAATTATATAAACAAAGAACAAAGTATGAATTCTGAAAGATGAATGAAAAATTCAAAGTAAATATCTCTCTGATAAAGATGAACATAATCAAAGGTATATAAAAAGACTGAGAAATTCATTATCTTTTGATCTTTACATAAAGATCAAATATTTTTATTCCTCTATCTACTAGAAAACCCTCATTACAGACAACAATCCTCTTAAATAACTGCTCCAAGTTTCCAGAAAATGTAATAGCTTCAGTAGAACAAATCAGTAGAGTTCAATGTTTTCATTACCAATAAGAGGGAAAGTCATATTAGTACCCAGAAATGATTTGTCTCTTTTATTTATAGGCTTTAATACAATAAGCCTGGGATATGCTGCAAGGTCACTTTCAAATAGCTCACCTACAATATTAGTTTGTATAGTTTTAATAATTCTTCTCACAATGTGTGATTTCCTCACTACTTCTTTAGAGTATTTCAGAAAAGTATAATTGTCCCGATGACAGTAATGACAAATAATATTGTTATGTATATTTGTTGCTGGCAGGCTAAGACTTGAAATAAAAGGTAAAGCAAGAAAAAGAAGAATAACTTAATCTTGTAAAATGATTATAATATTATTTCAAACATCAGGATTTTTTAAAGGCTATATAAAAATACTAAAAATATCAAATACATAGCTTGGAGACCTGGGTGTCCTTGCTAAAAGGTCTATTTGTTAAAGTAATGTTAAAAATAATAAATAAAAACACCATTTTACAAAATAAGAAAGTAAATAAGTCACAAAATAAGATTTCCCAGAAGCTGATACTATGACACTTTAAAAACTCACATTTAGGTCTAAATCAAATTAAGTCGATTTTTTAAAATAGAGTTTTAATCTGGAGAAAATTAGGAAAAAATGATTGAATAGGAGTATCATTTTATAAAGCATTGGTTTCAAAATGTGAAATATCAAATAGCATGGCAAAACAGAAATATCTTTTTACTTAGATTAGTTTGTATGAAGTTTTAAATTATTATACATTACATGCAGTAAACTACATGAATCTTAAGCTCTCTGTTTTACATATGCATGCATACAGTGTTTGTACATCTATATCCATGTAACCGCAACCCAGATAAGGACACAGAAAATTGCCGCCACTTCAAAAATTTTCCCTTACTCCTTCCCAATCAAGCCCCCAAAGCCACTGTTCTGACTTCCATCACCATAGGTTACTTTTGCCTGTGTATTAAGCTTATACAAGTGGAATCATGCACTACATATTTTTTCTTGCCTTCTTTTATTCAAAATAATGTTTTTGAGATTATTTGTGCTGTTGCCTGTACTAGTAATTTGTTCATTTTTATTGTCTACTGTTCCATTATATGAATATGCCACAATTTATTTATAGATTAGTTAATTTTTTAAGCACATCTTTGTTATTTTTTTTTACCTCTGTGATTTCAGACATGTTACAGTTTCTTTTCTACTATCTATAAAATAGGAACAATGATATTTACTTTGCTTGGTTATATTGAGAATTACAATTATGTATATAAAGCATCTGGTACTCAAAAAATGGTAGCTATTTCAAATTAAGTTATTAATGTACATCAGGAACCTCCTTTATCCAAAGCATTTACAAATATATACACATTGGTTGAAGCCTGGATCTTTTGGGAGGTGAGAAGACCAAGTGAAAACGTCTGAGAATCACGTGAAATCTTCATAAGTGAAGTTTGGTGCATAGTGTAGTAATTTTAGAACTAGATACATTGAACTAAAATATTATTACATGTACTTCAAATTTGGTTAATAAAAAATTGGGCTATCTGTATTTCATAAGACAGATTGGTCCCGAGAACAAGAACATAAATTCTGTAACTACTATTTTTCCCACACTGAGTAATCCTGGATACCTAGTTGAGTTAACCCTTTGCGTCCTTTCTTGTCATGTCGGTAACTACATTCTGTGACAACATTTAGAGCTGTTAGATTTCCCTCTGTTTAATTCAGGGTGGCACATAGATCACAGGTTGCAATGTACTCTGCTGGCAATTTCCTGGTGACCTTTCCATTCATTGCCACTACTACTGTGCTGCAAAGAAATGAGAGTAAATGCCAAAGGACAGAGGCATGTAAACTGAGCCCTCCTCTTCAATTGCAAGGGTCTGACATTTTTACTGCAGCAGGATGGATTAATTAGGAAACACAGAACGCAACTAAACACATCTGTGTGGCTCAGGGTTGAGCAGGGAGGTGGGACTGCTCCACAGTTCTGTTTAAATTTATTAAATTTTTAAAATTAAATCAATAAAATGCATAATAAAAATTAGATGCGTAACAATCATTACTATAATAATACCGCTGCTTTATATAAGGAAACAAAGGCCATTACTCTGGAAGAAAGACAAAATGTAATCAAATACTATATTTGCTCAGAGATTTTAAGAGTTAAAGGTAGATATTTAAAATATCTGAGGGAAAAAAAACAGAAATTTCTGCAGAAAGTATGTATATCATTTCTAATGAATCATTATATCCTATGATTCCCTGAACCACTCTCATTTTTCCCCATTATAAATATTATTTTCATATCGTGACATTCGATGTCAGAATAGGATCTGCTAGCCTTGGTATAGTTGTGTAACTTTATTATCATGTCTTCTAGGTTCAGATGCACTTTTATTCTAAATTTCTTCTGTCTAATGTTTATTTATTTTTGAAAGAGAGAGAGAGACAGAGACAGAGGCAGAGTATGAGTGGTGAAGGGATAGAGAGGGAGACACAAAATCCGAAGCAGGCTCCAGGCTCCGAGCTGTCAGCACAGAGCCCGACACGGGGCTCGAACTCATGGACGGTGAGATCATGACCTGAGCCAAAGTCAGACGCTCAACCGACTGAGCCACCCAGGCACCCCAAGAAGCACTTTTATTCTAGATGCATTTCTATTCCATTTTCTTGGGTTAATAAATAGGATTCAAAATTTATTTCAGATACTTGGCTGCTCTTTGAGGCTGGACATAAAGAAATGATTCAAGTGTCAATATGCCTCACAATGTCAGATGGGTCAGTCAACTACCAACATTCAAGAAGAGAAGACTTCTAGTACATAAATTCTGCACAGGCTATTGTATGAGACAGGATAACCATGTCTCCACCAAAGTTACCTGTAGGCATTCAGTCACATCACTTATTCTCTCTAAGCCTTAGTCCTTTATCTATAAAATAGGTATTAATAATACCTCTCTGCTAGGGCAAGTGTAAGGAGAAAGAGTTCACATACGTAAATGCTCACCATAGGGTCTGTTATAGAGCAAATGTTCAATTGATGCATCATTATTATTAGGAAAACAGGAAAAGTTCTCTGGCCAGCAAATTTCTTCTATCCTGCTTAACTATCTTTTCTGTTTGCTCTCATAAATAAATAAATACACTTCTGAGAGCTAGAACAGGGGCAATATTATTAGGCAAAATTAGAATATGTAGGTTTGTGTTTGCTTATTTTTAAAAGTTTATTTATTTATTTATTTATTTATTTATTTATTTATTTATTATTTTTTATTTTAAAAAAATAGTTTCAACTTATATGAGTTTCAGATGCCTTTTAGAATGTTCTGGACATCCATAAAATTACTTAACATCCTTACATTCAGAATTTTCTTTTTCTGGGTGGGACTTTATGCCCCAATGGCATAACAAATGAGACACAAATGATTAAGGAAGGTGCTGAATACTTCACACAATAGGGGTCAAGCTCGGATTCAAATGCCTGCATAACAGGCTCCAAAGCCCATGGTTAACCACTTCACTCTACTGCCTCTTGGTAAATGCTACCATTACCTGAACATCTTTATAATGCAATATTTCTCTTAATCCTTACAGAAGTCCTACCGGGTAATTATTACTAGTCTTACTTTACAGAAGTTTAGAGAGCTAAATAACTGGTGAGAGTTCTAGAGAACTAGGATTCCAACTCATTAACTGCTGGGTTGAGATCCTGCTTTTAAACCTTTTATTCTTCCACAATAGAAGAAAAGGTGGAGAGATTTAAAGGGAAAAATAAAGTTTAAGCAGAGAGGAGGTACAACTCTAAATTATATAATCTACTTCTAAGTATGATTAAGAACTGAAAGTAATTTCCCTGAAGTCCTTTCTGAAAATATTTTATTGAGTTGAAAGGTAAAATTATGCTTTTAAGGTTTCTTTTCTACATGAAAAATTATGCATTGAAAAAAAAAATCTTTGCTCTGTTAGATATTTGGATTATATCCCAACCTCATCATTGGAGGTGCATTCCTTTTGGCTCTGTTGAAAGTAGACACATAGGAAAAGGCAGCACGATAAAACTTCAAGAATTCAGCCTACTTAAGGAAAAGCCCTTCAAATGAGTAAAAAGACTGAATTAAAAAAAAAAGAAAGAAAGGCAACTTTAATATTTTCAAGTACTATGGGAAATTATCTATGCTTAGTCCTTGGAAGTTCTGTTTTAATGAATAGGGCACAATGATTTTTAATTACCTTACCCAAAATCATAGCCTGAGTAGAATCTGCCTTTATGTGCTTTGCAACTGCATTTCTGAAAATATGAAAATGGATAACTTAAATGTGTAGGGCATTTGGGTCTCCTAGCCAAATCTGCAATATCCTTATAATGCTGTTTTTTGTTTTGTTTTGTTTTGTTTTGTTTTGTTTTTACCTATTGCTGTTGAACAATTAATACAAAGGGAGCAAAAGAACAAAACATTCAAATTAGTGAAGTCAAATCCATGAAAGTTTATTTTAACATTAACTTTAATATCCTGTTAATTTTAAAGGCAAATGAAGTAAAGCTCATATGGTAGAAAAGAAATGAATTCAAAATTAAAACATATGGTTAAATATAGCTTTATCACAAATCCTTTCTGTAGGCAAACTTAATGAATTAAATTGCACACCCCTCAATAGTACAAGAAGATTGACGTATCTTTTTAAGGCATACATTCTAAAAAATCATCCTCTGGGGTTCCTGGATGGCTCAGTAGGTTAAGTGTCTGACTCCTGGTTTTGGCTCAGGTCATGATCTTGCGTTTCATGAATTTGAGCTCCACAGCCTGCTTGGGATTCTTTCTTTCCCTTTCTCTTTGCCCCTCCCCGACTTGCACTGCCTCTCTCTCAAAATAAAAAAACAAAAAAAATTTTTTTTAAATATCCTTTTTAATATGAAATAATATATCCATCTTTAGACATATCTATCAGATTGCTTTTATTGAAAATAGTGAAAAAGAAAAAAAAGTGGAAAAGGAGGGAGGTGATTTAATTTGGGAGTTTGGAATATTAGTTTTATTTACATTAATTATAGAAATGTATTGAGAAAGCAAGCAATAACATATTGTATGTAGAAGAACTTTTATTTTTATTCAACCTCTAACAAAAAATATGTTCAATTTTAATGACATCATCTTTCAAAGTATAAAGTCCTAAACTAAAACTTTTCACACATGAAGTAGAATTAAAGACAATATTTTTAGAAATTTTATGAAACTAAATAATTGTGAATTCAGAAAGATTTAAAGGAGATAATTTAATATGACCTTACTAAAGAGAATGTTTCATAGATTATCTTGTGTGCATTCATATTCTATGCCCAATTTACTTTTTTGTAGGATGTATTTATATAACTATGTCATATCTGAAAGAATTTTACATAGAAAATTAAGCTCCAGTGATAATCTTTATTTAAAGCTACCTCGTTTGAAATACAGGGGGAAGAAAAATAAAGAAGACTAACCAGACTAGCATAAAAATGTGGAATACCAGTGGGGATATTAGTAGGAGTATCACTAAATACCCTCATTTTTACTTTTACCATTGTTATATAGATATATTTTCTTATCATTAAACAACAACACAAGAACATTATTTACTAAAAAGCTGTAATATTTTGAGAACTGTTTTTAACAATTTTCTAAATGGCCCTGCTTCTCTAGTTTCATTTTATTTCAGATCTCAGAACAATTAGATGGCAACATCTGGCAAGCATTGTTCCAAACTAGATGATAAACATAATTATTTTAAAAGTGTGTTTGTGTTGATTTTTTTAAAAGGATAGTTTATACCTTAAAGTATATATTTTTTAAATAAAAACATTTAAATATTTTTTGTAATTATGTAATACTTTATTTTCTTTGCAGTTTCAAGAGTCATAATCTAAATTCCAACTGAAGGGAGCTTAAGCTAGCTGATATGCACCTAGCTATTTCCATGCTTCAAAGCCTGCAGAACCATCTGCTTTTTGGCAGGTGTAATTAATTAGCTAAGTGGAAGAGACGCTCCCTTTTAGAATCAATAGGAGGAGAGGAGGGAGAACTCTATGAAAATCCAAACCTAGGCAGACCCATCGGCAGGGTGCCTCTGGGCAAATTTCCGATGCTGAAAACTCATTGAATTTAATGGTTCTTAATTTCACAAGATTTCTAATTACAGCTAGGATAATAAGATGTGATCCAAAAGTTAAAAAAAAGTTGGCACATTTTCAAGGAAAATCCTTCCACACAATGTAGACATCCTAAAGTGTAGAAGTTCATTTATTTATACATTTTATCCATTTGTTCACTCAATTTTGTTAATAAGCAATTTTGGATCTATTCAGCTGACAGGTGGCATATGCATATTGATAATAGAAAAATGTATCCCATTAAATTTTTTATGTAAACCAACATTTCAGAAGTAAAGAGAAGTCAATTCGAAGTACATCCTCACTCATTGAAAAGATTTTTAAAAAGACTATTTTTGAAAAAGTAGATGGGCAAAAATATTGTAAAAAGCAAAGATCACAAATGCCCTGTACTTTTATGTATGTAGCTTATATTAAGTTATTGCTAAACAGTCTAGACAATAATGAATTCTATAGCACCTCCTCTTTTAAATGCCCTAACTGAAAATTAAATGCTAAAAACAAAATGCTGACTTAAATTCAAACATCTTCTAGGGGTTTGTCTTAAAAGCATAAGGTGAAGGAGAGTGAGTTGGAAGTGTGACAAAATGGAGAGCAAACTTGTTGCAGACAAAGGAGCAGTGGCTGTCCAGCTCAACAGGAACGTTACCAACAGACTATGTGACATCAGGGCTTGGGCTGCTGGAGCTCAGTTTTGTTTACGGGGGCCCAAATCCAGAATTTATTGGGAAGTGCCCCAATTTTTAAACATTCTCTATGCAAAGCAAAGCTAGTAGTTTACTGCATCTATTTTTTAAAAATTAATTAATTAATTAATTAATTTGTGACAGTGAAAGAGGGTGTGGACATGTGCACTAACAGGGGTGGAGCAGGGGGAGAGAAAGAAATATTAAACAGGCTCTATGACCAGCATGGAGCCCTACGCAGGGCTCAATCTCAGGACCATGGATCATGAGCTGAACTGAAATCCAGAGTCTCATGCTTAACTGACTGAGCCACCCAGACGCCCCATGCATCTGGTGTATTAAGTAAATAAATCTGGGGATTCCTCAATAATTATATCAATAACCATACTGAGATAAGGTCTCATCCATCAAGTCTTATTAGCTCCTCTACCTACTGATATAGAGTGGAAAGGGAAAGTGAGGAAGTTACATACATAACTCATGAAAGAGCAAAGAAAAGTGCAAAATTTCCTATAGTTATGTGAAGAATGGAGTCTAGAATGCAATGGATTCTATACCTCCTTTTCATTCTGTTTGTGATCCCCATTTGTTGTAATGGAGGTGGAAGAAGCCTCTGCTATGTTATGAAGGTTTGAGATGTGTGCTGCTGAAATATCACTACATCACATCACACTCCCACCACTGAAACCACATGTGAATTTCAAATAGGCAAAGGCTTATATGTCACCTGAAAGATGAAGTTCAGTAACTGGCTGTTATATTAGCACAGACTTATTTATAGGATTAACTTAATAGCACAAAGAAAACTAAGGACAAAAGGATACTGGAAAGTTAAATTATAATTTAGATAAAGGGAGCAAAAATAGAAAAAAAATATAGTTGCAGTCAGGAATATACTCCCAGACTTTGTTGGTCCTGAATCAGTCAATAAGGTGAGGATAGATATTTGATCCTTGGAGAGTACAGGTGGAAAGGAGGAAAGAAGTTTCAACCTGTATGTATATTTCATAATTCTGAATTAGGTTCTGCTAAAAAATTATATTGATTTCTACATAATATGCACTTGTTCTTTGGGAAGAAATGAATTGAGAGATGTTCAGATCCTACCACCACTGAAATCAAAAGGCCAAAAAATTCCAAAGAATTTATTCCATTAATCAGTCTCAAAAGAAAGAAATTTCAAGAACTGACATCAAACAAGTAGGATACTCTCAGCCAGAGGTAGGCTGAAGGCAGCATTTTAGCTGCCAGTTGATTTTACTTCTGCTCCCCCAAAATGTCAGGCTTACCTGAAGACTTCTGGGAACCACACACTGATTTCTTCTCTATACTTAGGACGACAGAAATTTTAGGAGGGTTGGACTCTTTCCACTAGATCCATATCTCAGGTTTTTGTTTTGTTTTGCTTTCATGCTATAGCTTCCCTCTCATGTCCATTTTGATGGGATATGGCTGTAGAGAGTCCTTCTGCATCAACTCTTCTTCCCAATAGTGAGTGTTCTCTCTACCTCTGAGCAGAGGGTAGAGCCATTTCAAAAGGATTCTAGTCAGCCTTTATCTGCCATGTGTCTGTGATCTCTAAGGCCATTTTTTTTTTTCAGATATGATTACAGAGAAAAGTTACAACAAAGATCTGAGGAAATACCTGAGGTTAACTGTAGTTTCTGGAGAAAGCAAAGAGCATTTAAAGTCAAAGAAAGAAAATATGTATAGAGACTATGATGATAGACAAATATAAAGAGAGTAAAGAGAGAAGAATTCATTTAAAATACTTTGCCAACATATATTATTTACAACATACATGATTTCTCCTTTGTCTTTCAAGAGATGGGTGGCCCCTTTTCCAAACTCTTGGCTAGATAATTGCACTATGTCTCTTTGCTTATTCTTCTGTTTCTGACCAATAAATTTACCACAGTCTATCAGTGTAATCTTTTCAAAACCAAAATATAATCTTTATAATATTAATGGCCAAGATTTTTTAAGTGGTGAAGCCAACTTCAAATAAACATAAGTAGTGGAGCTTCAAAAATTATATTGTTAGTGGCACCTGGGTGGCTCAGTCAGTTAAATGTCAGACTTTGGCTCAGGTCATGATCTCACGGTTCATGAGTTTGAGCCCCACATGGGGCTCAGTGCTGACAGCTCAGAGCCTGGATCCTGCTTTGGATTCTGTGTCTCCCTCTCTCTCTCTGCCCCTCCCCCACTCACATTCTGTCTCTGTCTCTCTTAAAAATAAATAAACATTAAAAAAAACTTTAAAAAATGTGTTGTTAATATCTTCAGATCATTTAGGGGAAAATCTGTGGGAACTAAAAAGAAAATCCTATAAGAAGGAACAACCAATGAAAGAACACATGTTCTTAAAAATTAAAGATATCATTTCCAATAAAAAATAATAGAAATGTTGGAGCATAAAATTGAGCATAAAACTCTTCCAGAAAGTAGAGGAAACACAGAAAGAAAAATGAAAGAAAGACATAAAGGATATATCCAAGGTCAATAGGAAAGTTTCCAGAAAGAGAACCAAAACCACATAAAGAATTATCGAAGAAATAGGAAAATAATATTACACTTCTCAACAGGGGCACTCTATCTTAAAAAGTATATTTCAAATACTAAGTAAAATTATTTTTAGCGTAGCATTCTAAACCCATCAATCAACAGCATCAATAAATTATTAGTATACAATATATGTTTTTAGGGGCACCTGGGAAGCTCAGGCAGTCAAGCATCTGACTCTTGGTTTCTGCTCTGGTCAAAATCTCATGGTTTTCGTGAATCTGAGTCCCACATAGGGCTCTGTGCTGACAGTGTAGCACCTGCTTGGGACTCTCTCTCCCTCCCCACTATGCTTTCCCTGCTGATGCTGTCTTTCTCAAAATAATTAAATAAACTTAAAAAAATAAAAGATACATTTTTAGATACGGTAAATTTACCTAGTAAATTTGCCCTTCATATTTTCTTTCTTTCTTTTTTTTGTTTAGGAACATGAATGAAGATATTCTTCAAGATAATAAGGGAGAAAGCAACAAAATAGAAAATATATGATGCAGAAAGTGATTAAAGTATCAGGATGTAGCAGACCTGGACAAACTAATATAGATTTGGTGAAATAACACGGCAAGTCTAAGGAGACTGGTCTTCAGAAAGAAAGGGGACTGACACTGGACTATACTAAAAACAAATACTGAAAGAAAATGGAAGTGAAGCGAAAACATCACTACAAACAAAAGACTGCACAAGAAAATAAATATAAAGTTCTTTTTTTTGTCTCTGCCACAAATGATCTTTCAAAAATTATGATGACATACTCTATATTGATTTTCAATTTTTAAACAAAGGGATATAGTATCCTTTATAGTTAAAGAACAAAATTGTCAAGGTTGATGATATATTCTCTTTAATAGATAATGTGTAAGATGGATGAAACAAGAAAACAACATATCCAAGACCTACATTGATAACCATCAGAAGAAACAGCTTTAAGGGGCTAGACATTAAGTAAAGCAGAGGTTGTTTATGTTAACCAGGTGAAGATACTAATTTTTAAATTGATGCATAACTGACATAACATAATATGATATGATATAACATAATTAACATAATATTACAATGTGGTTGACATTTAATATTAGTTTCAGGTATACAACATATGATTCACTATTTGTGTATATTGTGAAATGAAATGACCAGCACAAAAATATGAGGTTAACATCTAGTCACAATATATGGTTACAACATTTTTTTCTTGTGATGAGAATTTTAAGATTTATTGTTTTAGCAACTTCCAAGTGTGCAATATAGTATTATTAACTATATCCACCATTCTGTACATTACATCACCATGACTTATTTATTTCATAAATGGAAGTTTGTACCATACAGCCCCCTTCCCCCTTTTACCCACTCCCACCTCTGGCAACCAATAATCTGTTCTCTGTATCTATGAGCTTGGTTTTTTTGTTCGCTTAGTTTTGTTTTAGATTCCACATATAATTAAGATCATATAGATCATAATTTTTTTGAGGAACCTCCATACATTTTCGTAGTGGCTGCTCCAATTTACATTCCCTCAAACAGTGCATAAAGGTTCTCTTTTCTTTACATCCTTGGTAACACTGATTTCTTATCTTTTTGATAATAGGCATTCTAACAGGTTTGAGTTGATATCTCATTGTGGTTTTGATTCGCATTTTCCTGATGATTAGTGATGTACCGCATCTTTTCATGTACTTGTTGGCTATCTGTTACATCTTCTTTGGGAAAAAAAAAATGTCTATTCAGATTTTCTGCCTATTTTTCAATCAGGGTTTATTTATTTATTTATGTATTTATTTATTTTGCTACTGGGTTGTATAAATTATTTATATATTTTGGATATTAATCCCTTATCAGATACATAATTTGAAAATATTTTCTCCCATTCAGTAGGATGCCTTTACAATTTGTTGATAACTTCCTTTCCTGTGAAGAGGCTTTTAGTCTGATGTAGTTTCGCCAGTTAATTTTTATTTTTATTAACTTTGCTGTTGGTATCAGATAAGAAAAAAATCATTGCCAAGACCAATGTCAAGGAACTTACCACCTATGTTTTCTTCTAAGAGTTTTATGGTTTCAGGTATTATATTAAAGTCTTTCATCCATTTTGAGTTAATTTTTGTGTATTGTATAAGATAGTCTCCAGTTTCTTTTGCATGTGGCTATCCAGTTTTTCCAACACAATGTACTGAAGACACTGCCATTTTCCCATCGTATATTTGGCTCCTTTGTCATAAATTGGTTAATTATATGTATATGTGTTTATTTCTGGATTCTCTGTTGTTATTATTTGTCTTTAAAATAAATAGAGAAAAAAAGTGAAACAATTCAGGACTGGCCATGTATAAGGAAGTCTCTGAGGCCAGGGTAATATGTTGTCAACTGTCATAGTGACATGTGGCTCTTGAGTTGCAATACTGTGATTGCTTTGAAACCTCTGAAATACTAAAGCTTGGGAGGTACAAAGTGAAAAGAAAGAAATCTAACAGGAATCAGTTAGTTCTATGGTACCTTCTTTGCTTACATCATTGGCACAGGAAATAGTCAATATTCTATTTCATATGTTGCCTTTTTTTCAAGGAAATTCTTTGTGCTTAACACACATAGATGTTATCCCATATATTTTTGCATTCAATGAATGTTTTTTAACACATCAATATTAAAAAAAGCACAACATTTTATATATATATTATATATATAAATATTTAATTATATATATAATTTAATTATATATATAATTTAATTATATATATATTTTATATATATATATATATAGTACTGTTAATACTATAGTACTGTCCCTATTCTAAAACTGAAATCTGTCCCTATCCTAAAACTGTAAAAGTTAATTGACTTAGCTCTTCAGGAAGGGACAGTGACGTAGTCTCCATAATTCCTCTGAGAAACTTGCCACTTGAGTCTCCTAACTTTTTAGAAAATCTGACTATTTAAAAATAGTAATGTTAAAACTACTCTCAAAATTAATTTGTCATTAGTGGGCTAATTAATAAAATATGGGCATACATATGCTAAATAGTATGCAGCAATTATAAACATGTTTTTAAAGAGTTTTAAAATATACAAATAACTTCATGAATACATGAGCCAAAAAAAAAATCAAGAATACAGAAGTCTAAATACAGTTTGAATGCAAATGGTTTAAAATACATTCATAATACATACATCTAATGTTGGAACAAAATACCCTACTTATCACCCAGATAATGTTGGTAAAACTCTGAGCTTCACTGTAGTCATCAGAAAAAGTGCATAGTGTTGCTACTCAGTGCTACATAAGGATACATGAGATGATGTTTATGGAGACATCATAATTACTGCTAAACGATGAGATGTTTGTATGTGTATATATAATTAAGTATACTAATATGTAGCCTATAATTACATCATATACATAACAGATGCAGAATATTCAGGTAAGATATTAAAATTAAATCTTCAAAATTATAGGAAATTTCACAGAAAATAAGTAGAATAATAGAGGTATTAATGTAAAGATTTCACAAGAGGTAGAAACCCACTCCCCCAGTGAATCATAGTCTTTGAGTTGGATGTCTATAATATCTGATTTAATAAATGAGCAAATCATTCTAAAAGTTTCTCAATTATGTTCCAGCATTATTGTGTCAGAATATAATGACAGGCAGCATTCTAGAGCTTATGGTCACAGTCACTGTATCATCTGACTTTATTCAATTGTATATCCACACACATGAATGCAGAAATCAAACTGTGACTGAACACACCACAGGTAGTGTGGTCATCCATCTGATTTCTAGGGTCAGTTGATACATGTTTGCCCCTCAGAGTAATTATAAATAGTGCCTCTTGTTCCTCCCACCATAAATAGTATGGTGATCCTATTCATTTAAAAAAGTGTAAAATATTCTCTATATGCATGGTCTTCACAAGTGGAAAAGTCAAGGTCAAATTTAAGTACTTTTAAATTTCAAAGAAAAGCAAATTTCTGGCAAAGAAAAGCAACTTTTTAAAAGTTATTGTGACAATCAAATAGAATAATAGCAGTGCATCTATTAACTAGGTTTGACATACAACTTAAAAAATATAGTGTTATAATTATGAAAATATTTTTACAATAAAAAATATATTTTCATAAATGTAACTTTCCTATAGGAAGAAAAGTGTTTGGCTTTCCTCAGGGTTATGTTTCCTTGTTTTGCCAAAAACTTCAGCAGTTTGAAAAGATCAAGAAAGTAAGGTAGAAAGCAATCTATCAAATTTCTAGAGACTGTCAAAAATGTTAAGAAATAGTAACAATGCTAAAATAATTTTTTCCCTTTAGGAATTTCAACTCTTCAAAAATTCCATTTTTGAAAGACTCCATTATCATGACAAATTTTATCTTAAAAAAATATGTAATTCATTATATGTAGCATACAACTAAAGTTCTGTTTTTTTTTTGTTAATGGTATATAATGCTATAAAAATCTAAAAATTTTACCTGTTAATAAAATACTGTTATTATATACATATATCTTAATGTGTATTATGATAAAACATTGACATCATTTTCTAAAAAAATAACAGCTTTTTTAAAGTTATCAAACATGTCAGTGATACTGAAAAAACACAACTGCACATCTCAACTAATTTTAAATAGAATTGTTTTACTATACCATTCAACCATCACCCATAACAAGCATAAAACACCCATAAAACACACAGAACTCTCCTGAACAAATAACCAAGAAATGAATTAACAGAACAAACTCTTGTGATCAGTATTTAACACTTACTTCCCCTATTTGTAGAAACATTGTCAGTAGTTAGCAAGTAATGGAGCTGGAAACATTATGCTCCCAGAGGTACTATTTTCTAGATGAGATGCAAAACTCCAGACTTGACCATAAGTGGCCATTAAAAATCCCAAGGTACCTTTCAGAGAAAGTAGCAGTATTTGCCTCAATGTCCTGGCTTGAATCCAACTAAGTAATTACACTCAGCCTGCCTAGATAATTGTAGATTGTTTTAATGTGAGAGTGTACTTTCCTTGTTTGGTTATAGTGCCTGGATCTTCCTTTGAAAAGTCCATCTCACAAAGTTACGGGGGGAATTCTTATTGCTGATCATTTCTTTTAAACAAACATGAAAACCTAGGCCTGCCTAGCATCTATCTCAGAGACTTCAAAGAGTTTGAGTCCTGAGAATTTAACTGATACTGACATTTCAGATACTCCTATAAATTTAGGAAATACCCAAGACAGGAAGAAACTCTCAAATTTGGAGCCTCAACAGAGTAGAGTACTTTCTTGTTAAAGGAGGGGGAGTGGTTGACAAGGTGAGCAATCCTAGTACATTCAGTGAATTTCTCCTAGGTACAATTGCAATATATCTGATTATTATTCTACCAAATACCAAATAGAAAATGTACACACATATATAAACCATGCAAAAATAGATAGTTTTTATTTTCCAGAACAAACTTGGGACAGGTATCATAAATTTACTCTTCACCTCTTAATGCTATGACAGAGATTGCTGTCTGTCTCCTCAAATTCTTTCCTTCACTTTCTTCCACAGTAATGGAGATTTATGGCCACATAGTCATCAAAATAAGGATGAAATTTCTCAGTGTTCCCTGAGGCTAAGAGTGGCCACATGACAAAGTCCTGACCAATGTGATGATGTCAGCAGAAGCAAGATGTGCTAAACCTGGATTTTTGGTCTCCTTATTTTTCCCCTTTCCCTCTTCCTCAAGAGCACATGATTGAGAGCGATTTTCAACTATACGTATGACAGCAACATCCAACGGGTTGGTGGTGCCACGAAATGGAAATAATTGGCCTCCCCCAAATTATGTAAATGTGTGTCAGCTATAGGAACTGGTAGGCTGAATGTCTTTAGGCTGTTATATAAGGAAAAAAAAACGTGGTTCATTATTTCTCAGTTGAGTCTGCATTTTAACTAATAAAGATGACATGACATCTTTTTTATCTCATCCCATTTCGTCCATTAAATAATGCCATATAGCAGTTGGCTGTTCTGCTGGTAAAATTATTTATATGATAATCAAATGAAAATTGAGATCTTGATAAATATATACTGTTTTTATATGCTAGGTATTCTGTTCAGTGCCTTATTCACACATACTCATTAAATACAATGTGGTAAAACGTAAAATAGGGTATGCTGAGAATAGAGGAGAGCCATCTTTACTCAAGCAATCTCCATACACCACAAGATGTCTCAGATTAATTTTGAATTACTAGTATTTGTTGCTTAGATGACTGTAGTGATCAGGGCAGAAAGGCATTGCAGTACACGAAAATACCAGTTAACAATGGTCCCCACATCATGAAACGCTTATCTACTTTTTTAAAACTACTCTGAGATGGGCATGAAATAAAGATAATCTCTCATTCAATAAAGGATAATATGTCTGACTTTTAAAAACAATGGCAATTCAGGCATTTTTCTTGCAATAAGTACACCAAAACTAAATTGTATATTTACATTAACTTAAATATCTAACTATTTACAAAAAGAAACATTGAATATGTTTTTAAATTTTTTTTTAACGTTTATTTATTTTTGAGACAGAGAGAGACACAGCATGAACGGGGGAGGGGCAGAGAGAAAGGGAGACACAGAATCGGAAGCAAGCTCCAGGCTCTGAGCCATCAGCCCAGAGCCCGACGCGGGGCTCGAACTCGTGGACCGCGAGATCGTGACCTGAGCTGAAGTCGGGCGCTTAACCGACTGAGCTACCCAGGCGCCCCTGAATATGTTTTTAAATACTTATTCCACAGGCCCACACTGAGGACAAATTATGTGAGGAATCATGTGCTCAGATATCTTGCAGACAAGTGGGGAAGTAAGGCCACAAAGAAGAGCAGAAAGACGGGGAGAATATAGCTCTTGTCTTTAATTAAAAAAAAAAAAAATCCCAAATATGTTTATAAAATGTCTGCTTTAAAATAAATAAGTGATAAAGTTTTAAATTTCTAAAGGTAATATTTTTAAAATACTATTTTTCTCAACTTTCCATTAAGTTTGAAAGTAACAAACCTAACTTTCAGAATTATTTATTTGTAGATGCTATAAGATAAAATTCAAATAATATGACTTGAACCTTTCCTAAAACCTCCTCATACCATTATTTATCTGTCACTCAGAATAAATGTATGATTATTTAGACACAATATTTTTTTTCATTTATTTATTTAGTTATTATTCAATTATTTGCTGATTTGGAGACCATTTAATGATTATCCATCTTGTGGCAGACCTTGTGCTAAAAGCTAGATATATAAAAATGAAAAGACCTGGTCTCTGAGCACAAGGAAAACATTATCCAAATAAAGAGAAAGACATAGAGATGAATGACCACAGGATAAGGCACTATAATGGAGATATTTACAAACTGAATGGGAAAATAAAAATAGTATGGAATCTGCTAGGGGGAATTAGGGAAGGTTTTAGTCTGAAGCTTATAGAATGAGCAGCAATGGCACAAGGACTGGGGTGTGGGTGACATGGGAAGATGCCCAGTGTCTGCAGGAAATGGAGGTGTGAGAAAGTGGTAATAACTAGGAACCAACCAATAACTAGTTCTGTGTCTCCAGAGTACACATAGCACAAACGTGGCAAGGGCACACAGACATAAGATGGAGCAGACACACAGGAAGACTTTCGCAAAGATCTCAATGTTTTTTCTAAGGTGTTATGGGTAATTCAGACGTAGTGTACATTGTAAGTGGTATGTTGTAATTTTCATGTTAGTAGAGAATTTCTGGAAGCAATGTTGAGAAAGGATTGGGTCAAACTAGAGGCCAAAAGAACAGTAACAAGGGTATTGCAATAGCCTGGGGATGGCTAGTCTGAGCTAGGCTAGTGCAGGGGGAAGGAAGAATGAGTAGATTTGAAATAGGATCAATAACATTTTCATAGTTCTCATATGTGGGTGAAAAAGAAGACTGAAAAACAAATTCCATGTTTCTGAATAAATTCTGAACTTTGGGATAGATGAGACTAGCCAGTTTGGGAAAGGAAATGATAAATTGAGAATTAGATGGGAGTTTAGTTTGAGGTACTTGTGGAAAATATCTTATATTCAAGTTGTTATTGTTAATAGTTCACTGAGTAAAAGATACAAACAGGCAATTCAAAAGCAGGTATTTACAACTCAAAAATACATTTAAAAAATGTGTTCAACTTTTTCACATCAGTGGAATACCAAAGACAAAGAGGTGCTAATTCATTCTTTTTTTAACAGCAACAACAACCACCAAGAATTAGAGATTTCCCAAGCCAGTATAATTGGGATGAAAAGGTGTCTCTTATTCATAGCTGACGATATTGCAGTGACTCTCATGAGTGATACATTTTTCCATTCACTTCAATCAAATAATCCATCTTTTGGGAAAGTATGTTAATGAAAGAATATAACCAAAAAAAAACAAAAAACAAAAAACAAACCAACACTAAATGCACAAATATGTTCATTGACATATTATGTAAGTAATACAACAAGCCAAAATCCATGTAAACATCCAAGTAGTTAGAGTTATATAAAATTATGGAATGAGTATTTGATGGAATATTACATAAAAATCATAATATAATGATTCATGAATATAATATGGTAAATTGAATTACTAGCTGAAATTATTGATCCCTTTGTACAAACTTTTGTCATGCCTCTCTGTAGGAAAAAGATATTTCCCTACTACTTGGCTTTCAGCTTGACCATATAATCTGCTTTGCCATTTAGAATAACAATGTATTATTTCTGTCTAGGCCTTAAGGGGCATCATGAGGTTTTTGCTCTCGCTCATGGGCTGCACCATAGCCATGGTAAGAATTTTCAATGCTAATGCTGTTATCCCGTCACCTGGACCTCAGAACAAATTGCACAAAAACAAAACAGCCTCAGTGCATCCCAGACAGACCTGATGCTCAAAGCACAGCTTCCCAATCATGCCCATCTGTATCACCAGACCAGATCCTTAGCTAACCATAGATTCATAAGAATAAATGTTGTTTTAAGTTACTGACTTTTCCTAGGGTGGTTTTTGATGCATCATTTTCAGGGCAATAGTTAACTAAAAGAACAATTATGTGAAAAGATTCATATGCAAAATGGTAAAACGGAAATACTTAGAAATTACAATTGTTCATGTATTTAGCTTTGGGGATGGTGAGATGCCAAAATCACAGAAAGCCTAATTAAATATTTTTATGTAACTGAACGGCAATCAATATAAGGGATAAGAACACCTTGAAAGTTGAGTTTTCAAGTTAAGGAAATCAAACACAAAGAAAGATCAATTTTGAGTGTCTACATCTGAAAATAAAAGATACATTACTTTGTCTTAGATTACATTTCTTTTTACTAATACTTTTTTCCCCTTTAAGCAGAATATGAAATCATTCCTAGCAAAATTAACTTTACTATCTTCTCCAAAATGGAGAATCTATGGAACCATAAATAATCCTAACTTGAAACATCTTCCCTATACCCCATACTATTGTGGTCACTTCGATGGCAATTAGGGCCCATATTTCTAGGATTTTTTCAGAGCATGGTAACTCTAAATACTTTTACAGCTTGAGAATATCAATGATCAAAGATAGGGCTTCTGTGTTCTGTATGTGATTTTCATCTGCTAATAACTTTTCGTAGTAACTGGCTAATGCTATACTTTTCACCATTTCTTTATTTTTTTTTTAATTTTTTTTTCAACGTGTTTATTTATTTTTGGGACAGAGAGAGACAGAGCATGAACAGGGGAGGGGCAGAGAGAGAGGGAGACACAGAATCGGAAACAGGCTCCAGGCTCTGAGCCATCAGCCCAGAGCCTGACGCGGGGCTCGAACTCACGGACCGCGAGATCGTGACCTGGCTGAAGCCGGACGCTTAACCGACTGCGCCACCCAGGCGCCCCTATTTCTTTCATTTAAAATTGAGGACACGATTGTCCAAGTCCTGGTTAGTTACTCAATGTTTACATTCATAGAGAAGTAGAGTGGTGTGATGGAATAGACATAAGTAAAATTGGATAAACAAGAAAATGTCTACAACAGCATGAAGAGCATGAATGAGAGTTATCAGGACAAAGACCACTTTTGGGCAGAATGTTGAGGAAAGCTGCTCTAGCTGTCCAGGCCCACCTTTGTAGCATGCCCGCAGGATCTGCGGACTCCACCTCATGTGGCCATGTTTTCATGTTGCCCTCTAGCTGCCAATATCCCTCCACTGAAGCATTTTAAAATCACTGCTTAACAATATTTTCTACTTCATAGGTTTCTTTCATCCTTCCTTTTAAAGTTTAAACTGCCCTAATTCTCACTCCTTTTCAATTATTGGTTTAGAAAACATTATCTAGGAGACTAAATCTCCTTAGGGTCCAGACTACTTTAGGTGATCCCTGGTCTAGGAATACTTAACAATTTAGCAAAGTGTATGTACATACATCGCATTACTAATGAATGAAATTCTGTTGTTGGGTATCTCTGGCAATGTGACAGGTAGGAAATAATTTAGGCAAGAGACGTTTTGTAGCTTGCTTCACATCGTACCATTTAGACAATTGGCTATTTCACTTATACACAATCTGCCCCAGGACCAAACTACACCCCTTTAAATTAAATTCAACTCATAATACTAATTTATTTTCCTTGAAAAGATAAAATGCTGTATCAAACAACTGCTCAAAGTTCATATTTTCACAAGTTTTTCCTAAGTAGAATACAGGAGCTCTTTACATTTATTATATGAGAAAATCTGATTTTATTTTATATTTTTTTTAATTTTTTTTCAACGTTTTTATTTATTTTTGGGACAGAGAGAGACAGAGCATGAACGGGGGAGGGGCAGAGAGAGAGGGAGACACAGAATCGGAAACAGGCTCCAGGCTCTGAGCCATCAGCCCAGAGCCCGACGCGGGGCTCGAACTCACGGACCGCGAAATCGTGACCTGGCTGAAGTCGGACGCTTAACCGACTGCACCACCCAGGCGCCCCGAAAATCTGATTTTAAAATATATGTTTATAGTAGAAAAGAAGTGAAGATTTGGCAATGATTATTTGATGGGTAAAATTAAATAAGACCTAATAATAGAAAAGAGGGAAAACAGACTGTACAAAACTCTGCACTACAATCATATGTATTATTTTTCCTATTTCCAAAGTTTTCTGTAATGGTGAATTTCTTTTCAAGTTATATATTTGACATCACCTTCGTTAATATCTCTATATTCTACATTAGTGTATAATAAATCTTCTGTATCTTACCTGCCAGGTATTAATGTTGTTTAAAAGATTGTTGTGATTGGATTATGAATGACTGATTTGAATAAAGTTGATAAATGAAAAGAGAGAAACACAACCACTGCAGGATGACAGAACAGATATAAATTTTTCCACAAAGGAGGAAAAGGATTATTCTTTCACATCAAAAAACATTTTTTCTTTAGAAGAGGAACCAAGTATGTTTCAAGATGTTAAGTTTACTGAATAGTTTGAAGGAAATCAACACATGTAGATTTATTATCATCATAATGATAGTAAGTATTTAACAGTAATGAAAATACTAATACTTATTTCCAAAGCTTTCAGGAGATGAAACAATTGAGAGCACATACTTATGAGCCTTTATTATTTCCTTAATGGTTCAACTCTGAACAGACCCAATGAAAACAGCAAAAGATGACAGTGTATAAACGGCAAAATGAATCCAGTCTTTTACTTATTTATTTTTGTCTTCCCTGGCTTCTATAACTTAGCAACAAATTAAATATTAAAATCCTGCTTCTCTGTAACACTATTATGAAATTTCTATTTAACAGAATGGCTTCTAGTCTCCAGCTGATGATCTAATTGTTCTAAGCATTTAGCAATTCATATCACTTTATTAACAGTGTGTGCTATTAGCTAATAGGTGTGTGCTATTTGCTTTGAAGATACACAGATTATTGAAAGTCAGTCCCTGACCTCCAGGAGTTTATAATCTAGGAGAAAAAGTAGATTTTTAAAATTCTATAAAACAAAGATGAATTAAATATAATGTGTAAAGCAGTCTGGATAGAAATGTAATATATTTGTCATAATATATTTATACTTATGCATATAAATATACTTAATGTATATGAAATATTTCTGTTAATTTGGGACTTCAACTTTGGGGAAGCTTTTTCTAGATCATAACTCCCCAAATCAGACTAATATTATGAATATTAACTATATGCATATAACTTTCCTAAAATCAACCTATCCTAAAGACAACATGAAGATCAACTTATGTTGAGCTTCTGGGCTTCTAGAGAAAACTAAGAGAATGCAATAAAATATAATCTACATTAACAAACTCTGAACTTTAATATTTCAATATATTATGAAGATTCTTTGAAACTAAGTGGTTTGACATAAGAACTGCACTAAATAGTATCTTGATCAACAACTATAAAGTACATAATATTCTGTTATTCCTTTGTTTCTTGGAACCCAAAATATGAATCAATACCTACTGTATTTCTGGTACTGTGCTTTGATTAGGGATAGATTATAAGAAAAAAAAACATATATTGCTCCTGCCTTCATGGGGTGTACCATTCAAAGAGAAAATGTTCAAAAATCTTACTAAACAGTGATTGTGGAAAACAATAATCTTTTAATCCCTGGTGTCTTTCTTTCCATAGCCTTTCTCAATTTCTCATGTACTTTGTCATTTACTTATTACATTTATTACTGATTGGTTATCTTCCCCTGCTAATATATCAGTTTCACAAGGGTATGGATCTCTGTTTTATTACCTAGTGCCTCTCCCAAACCTAGAAAAATATATATTAAATGAGTGAATGGCCTGACTTTGCTTAATAACAATATGATGCCTTGCATAATGAAAACTAAAAACTGAAATTCAGCAAACGAGTATTACCCTGATAGCCACAAAATGATGAACCATGTTTATTTATTCATCAAAAAAAAAGTAATGTGTTTTACTTGAAGCAATCTTGATAGTTTAAGGAATACATTCAATTTCTGTGCCTCAACTGTTATTTTCAGAGATATTCCTTTTGAAGAATTTGTGCTTCCCATTTGCATATGTATGTGAGTGTTTAAACACATGCAAATACAAGATATTCATTTAAGTTTGTGTTGAAATACACACAACATGAATCTTGGGGGCTATAAAACATATGTGGGCATATATAATATAGTTTATTATGGAAAAACTTACAAGAAATGTGTTCACTTGTAAGTATGGTTACATTTGGGAATTCAAAGTAAATTTAGAATGTTTGACTCCCACTCTACGTCTTGCCCTATGCAGATGACTTTAAGTTACACCCTTTCCCCATCATCCCAAGCCCTCATCCATCCATTTCATTCATTCACACAATGGTTTATTGACTGCTGTTCTAAGACTTAGAGTTATATAAGAGCTCCTCTCAACCTCTTGTTGGGGAAGGGTTATTATGTACCACAAGGGTTATTATGTCTTGTTTTGTATGCTTTCCAGTTGTTATTCATCATTATTGACAATCCACATTCTAATTAATTCATAGATATAATTATTTTGACACTTTCTGAGGAAATAAAAGTTCTTTCTTTTAAGTTTATTAGCACTGAAAATATACATTTTGGGAGTTTATTTTTTAAAACTGATGTGGTAGGACAAAGTATCTTTTTATTTTGCTGACATATTTTTAATGACAAATTTCCAAAACCTTAGATGAATGAAATTTTACAATCCACTGGATTTGCTCAATTTAGTTGGGAAGTTTAAAAATACCTTCAATCCATCTGTACTTGCTAAAAAATAAATCTAGATGTGCCAATTTTCTTCATTTGCATGATGCTTCTAAACTTTGCAATCATTTTGTATTCATTATAAAATGGAAAAGAAATATTTTCATTCTTAAAATTATCTTCATAGAATTTTACATGAATGGCTATAAGATATCTTCATGATCATTCCAGGCCATCCCCTCCATTTTACAGGTGAGGTAACCAACAGAAAGAAGTCTTGCCCCAGCAGTGCTATGCTAGAATGCACATCTTTGAACATTTGATCTGTGCTCTGTTCATCCCAGGGTTCCATTTTATAGGAAAATAGATGAACTTAAAATTGAAAAAAACAGAACTTCAAAAAACATGCACAATACTAATGAGACTGAAATTGAATCTTGGTGATTTTATCTAAGGTGGGCTGACTTTTATATGTGCATTTAGACTCTGACAGCAACATTTCCTTAACATTTTATTCATGGTATTATATTTTCCAAAAATTGTGAAACACTCTCTGCTTGTTCTTATGAATTTTGTAGTTAAGCATTGACTAGCTTGGTTTTGTAGCTATCACTTTCTGACCAGAAAACAAACATAATTCTCAGATAAGGAAGATATAACACTCTTCTATAAGTATCAGACTTTCTTCTAGAATGTATGTGTGCCTCTACAATCTGCTGCGCACTTTGTGGGGTTAAGAGCTTCTATGGGACACAATTACCCGGAAAGTTAGAATCTGTGGAGTAATCTGTGTCTGGGCCCTAGAATTCTTCTGGAAGGGACAGTGGGTGGGTATCATAATCTTCACTCTTGGGCTCAAATCCAAAAGGAAATTAATCAAGCAGATGACAAGAAACTTAGCACACATCGAAGGCAGTCATTTGTACACTTTTTTCTCCCCAGTAAGCAATAGACTCTACTTCAAACACAAATTTACACAGAAACTATGTCAAAGAAATCTTCCCCGAATGAACCTGAGGGCTCCACAGGTTTACTTTTACCATTTTGCAGAGACTGAAAAGGCCAGATTCAGAGTCCTCACCATGGTCTACACCTAGAGTCTAGACTCATTTGTGGCCCTTCTTGCCCACACTCACTCCTCTCAGGTCTCACCTGTTCACACCCATCAAGCACCATTCAGCACCACCTGCCATTTCCTCTGCTGGGAGTGTTGCTGCCACAGAGCCTGGATGTGGCTCCTTGTTTAGGTTTTTCCTCCTCAGGAAATCTGTTCCCACTAATTGGTCTCTCTTTTTATTGAGGACTAAGGTACACAGAATTATATTAATCTTCATCTTGGGTTCCTAAAACATTCTCATCTTGGAGCCATGCATTGTCCCTTTATTTTCATTAGTTATTTAGTATATTATAATAATGTACTAATTACCTGTCAACCCATTGCACAAAACAAAAGCCAGGACCTTGGCAATAATCTACATATATAACTTCTACCAACCCACCCTCCTGTTTCTCTTAACCTGAACCCTGTGGTTATCATTCATTTGTTTCCATTTATATGTCATTTCATTGCATCTACATGTATTTATAAAAAGCATATATATGCACACATACATATATATTATTTTAGTTGTTTTTAACTTCATTAAATAGGTATCAGGCTTCATGTGATAATTTAAAGCTTACTGTTTTCACCTAATATTAGATTGTTGAGATTCATATGCTACTCTTGTTCATTCCTTTTGGTTACTATTGAATATCTCCTTTTGTGGTTTATTCATCTCTCAATTACTTGCCATTTCATCACTCTTATTTTCTTCATAGGATGTACCAATATCTAAATTTATTAATTTCTTTACCTATTTATTGTCTGTCACCATACAAACATAAGTTTTTTTTAAGGACATAAATGCGTGTGTTATCCACAATATCTCCAGTTACTCATTTAACAAATACTGTATAAATAAATTAATGAATTATTCACACTGGACCAATTGGATTCCTCGCAACTTCCCTATATTGCTGGTTGTTGTTTACCTGTCGTCCTTCCTATTTTCTCTACCCTAGCTCTTCCTCTTAATAGGTTTGTGATTTTAAGCCACCTAACATGTGCATGCTTCTTTTTACCTACCTATACTTACAAATTTAAAATGGATAAAGTGTCCATACTATGGAAGTATTTTGTGAAAATTAAAGGAGACAAATTATATAAAACGCCTGGCACATACTAAATGCACAGTAGATAGTGATAATTATTCCTATTACTGTGACTATTACCACACTTCTTGGAATGAATATAACCCCCATTCCTGAGGAATTTTTTTCATCCATCAACACTCAGCTCATCTTCCATCACCTTCGGGATAGCTCTCTGAGCATACTTCTATTATAATGTGTATGTAGCCACGTTCTAACACGTAGCATACTGCTCTGAATTTGTTACTGTACATCTGCCATGTAAACCACAACTAAGGTATAAACATTTTGTCTCAGGGAATATTTGTAAATGAATGACTAGTCCCCTTTCCTCTGATGCCATGCTCACCAAACACCCTTTAAAGGCTAATTCCAGTTACCAGTTAATGTAAGCCACCCTGGATTTGATACGTTTGCAGGCACAAACAATATCTGCTTTCTTGAGCTGCATGCTAGCAACTGAATTTAGAAATGAAGGACTCAAAAGAGGTGCTAAGTTTGAGGAGCCTGCTCTAGGTGGCAAGGTGACTAACTAAATTTTTCCTATGACACCCATTCTTTGTCATGGCCTCTTTTATTTCATACCACTTCTATTTTACATCTTTGACTTATAGATTAATTTAATTTTGAACCTTTAATTTGCTTCTTTGTCTTTGGTCTTTTAATTTCTTACTACTTACAATATATTTTAAGTTCATTGCATACGGCTGCTAAAAATTAAAATGACTTAACACTGAATACTTGAAAAGCAGTAAACATAATCCCTAAGTGAAACTAGTTTAGTATCAATATATGTATAATTTTCACATTTGTGCCAATGCATCAAAGATGTCTTAATGTTTAGTATGTTACATGAAGAATATAACCTAGAGATCAGAAATCTTTATAACAAGGAAGTGAAATGAAATTTCATTTAACCAACATGATCCTTTAATTACATTTTTATTGTTCTTGCACCATTAATTAATAGGGTTATGAGATAGAACATCTAACAAGACCTTGCATTTGAGACTTTAATGCAGTTATACAAGATGTGAGAATCTAACACTGATGGTCATTTATTCTGTGAAATTTAACATACACAAGGGAAGAAATTTAAATGAAAGACATTTAAAAAATATGCTAGAAAATAAATTTAAAAAACTATAGAAGTTAATACTGAACGGGACATGGGGGTGAGGGCAGAGTGAAAAACACCAGATATCACTTGTTATTGACTAAGTATTAAATTTGGAGGTGAGTGAATAAAATTATAATTTAAAACACCTCTAATTAGATGCATTGTAATGATTTAATTCTTAATATCATCAAGAAACTCAGTTTAGCTTGAATTCTGCTTAGAGGGCTTTTCAAAGTTTCAGAGTTAACAGACTACTAGGTCTATGACAGTACAGTGACTATAAAAAATCCACCGGATAAAGAAAGATATACTTCTTGTCAAGTTTAAGCAAGTGCAGTCTAATATTGAAAGAAATTGTTTAGCCATGAAGGTTCATAGTATGTGTTTTATTCACTGTGTTCCCTACATTGAATGGGCAACGATAGGGGTCTTCAGGTCATTGTTAAAAATTTTAGCTTAATGTTACCCCATGTCATCACCAATAATTTTAATACCATAAAACATCCTTTGCTCTGATGAGTAGTCTAACAGTCAAATATCCTAGCAACTGCTTTTTTTTTATTGCCTCTACCAATGGGATTAGTACCTACAGAAAAAAGGCTAAGATGAATCATTAGAATTTCATATTTCTTAACATAAAAATTGAATATGGCTTAGTTAGTTAATAGTAATGTCTTAACTGTATTTGGAAATACTTATTTGTATTTCTTTTTAACAAGAAACTAGAACAGCAATTCTGCCATCACAGGACAAATGTGAAGTCAGGTCAAGGTGACACATTCATTTTTTGTTGTTCCCAAGAACATCTTCAGTTGTCTGTACTTGAAAATGACAAAGGGTGAATAACTATGTGAATGTAAAAATTCATATACCTACTATAGCATTTATACATATTATGGCCCAGCATTCAGATTAGTCTTCAGTAAATATTAACTGTTTTGCCTCACTCTTTTGATAGCATCTCCAACAGATTTGAAATATAAGCCATAGATCTGAAAAGACTGTTGATTATTTTAAGTGATACCTATTCTTGGGTATTCTGTCACTATTGAAAACAATTTTTTATATCTTAAAAATTATAAAGAAACATTTGGAACATAGCACTCTTTCCAAAAACACATTATTAAAATCAAAAAAGACATTATCCCCTTTAAGGGATATCACAAATATGATTCTATTTCTACAATACAGTTTTTGACTCTAATAATCATTTAACATACAAAATATTTCTTCAAAATAATGCATTAAAGATAAAACTGTCCTTATGAAACACTAAAATAAACTCCCTCCTTGAAAATAATTTTAAAAGCCACCATCCTTGTGTATTGGAAGGGCTCAGATTCCATTGACCACAATTTCCAAATGTATCAGGAATAAAAGGTAAATGTATGAAACATACTAGATAAAAGAGGGAGTGGTGAGGTCTGAGGAGAGGTGAAGAACATATGCCCTGTCTAAACTTTTTTTCACAATAAAAAAGTTTTAGACACACAGACCAATGGAACTGAATAGTCTGGAAATAAATCCCTGCATATACAGTCAACTACTATTTGACAAGGGAGCTAAGAATACCCAATGGGGAAAGGACAGTCTATTCAATAAATGGTATTGGGAAAACTGGATAACCACATGCAAAGAAAAAAAAAAAAGAAAAAAGAAAAAGAAAAGAAAACAAGTGGACCCCTATCTTATGGCACTCACAAAAATTAACTTCAAATGGATTAAAGATGTAAATATAAGACTCTAAAACTCCTAAAAGAAAACAAAGGAAAGAGATTCCTTGACATTGATCTTGACAATTTTCTTCATATGACATAAAAGCACAACAAAAGCAAAAATCAACAAGTGAAAGTACATGAAACTGAAAAGATTCTGCATAGTAACAGAAGCAATTAAAAAATGAAAACAAAAAATGGAAATGGTAGAATGGAAAATATGTTTGCAAGTGTGTGTGTTTGTGTGTGTGTGTGTATATATACACATACACACAATATACATATATACACAATATATATCTATATACACACTGTATCTATATCAATATCGATATACACACAAATACTTGCAAACAATATATTTGATAAGGGGCTATATTCAAAATATATAAAGAACTCTTAAAACTCGATCACGAACAATCCAATGATGAGCAGAGGAACATAATAGGTAGTTTTCCAAAGACCTCCAAATGGCTAACAGGTACATGAAAAGAGGCTCAGCATCACTAAACATCAGGGAAATGCAAATTAAAACTACAGAGAATATCACCTGATACCTGTTTGAATAGCTATTATCAGGACAAAAGATTAACAAGTGTTGGCAAGGATACAGAGAAAAGAAAACACTTGTACACTGTTGGTCAGAATGTAAATTGGTACAATGTCTACGGAAAGCAGTATGGTGTTTCCTCAATTCAACTTATAAACAGGACTCCTATATGCTCCAGCAATCCCACTCCTGGATATACATCCAAAGGAAATGAAAACAAGATATTTAAACAGAATCCATACTCCTACATTCATTACAGCGCAATTCACAACAGTGAAGAATATGAAAACAAACTAATTGTTTGCCAGCAGATGAATGGATGAAAAAGATGTGGTATATATAGGCAATGGAGTATTATTCAGCGATGATAACGAAGAAAATCCTGCAATTTGTGTAACATGCTGGACCTTGACAGAATTTTGCTAAGTGAGATAAGTCAGAGAAAAACAAATACCGTATGACCTCACTTTTTTAGTAGAAACTATAAAAGGCAAACTTGTAGAAACATTGGGTAGAATGGTGGTTAACAGCAGCTGAGGTGTGGAAAGATTGGAGAGATACTGATTAAGGGTACAAACTTGCAATTAGTTAAATAAGCTCTGGAGATCTAATGCACAGCATAAGAAGTGATTATAGTCAATAATAGTATATTATAAACATGTAAGTGATGAATCACTAAAAATCTACTCCTCAAACCAATACTATACTATATGCTAACTAACTAGAATTTAAATAAAAAGTTAAGAAAATAGTGTATTTTAAACTTCAAAGTTGCTAAGAGATTAGATCTTAGTTGTCACCACAAAAATAAATGATAATTAGGTGACATGACAGAGGTACTAGGTAACACCTACAGTGATAATCATACTGTGATATATAAATGTATCAAATCAACATGCTGTATACCTTAAAAACTCAGTGTTATATGTCAACTATATATCAATAAAAATAAAGTAAAATAGTTTTAAGCATTGAACTGGCTAAACAGTATATATTTGTGATACACATAATGACTTCTAAATTAGAAAACTAGATTCAAATTTTTATTTGACAGCCATGAAATCTCTAGAAAAGGATCAAATATTTTTTGAGTCTCAGATACTTGGTTTGTGAAGTGAGAATAACAACACTTCTCTCACAAATATATGAGAATAGATATAAAAAGAATATCTAAGCATGGCTATGTGGCTGCTCAGTTGGTTAAGTGTCCAACTCTTGATTTTGGCTCAGGTCATGATTGTAGTATTGTGAGGGTGAGCCCCACATCAGGTTCTGCGCTGATACCACAGGGCCTACTTGAGATTCTCTGAGATTCTCTCTCTCACTCTCTCTCTCTCTCTCTCTCTCTCTCTCTCTCTCTCTCTCTGTCTCTGTCAAAATAAATAAATAAACCTAAAAAATAGTGCCATTTTAACCAACAGTAGACTCCCTGTACATCTTAAAATTCTTTACCCTTTTCCCCAGTGATCTCAGTCTATCAATCAGTATGACTCTGGTCAAGTGCATTTAAAAAAAGTCTTGCATGGCTTTTAAAATAAGGAACTTCTCATTGTATATAATAAGTTCTCCAGGCATAAGGCAGACACATAGTTGGTTAATTTATGGATCTCAGGTTTTCTTCATTTTTCTGATCCGCAATTCTCTTTGCCCCACTGAAAAAGTAGTCCCCTTCCTATTGGTCTCATCTTACAGGAGACGGAATCTTTCCCAGAAGTCCATCAGCAGATTCATTTCACAACTCTTAAGCATAATTACGAAGTAATCTCCATGTATCTCTCCATGTTCTAATGGAGACCTGGCAAGGAGAATGGACTATCATGATTTGTTTAGACTTAGGTTAGAGCTTTGAGCCACAGGGTGTGTATGTATGTATGTATATATATCCTTGATATCCCTGTTCTGTTAAGCAGGGAGAAAAGGTAATGGGTTTGGGTTGGCAACCAATTAGATTTACTCACTCTGAATTTCATAAATATATTAATTTTTCCCTGTAGTCATTTTATGCTTTAGCATAACTTTTCAAGCAGAAAAAGCATTCTTAGCTAACAGTGCTCAGGTTTCCAATGTGTGACATTGTAACATTAAGCTAAATGAATGGATTGAACCAGATTTAGTAGTTTTTAAACTACATTACTTTGAAGAATCCCTTTTTGAAATGAAATTATCTAGACAAATCTCGAAGTAGTTAAGAAACAAAGCTAGATCTGCCCTGGTTGAAATAAAGCAGGCATGCTCTAATGGCAGTTCGCTGTATGCACCCTGAGCCATCTATTCAGAATATTGACTATGAAAACCCATGTACTAGATCTTTAGAGTCCTTCCTAGCCCTTCAATTTCTGTCTAGGAAATTGCCATTATGTCACACTGCAGCAATTTGCTAGCACATTAGTTTACTCCAAGATGCCTTTGCTAGGCTGCATATATTTATGATAGGACAAAGGGATGATACAAAAATATCAAATTACCATATAACAATGGAAATAAGCTAGTTGCAAGGAAAATGCAAAATCGAAACCAAACCAAATCAAAACAAATTCACTGTGAGTTTACCCTGAAGCAATACCAAAAGCAGTGCATGAGAATTCAGATATTCTAGAAAGGCAGATGGGGAAGTTACCAAGGCTGTTCATCAATTCACAGACTCTAACAGCAGATCTCAAAGCAGTGAAGTCTGTAATACCTGCAGCTGCTAATCACAGATCAAGGGTAGGTCCCATATGGATAGCCTGAAGTGTGGCGTTTTTTAAGCCATTTCTGTGTGAATTTTGCTTTTATCAACAAGTAAGTAACTTTTTAAAAGAGAAGGCAATTGCTTTTTAAGCAAAAATGGAGACATTCTTTAATTAAACCATATAAGGAAAATAGGGAAAAGAAGTATGACCTTATTCAAAATGAACTAGGAGAAAATCTAGCTAACACAATTTCTGAAAAGATTGAAACATTATATATTTGATGTTGTAAATATGAAAAGTGGCTAGTGCAAGGCCTGGAAAATAAGAAAACTCAGTAAATATTAATCAAATTTGTAATTGACTCTGAATCTCACCAACAGTGGAACTTAGCATCAACTGCTTACTAGCAGGATGAAACTTAGAATAATATGCAGTTGCTTATTTCAAGTGACATCTAGAGAGATCATGGAAGATGCTGGCCTTAAGGAGAATCTGAAGTTTGCCACTGGGGACTGAATCTCCAATTGTAATGTCATACAGCAATTTCTTCTTACTTATTGATATATTTTAAAACCTTTTCTCTAAGTGGATGAAGGCCAACACTTGGCATTCAGTTGTAATGCATAAACATGCTAAGCTCAATCCTTTATTGAGAGATGCTACAATCTCCTCATATGGAATATGTATCCTTGATCTTTTCAGGGAGAGATCTTTGTTTAAGTCAATTAAACCTGCAAAGACAAATAGAATATTGTATCATGGGGAATTTAATCAATACTCCAATCTCTTCTTTATTAACCATCTCCACCCACCTTCCAACAACTCCAGCTCTTCAAAAGGTTATGAAAAACAACCAAAATATATCTTTTATGACTGATGGAATAAATCATCCAGATGAATTTCTAAAAACACATGGCCCCAATGTGATTCCCTAGGCCTCTGCCATGCTATCTGTCTGCCTCTTACGAGCTAGTCATGAAGGTGCTTTACCTAAAACCATTCTATTTGAAGTTTCATGTCTTCAGGAAAAGGACTAATGAGCTAAGCAGGGAATGTTTAAATATTAGTTTAGTTTCAGTTGATTGGGGAAAAGCAAGCATGTTTCACCTTTGAATAAATTTCTACTTTGAGTGGCCTTAACATTTTTTCTTATGATCAAACCAAAGTGACATCCAGAGAGTGAAGTCATCCCTAAGTTGAGCCAGATCCCAGAACATTTAATCGAAATCAACTTGTTCACTTCCTCAAATTCCCTTCTCTATAGTTGTGACTTTGGCCTTCTGTTGTTTGCTAGGCTCTGATAAAGATAATTATTTGCTATGGATGTCTTGACTAATATTTAAAAAAAGAAAGATTCAGTAACATGGAGTGGGTCATGATTGTATTAAAAACCATAAACAAATATTGATACTAAGTGAGGCAATTGTAAAGATACAAAGCCATTGGAAGCTTGACCTGCAAGGAAGGTGGGAGCCTCTGTTTGAGGGACAGCACTGGGTGCCTTAGGGTTTCCAGGTTTGGTGAACAAGCTACTTAGAACTGGAGTTGGTAAGAAAACAAAAAGTAAATAAGAGGAAATTGACAATATCACATATGTCCAGCTGTGCTTAAAAGTACAAAGAAATGTTAAGTACAAATAGAATAAGGCCAACAAACCATGTAATAACTTTGGACTACTTCTGTATCTAAAAATATATTGTATTATATATAGTTCGCCTTTTTCATGGGGATTTATGAAGAAGCTGGAAGGACCCAGTGAGTTCATGGTATGAAAATATTTTATAAAGGATGGCTATGCCAGGATTTCCCAAGACTACCTTACATTTGGAGATTCACTGTGGGTATTAACGGGAATCAGAATATAGTCATACTCATTGCTACAAGTGATTACAGAAACCATAGTAAGCATATACAGTTTAAAAAGACACAAATAGAATCTAGAAGAATCCATATTCAAGCCTCCTTATGCTTTCTCCCTCCCATGAGGGGTCACACAGACAGTATTTTCCCTCCAGCAATTAACAGGCAGGGGTATATGTGCAATGTTTCTTCAAGTGAAGCTCATTAGAGACTTGATGCCCAAAGTTTTTATAAAGCTGGTGATATAGCAGGTACCTTCTGCCAAGTACTTATTAAAATTCCAGATTCCTTGAAGGAAAGCAGGTGTGGAGCATAAAACACATTGTTTACACAACATAGGCATAGCAAAACATTCTTCTCAGTTGGGAAATGGGGAACACTCCCAAATCTAAGGTCCCAGACACTAGTCAAAGACCAACCTGGCAAGCAGGATTTTCTATGAATAGCAGTTTCAGGTCTGTTATTCTAACTCTTCTCTATATATTAATAGTTCCAAAATAAGTTGACATATATTGATATGTAATAAAATTAATAAGATAAATAATAAGTAGTAATATAAGTTAATAAAGGCGATTTAAAGATGTTATTAAATTATAAGAGTTCATTTTTAGTAAGGAGTAATGTGAAACAAAGGCAAAAAGGGAAAGAAATAGTTAAACATAACAGAGGCAAGAGAAAGATAAAAGAAAATATATTTTTTCCTCAATAAAAAGGAAGCCAGTTTTAGGGAATACAGGAAAAATGTCATTTAAGAACTCTAGGACTTCTAGGCTTCCAAATGCATTTAGTTATGAAATGCAGCTGGATAATACATTTTTGTGGTTAAACCTCAAATGTACGAAGATTATAAAATATAGTTAAAAATTCTATGATTCCATATCATATATTGCAAATGCTAAATTGTTGATAGGTTAATCCTAACCCCCATATATTTGGCACTGAGTCTGCTCAATTCACAGCTAAGCAAAATGGAAAAAAAAAAAAAAAACACTTGAAGAGTTCCCACCAAAGTGCCCCTAAAACGCTTACAAAATTCAGACATAAGATCTAAAGGGGAAAGTTAAAAGTACTTGAGTTATTGAACTGGTAGTCAAATGAAGGACTCAAAAATTCTCTTTAAGTATATAAAGGGCCCTTATATAGATTCTCTGCACCAAGTAAAGCACCAGAGGCTTAATCTAAACCATGGAGAATTTAGGTTAGATAAAAGCAAAAAATTTATGGTCAGTGAGAGTTGTTTAACACAGATATGTATCACAGATTCTCCCTTGGAAACATTAAGACTAAAAGGGTTATGTAGCAAAGAATTTAAAATCTTGGACTCTCAGTCCAAACTGCGTAGGTTTGAATCTAACTCCTGTTAACGGTGTAGCCTTGGGAAAGTGATTTAACTTCTCTGTGCCTTAGTTTACTCTTCTATACGAGTGAGCTGGTAATTGTGTTGTCATGAATAGAAAACACATGTAAAAGCCCCAGAATTGTCCTTGCCATCTCTCTGGGTACTGGGTGCACATTTGCTAATATCCACATCTTCTATGGAAAACATAGTATTATTTGTTATGTGGGTGATAAATCAAGAGGAATGATGGAGCAATGTGTTTAGAGAGATGAGCCACAAAGGGTTCCTAGTCTTTAGAAAACTCATAAAGTAACAGAAAACGTGGTCACAAATGCATCTACATATCATAGAAAAGGGAGTTCTGGGAGCTGGTACTGAGGGTTGTCAGTGTGAGAGTGGACAGACATGGGTGCCATCATTCAGCTGGTGAATTACATCATGCTGTTTCATGTGCAGTAGCATGCAATCATCTGTAAAAAAAGTGGGGATTCAGAGCTTGGAGAGCCAATGTTAGAGCCTGCTTCACCTTCATTTAATGTGTTTGCTTGCAGTGTATTGCAGATTGCTACAGTTTACACCAGCTTATTTGAGTGAGTTTATAAAAGTTTGGTTAGGTAGGTAATGTGTGTGTGTGTGTGTGTGTGTGTGTGTGTGTGTGTGTGTGTGTGTAGAGTGGTTTTTGCTTGATCCTGGTCAAAAGCTATCCAAGCTCTTGACTTCTGATAATCACTGTAGGTCACCATCTCTACATGGCCTCTGCTTCAGCCACTCCCTCTCAGTGTTTAACTTAAGTGGTAACTTGAAAAAAAAAACCCGTTAAGTATTACATATGATACAATTTTCTCCTTAAAATTCAGAAAATTGTCTACTTCTTAACTTATAATTAACTACTAGGGACAAGCATATTCTAGAAAATAGCTGCTATAAAAACCAAGACAGTGAAAGTAAAATGTTAAGTTGTGTTTTTTTTTTCCCATTGTCCTTTCCATTTCAACCCTCATAAGTGAATAAAATCTATATCTAGGCATTTTTGGTTATGTGGGCATATGTAAAAATGTCAGTATTCAATTAGCATTGCATCATGTATAAACTATGTTAAATAATATTATTGAAATCTTCTTAGCAATAACCTTTTTATGTTTGAAAACACAACTGAAACAAATAGCCCCAGAAACATAGCAGTGAGTCTGAAATTTGGACTATGACTAAATTGGAGCCTATTGTTCCTGTTTTAAGGTATAGTGTAAAGTGGATCACCTTCAAACATGTTGGCTAGAACTGGAGCTAGTGAACTCTGATTTTTCACCCAAGAAAAAGCTATTTTCCAAGCATTCTACTGTGAAATTTGCTTACAGCAAGGAAAAAGAAAAGCAAAAATGATTTACCAACTGAATAAACCAAGGCAATTTTATTGTGTGTTTGCAATCTTAATGCTTAATACAACAATGGACCACCTCTCTGCATTGGCATAAAAGACGGTTTTTGCATCATGCATCCCCCAAAACAAAGAGAAAATATGGAAAGAAAAAAAAGAAAGAAAATCTAATCATCCCTCTTTACTCTCATATATCTCTTCTGTGCCTTGAGCAGTGGTTCATTTAAAAAGTAGCTTTTCATGGAGAATAGATATGCAAGGGATAACAAGAAATAAAACTCGACCTTTAGGGCATATAGCACTTATATGATGAATACTGAGAAGACTATATAAACATTAAGGTAAAGAGACTCAGAAATTTTTGACTAAGTTTATCCAGATGCTTATATTTTCCATAGCACAATACATCCATACCACAAAATGATAGTCATGGGTCTCCATTTATTATCAACATCAGCATAATAATAACATAAAAATTATAACTGCATGTCTTTGATTTGTTTTCTGCAGCAAAATCATACAAAGTTTCTGTAATCCAAATCTCTCTCTAAATATACTGAGACATTTCTATGCATTGGTGCAAAAAGATAAAATGTTCAAAACACTAGTGTAAATTAAAAACACATCTTGATTTAAGTGCTACTGAACACTTATGTTTCATACTCATATTCCATATTGATCTCTAGAGCAATGGTCCTCAAGTGGGGGTGGGGGGTGGTTGAAAGCACTCCTGAGTGTGTGCAAAGGGATTTAGCGGCTTCAAGAAATTAAAAAAATGTTGTAAATTCTACTTCTATTCGTTGTTTTCATTTAAAACTAAGTAGAAATAAAACTAAGCTTTACTAATACATAATGTGTGGACTGATGTTGGGTCCCAAGGGAAAAGTTGGGGCTGCAGACAATGGAGGATGGCCATGGTGTCTCACCCTCAGTTGACATGTTTGCTTGCAACACATTCCATCTGGCTGCAGTTTTACACGGGTTGGCCTGCTTAAGGGAGTTTATACATTATATTATTTAGTTTTAATTAAACTAACCCTCAAGAAAGGCACAATGACTTTTCAAAAAGTTCTTCAAAATTATGGAGCTAAATGCTATTAAGGCAAGCACGGGAAAGAGCAAGAAAATGAATGAGCTGCTACTTCTCATATACGTTCTTCAGCCACCATGATGCAGTAGAAACCATGATGATCCAATCAACTCTGACGGGAAGTTGGCAAAAAATTCAACAATATCAAGTAAAGTATGCAATATGGATTTGTGTCCACCATCATTAATGATAAGTTTTGCCTCAGCAAGGTTTTGTTCTTGAAGTTTTAGCTACTGGTAACAGTGAATTTTTATGTAATTTATGAATATATGTATTCATAAATATATATACTATGTATATTCATATATAATATATTCATAAATTATATATATGAATAATATATATGAATACATATATACATACATTTATAGTTAGCAATGGGAAATCAATTTAAACTTGAGATAATTGAACAACTGGTGAAATGCTTTAGACTCAGACATTTTAACAGTGTTAAATAATAAAATGTATTTTTCCCACATTCCCTAAACTAATTGCATACACAAATATTTGCTTAGATTGGTCAATTCTATTATAATGAAGGATTCAATTCAAATACACACGGGCAAATTTTGTACAAATTTGAGCACGGAGAATTTGAAATGCTACAGCATATAAATTTACCTTATATGGAAATTTTTAGATACTTCCCTTCTCAAAAAAATAAAATCAAGACTCATACTTTTAAAGCTAGCAAACTAAATTTTTTTTTTTAATTTTTTTTTCAACGTTTATTTATTTTTGGGACAGAGAGACACAGAGCATGAACTGGGGAGGGGCAGAGAGAGAGGAGACACAGAATCGGAAGCAGGCTCCGGGCTCTGGGCTCTGGGCTCGGGGCCATCAGCCCAGAGCCTGACGTGGGGCTGGAACTCACGGACTGTGAGATCGTGACCTGGCTGAAGTCGGACGCTTAACCGACTGCGCCACCCAGGCGCCCCCCTAGCAAACTAAATTAAGTTGCTATTGTACTTAGACAAATACCACTTTTACAAATTTCCAATTCTGTACTTTTGTTATAGAAGAAGGGACTTCTCTGAGTGATTTCCATGACCATTGGGTTATTTTAATATAAATGGTTATTATAATCAAAATTTACTTTTATAACAAAGTCAACCAATGTTTAAGTGACAGTTTTAATCATAGTTCTAAAAAAATATATCCCTGGCAATCAATAACATTGATGAACTGTGATAAAATGCTTTGGAGAAAGCAAAATTAATGCCACACACACCGTATGTAGTTTAGAAGCCCGCATCCTTTGAAAATCAAAGTTAAGGATGAGAAAATAAGGTGGCATTAAGGCAAAGTATGACACAAATGTTACGTATTTGGGTATCTTGAAAATTATTTTCATTTATTCTCTAGTATATTTTATATATTATTTCATTATTAATTCATTTATTTCATTTGTTCTATTAGAAAATTAAGAGAATATTCATTATGTAAAGTCTTCAAAAATGTTCTCCTCAAATGAAATGTGGCTTTCATTTACTTCTCACATGCCAATAACACATTTACATGGAATTAAAAAAAATTTTTAATGTTTATTTATATTTGAGAGAGACAGAGACGGAATGTGAGCAGGGGAGGGGCTGAGAGAAAGGGAGACAGAATCCAGAGCAACCTCCAGCCTCTGAGCAAGCTGTCAGCACAGAACCTGACACAGGACTTCAAGTCACAAACCGTGAAATCATGACCTGAGCAGAAGTCAGACACTTAACCAACTGAACCACCCGGGCACCCCTTTACATGGAATTTTTACAGCAGAATTACCAGCTGCATTTGACCGGAATCAAATGAAATTTGTTATTACTTGGTAGGTATTCATCAATTGAACAGTGGGAACTTGCAGCCTAGAGAATCTGGACAAATAATAAAAAGTTAATGAGAGCTAATTCAGCAGCTAAAATTATACATGGTCATTTTTTTTGTCTGACAACTCACGTTTCAATAATTATTTCAAATGTGTCCCAGAATTACCATCCTCAAAGAAACATGTTTTATTTACAGTCCTGCCCCAAATTCCTGAACAGCTCTTTATTAAGTCAAAAGTGATGGCAGAAAATAGCAATTTACCAATTCCTGAATTAGATTCCTGTCCATAGATTGCTCTTAACATAAATAATTTAAACCAGTTTTGAATTCTTTCAAATATTGTTGCTTGCTGGACAAGTAAAAGTATTTTTGAATTTCTGATAATTCAAAACAGAACAAGATTGTCAGTAGTTTGTTTTTTTGTTTTTTTTTTTTTTTTTTTTTTTTTTTTGTGGTGATTTCTGACAGAAAGTAACAGGATTTATATTGCCAAATGCTTTCTGTATTAATATGATGGGATAGAGATCTTAGATAAGTTTTCAGTTTTCTGATATAAATATGCAAACACATATGATAGTTCATTCAAAAGGTGAGAATTTACCAAATCTATTGTGAAAAAAAAATCCTTTCAAGAAATAAATTATTTCTATATGTGATTGTAGGTTGTCTCAATTATCAGGGCTTTACACAATTCAAAATATTTATGTGGATGTGTTTTTACATAGGTAATGGGTACAACAGAGAACATTTCCTCTTTCTTTTTCAAGGCCACATTATGATACTTAAATTCAATGAAACCACAATCAAACCCTATCAAAACATTTTATTTTGTTAAGTTATTCAGGGATAGTCTTTTAAATTAGGAATACCTTTTTCCTCACAGGTTTATTCATATCCACACTATGAATTTCACACTATGAATAATCCAAATTTAAAATATGGCTAAATATGGGCACCTGGGTGACTCAGTCAGTTAAGCTCAGGTCATGATCTTGCCGGTCTGTGAGTGAGTTTGAGTCCTGCATTGGGCTCTGTGCTGACAGCTCGGAGCCTGGATCCTGCTTCAGTTTCTCCATTTCTCTGCCCCTCCAGTGCTCATGCTCAGTCTCTGTCTGTCTGTCTGTCTCTCTCTCAAAAATAAATAAATATTAAAAAAATTTAGGGGAGCCAGTTGGAGCCCTGCATCAGGCTCTGTGCTGACAGCTCAGAGCCTGGATCCTGCTTCAGATTCTGTGTCCCCTCTCTCTGCCCCTTCCCCGTTCATGTTCTGTCTGTCTCTGTCTCTCAAAAATAAATAAACGTTAATTTTTTTTAATTAAAAGATGCCTAAATAAATTCTTAAAAAAAAAAAACAAACACGGGTCATATCTGTCCTTTCTTCATTGTTAAATCCTTAATGACTATTACAATGCTTGGCTGGTAATTGGCACTCAAATATTTGTGGAATAAATAAAATATACTATTCTCTTTTTTTATTATTTTTTTTAATTTTTTTTCAACGTTTATTTATTTTTGGGACAGAGAGAGACAGAGCATGAACGGGGGAGGGGCAGAGAGAGAGGGAGACACAGAATCAGAAACAGGCTCCAGGCTCTGAGCCATCAGCCCAGAGCCCGACGCGGGGCTCGAACTCACGGACCGCGAGATCGTGACCTGGCTGAAGTCGGAGGCTTAACCGACTGCACCACCCAGGCGCCCCAAAAATATATTATTCTTATAAAATATCCAACAATCACATGATCTTGAATACCTCGCACTTTTCTGGTCCATCTGTCCTTAGAATTATAAAATGGTTAAAAGGCCTCAGTGGAATATTTTGTAGTTACAACAAGGATTCTCACATGTGAAACACTGTGAAAACTTAAAAGGAATGGAGTAGGTAACATCACTTTTACCTATGATGCTATTCTGAATATCTTTCTAATGATTTGCCTCCGTATTCATATTTCTTTCTGATTTTCACTGTCTCTCTTCCTTTAGAATTCTTAGAGGTATCTCAATCTTTTTAAAAATACTGGACCTCCTTGTGAAAGGAGAAAGAAATGCCGTTCTGAAAAAGTCTAAATAAATAATTAGTCCTAGAGCTTTCTTGATTTTTATTTTCTTAGTATAATTTATCGTCCAAAAATTTATTTTTTAGTATAATTGACATACAACACCCAGTGCTCATCCTAACAAGTGCCCTTCTCAATGCCCATCACCCACTTTCCCCTCTCCCCCTCCCCCCATCAACTTTCAGTTTGTTTTCTGTATTTAAGAGTCCTTTTGGGTTTGCTACCTTCTCTGTTTGTAACTATTTTTTTCCCCTTCCCTTCCCCCATGGTCTTCTGTCAAGTTTCTCAAGATCCACATACGAGTGAAAAGATGGTATCTGTCTTTCCCTGACTAACTTATTTCACTTAGCATAATACCTTCCAGTTCCATGCACGTTGCTGCAAATGACATGATTTTATTATTTTTCATTGCTTTACTTACACACACACACACACACACACACACACACACACACACACACACACAC
>NW_024412395.1:89606723-89727968 GCF_014898765.1 Herpailurus yagouaroundi
CACACACACACACACACACACACACACACACACACACACACACACACTTCAAAGCAGAACAGTTTTAAATAATGGGCTGAGAGGTAATGGTATACCACCAATCGAGAAAGATTAGTAAAACAAAACAAAACCTAAAAACAAACAAACAAAAACCCGGAAAATTATATAGTTTTAAACTTATATAAGTTTTAAAACTTATATAGTTTTAAAGAAATAGGTTAAGTGATGGCTTAGCTTCTATACAAGTTAGTGGGTAGCAGCAAAGGGGATTAAAAATGTTTTTCTAGACATCTCTAAACTAGTTATATGTTGATGGTATTTTGCTTAGTTTTGTTCTATTTTCACTTTTAATGATATGTGAAGTTTTGACTAACATAAAAGTTATTCTTAATGTGTTTTTTACCAACTAAGTAAAGGTTATTTGTTCTGTATAAATATTGCAAGTAAATGTGCCCACTCCATCATTCTATAGTGTATTTCACCAATACTTGATAAATGTAGTGCATGTAAAAACCTCAGCAGGTTTGACAGTATTTTAAGGAAACATGTAAATGTCTTAATAATAAGATTTAAGGTAATGATGAATCCCTCCATAAATGATGAAAATGAGATTCAGAAGGCTTCAATGAATTATCAACTTTTCAGAGAGCAAGAGTCTAAAGTGAGATTTGAATCCAGGGTATCACTAATGCCAATGTTTTGTTTATTCAAACTATATCCCTTCACACATAGTATTATATTTTGTCATATAAAACCCCTGAAAATAACCCTGGCTATTTCAAGTCCTGTGTTAGTTTGACACGTGAAAATATTCAACACTAATATTTGGATTACTAGATGAATGGACATAAGTAATATAGTATTTCTATATCACAATACTTACTCTATAGAAGGATCATCATACTAAGAACAAAGAAGCTTTCAAAAGTAAGTAGACCCTCTGAAAAGTGATTGACCAGTTTGATCACTTAAATTATTAACATTACCACTGTCTATTTGAATGTACTTACATAGGACTACATTGATTTTTTTTCTCATTTATCTTCATCATCATTTAGATATATGGCTCATTTAAAAATCATAATAACAGATGAATAAATTAATTCTCTGAGTGTATAACAAGCATTTTATTTCTTCCCATAGAATTAGTGACTCTTATCCTAGGAATCTGGGAATCCATTAAATTGTATATGTATATCTCTATGTGTGTGTGTGTGTACTCTTGTAATATAAACTCTATAAGTTTCTAAATAAATCTCAATAGATTTGATAATTCAATTCTCTTAAGAACCACAGACAACTTCTTTATACAAAAAAAATCTAATCGTTTTACATATTTTCAATTGTTGTTTGTTTAGATTGGTTATGTTTACAATGATGAATGGCATGTGACTACAATATTTCTTCAGTATTCCAGATAGACACTGAATCTCAAATACAATCCATTGGAAGGTCAAGACTAAACTGAGCACTAATTAATCATGCATATTCAATGCTTGAGGTTATTTAAATAATGGGCACCCCATATTTCATAGTGTGAATTTGTTCTTAGGGTTCTCTAGCAAAGCCATCTTAGGCATGGTGGGGACAGGTGAGGGGCACTGCACTGGGATCAAGAAGTGGTACTTTACAGAAGTGATAAAGGCAATTCTGCTCTGAACTGGATGAAATGCAGTCAGTATCCTCCTCACTGAGAGTGGGCTCTGTTTTCATTTCAGCCCATTCTCTCCTCTGAGTATCAAGTAGAAGTTCTTCCCAAAGCCTCTGCTGGATGCCCTCTCCTGAGGAGGGTAGAGTATTTGTTCTTAAAATAGCAATGCCAGAGACAAATCAAATCAGAATCCACCCCTCTCTCCTTTTTCCCCTATTCTGTTCCCCCTTCATCAGTATTTACACAACTCTTCCTTGAATTATTTTAATGGGAAATTAAGAACCATTCATATAAAGCTTTTCTGTTCAATAAACCTATCTTAGGTAGGTAAAATCCCATGGAAGTTCACTAACACCTATAGAAGACTGAGTATCCTTCCCAAATACGAATTTTAGAGCTTTTGTTTACGCTTCACTGTTTGGGGGCCAGCAGCCAGCTAATGCAACTAACAGTGGCCTCAATCTTTCAGGGTATGTATAAATTTCTCACTAGTTCATCAGGTTGGTAGGTATGTGCAGACCATGATTATTAGGCATTTAAGAAATATAAATAATTTTTAGTTCTTTGCGAATGAGAAACCCAATATGACTTTAGCACATTCAATTTTTGTAAAAGATTTAGAAACATGTTTCTGAACAAAATAGCAGACTCTATATTTTATGTTGGGCTGCTTCTTTAAAAAGTTGATCATTATACAAAACATGCTGATCTATTGTAAACTTGTTCGAACTTATGTGTTTTTTGTCAGACTGACATAAGCCTCTCCTCTTCCAAGGTACAAGAGCTATGCTAATTTGTTAGCCCTTTTGTTGTCTGGTTATCAAAAGACATGAATGACACTTAGGATTTGAGAGCATGCAAATTATTTCTTAATCTTCATATATTCCCTGAATTGTCAATTAGCCTACAAAATGAAAAGGGAGGCAAAGTATTATTCCCAACAAATCAGCAAAGATGATGAATGCTTTTTCAACTACAATTTTGTTTAGTTTTTTTTTTTTTTTCATATACAGTGGATATCATTCACATTGTCCACTACAGAAATAAGTTATCCCTAGGGCATTTGCCTTTCTCTATCCTAGTTTTAGCTGTATCACTCACTGTAACAGCTGAGATCAATGCAGCTTTTCAACCATCTTTAAGCAAGAATATTCAGATGCTTTAGCAGCTGCCCAGCTTCTTAAGAACTCACTAATCCTTTAATCTCCAGACACTTTTTTTTCCATAAAAGATTCACAAGCAAAACAAATGCAATATGGATCAAAAAATTTAATCAGAATGCTTAAAATGCAATTACATTCATCAGGGTGTTCTGTTAGGCTGGGTATTAAATCTGGGCTTTATTCAATATCCTCCTTTTATTATAAAGCAATATTTTTCCACTCTGTAAACCATCTGATCCCTAGGCTAATGTCCTCTCTGCTAAATATTAAAAAGGGAAAGCACTATGAAAAATGAGCTGGAGAAATATTTCACTTATTTCAGTAGAAAAAGTTCAAATCGCACCCTTTCTGAAATCTTGTCTTATATATGACCAGATAATTTGACCACTTGGAATTCTAAAGTTACGCTTTCAAACAGTGGCTAGGGGATCACTATCCTACTTTAAATGTCAAAGGTATATCTTCCTACACACCTCCTCAATTGAGTCGTCAATTTGAATTTGAAAATAATAGTCTATTGTTCCAAATTCAGTATTTGCAATGTTTAAAGGGAAGTTGGTTTCTTCATGCATGCAGAGTGGTCCAACAATTTAAAAAAAAAAAAAGCCCATCTTGGTTATATTCCTCCAATTTTCTATTTCACAACTAATAGCATTCAACTGTAACAATACCTTTGAAATAAAGAGCTGTCCAGCACAGCATGATTTCAAACAGCTGGCTGATTCTTTTAAATCTATACCCTAGCTATAACGCAGTGGTTGGAGTTTTGTAAGACATATGGAAGTTAAGTGAAGCAGTGGAGGGAGTTCAGGGATTTCCCTGACAAATCCATCCTTGGAGTAAGGGAAACTTACTCAAAGATGCAGGTGTACTAGGGCCTTAAGGTTCGCTTAACGTTTAGTAGATTGTGACATTTGTAAATGGCCCAATTACACATAAAGCCAGTTTGCCCCATATTTCCTCCAAAAATGAGCTAGCTTCTGAAAAAAAAAAAGATTAACTTTTTCATTTCTAATGTTTCCACCTTAAGTGAAAGCAAGCAACTGATTGATGCATTATTATTATCCTTTAATCAGTAATCAAGTGATTATTGCAATAATGTTAAAATCTATTATATGTAATTTATTCAGTTGCTACTTATTATGCTCCCACCTGACCTCACATGAAGATACTGCAGGGCAAGGAGATTCAAGGTTTCATGTGGTGCAATGTACAACTGTCTGTTTATTCTTTAAAGGTTAGGAAACTGCCACAGACAAAAATACTGTAACAGTTGCTGCTATTACTGCTAGTGGTGGCTTTAATTTTTGAGGCCTTCACATGAGAGGCTCAATGTGCATTGTTTTACAATTCTTCATAATAGCATTATGATTGATATTGTTCAGTGTGTATTATAAACTTGTCTCACCTAGACCCTGTTGTCTAACTATGATATATGTGGTTATTACAATTATTCACACTACAGAGAGGAAACTAAGAGCTCGAGAGGTTATATACCTTGAACAAGGTCACATGGCAAGTAAAAGATTTAATTCTCTACTGGTTACAATGTACTTTGAAACCTAGAGTTTGAAATGTTATCTCCCTAATATTAGGCCCAACAGGTGAAACACCTAGAAATCCGGACCCTGGAGAAAGTAGATCCAGTTCTGTGTAGAGGCTGTACCCCCTTTATGTCATGTACAGGATAGGCCATGGCCAGGCACACAGTAGCCTAGAAAGCACAGGAAGAAGTGAAACAAAGAAGTTTGCACGTAGTACAGTATGGCAAGAATTTTCCCTTCTATAAAGATTGAAGTTGAACCTTGAATCAGGACTTGGCCCTTAATCTAGCCTAAGGGAGTAAAATGTCACAAGTCCAGTGCTTTTTTGCCTTGTGGGTTTCTCAAGTTTGCAGGCTGCATTGACCACCTGCCTCTTAAAGAACTGGGGCGTATTTAGGGAGAAATACCTATTAATTTGTATCCTTGCATACTATTGCTCTGTTTTTTAGGTAAGGTAAACTGGAGGGAGAGCAATCGTGAACCTGGTCCAAGTTGTTAGTCTTGTACTATTATGAAAATACCTTGGTCTTTGTGGTAAATCCTGGCACATAATCGTATACAGGGAAGAACCCAGTGGGCTAGAGTTAGGTACCTAGAAGTTACCCACAGAATATAGTTATCTTCTCTGAACTCTTTCTAAAGATTCCAGATGTAAAAGGCAGTCAGGAGTAATACATGAGTAATAAATACAAATGCACCCAAGTAAATCAGTAGTTTATCAGCTGTCATGCTACTAGGAGATACACAGCTGAGCTTGACATCTGTCATACTTTAGTCTTTATAGTACCTAAATTTACCTCCAAATAAGTGATTGGTGTGACCTTGGGCAAACCACATATAAAATTATTTTTCTCAGCAGGTAATGGTTCACGTTTTCTGCATAATCCAAGACTTCTCACATTCATCTACTTCTAAATATCCTTGCTAATTTTTAGACTATGGAAAAATATGATTCCTGGTATATAAACAGTAAGCACAGTTTTCTTTTTCTCTGTAGGAATATGGAAATCAGGTATTTTCCCTATAAATATCAGCATGGAAAATTTAGTATGTACGTATTATTTATCAACCAATCCAGGACAATTTTGATAGTGAAAATACACACTAATGACAAACATTGAAGACAAGAGGGTATTCTGAGCAAACTGAAACATATGGTCACCATATTTATAAAGTACTACAGAAAAATTTCTACTATTGTTGTACATAATTCAATGTTTGAAATATAATTCCTACTTCTTTATTACAATGGATTAAAGAAACTTCAATGAAACAATACAGGTACTGAATTATTATAGTAATAACATAGAATAACTAATTTTTCTATCCAATGTTTAATTATCAAAATGGACATATATATTAAACAAGAGCATTTTAAAACAGGCATATGGTACTAGTCTTAGATCTTCTAAATATGCCTTTATAGACATATTTAAAGTTACTTCTTATTATTGTTTTAAGACTGTGCAGCAATCTAATCGTTATTTTTATGTTCTTTAAAAAAAAACAAGATTTTTCCTTTTTATTTGCAATATGCTAAGCTACTGAGATTTTATTTATAAAGATAAAAGCATACATAGACTCTGAATGACATTGTTATTAAGGTCACCTTTCTACACTGGCATTCCAAAGAGTATAAGCAAAAATATAATATCCTATGGCATAGCAAAGTACAAATATGCAGAAGGTGGAGAATAGCACATTCTATGCACAAATAGCATATGTTGGTTTTAATAATGACTGCAAGGGAAATCCATAAAATAGTCTAATAAAAGTTTCTCCATGGAGCTCAGCTTATTCATTAACCTCTTGCTATGTTGTTCAATAATATACCCAAGGTTGATCAAATTGTCTCAAGGGTATTGCCTGCAACTGTGACATTTATATCTAACATTTCCATCTTCCACCTAAGCTCTAAGCTCCCATCACAGTTCTCACAAAATTACGTATTCGTTCACTGATAGTTGCCAGTTTTTAATTACCTTCCCTTCCCATTTAAGCTACAGTGATAAGCAGCAACTTGTCATATTAATAATTATCCTCTGGGAATTCTAGAATGCTTTGTCTAACTCTGTGCTGAAATTTTGTATAACAAAATTGAGTTCTTCACCTGCAAGTTCATGTTCACTTATTCTCTATCTAAGCAGTAATTTAAAAAAAAATTATTCACTGACATATGTATTTATTTATTCAAAAAAGGTGAGAAATTGCTCCAAGGATTATAGAGAACAGTAACATAAATAAGGTTTATTTTTACTCTCAATAAACGTATAATCAAACAGAGGAGAGAGATAATTACAGACAACCTCAGGTACTAAATAGTATTTGAAAGACACAAGTATAGTTTTCTACAGGCATTCAGAAAACAGAAAGAATCTCTGGTTGGGGCAAGCAAAGAAGACTTATCAATGAGCTGACAGCTGGAAGAGATGGTGGAAAAGATCATTTTGGATGGTAGAGCTCTCATGGATGAATAGTAGAGAAAATAAGATGTTTGAAGATGGGATTAGTTCATACGGCTGAAAATATAAATTTATATGTGTATTAATTCATGTAATTAATGAATGGGCCAGTTCATGGTTCATTAATCAAGAATTCACAGATAGGTAGGACAGCAGTATTAAAAATTACCTTCTTTTTTTTCCTTAGAACTGCAGAATATCTAAAGGCAAGTGATAATAGCAATTATACAAAGATTCTGAAGAGTGTAGGTTCTGATGTGTTCACACTTCTATACATTAGGTTTGAAGAAGGACACTGAGAACTTGCCATCTGACTCAAAGGTTGTTTCAACAATTCTCTGCCTCATAGTCAATACAATTACTGGACTGCAGCTAATCTTAAATTGTTTCAGAGTCTCATTCAAAATAAATTATCTTAGAATTAATCAGCCTGCAATAAAACTAATAACAGATAAAATGGCCTACATCAAATTCTGAATAAAGGTTGGTAAAGGATATACAAAATTTGATCTGAGAAAATGGGACTTAGTAAGAAATTAAAGCTGTAAAGAAAATCCCCAAAAAGCAGCACCAATCAGATAATGTGAACTAATAAAATAAACCACTATTTTATGATCTACCAAGAAAATAATTTACCCAATAAAAAAAATTGATAGAAAAAAGTCAAAATAGAAAAATCATGTGTCAAAAATATATTCAGAAATTAAGTTGCCTTAATACAGTTCAATCCAAACATAATTTTAAAGTCTGCACTAGATCACAATAGCAGAAGTAAAGCATCTACTGGGTCAAAATTTTGTGGTCCAATTATTTTGAATCCATTATAGTTTTCTCCTTTGCTACATTAGAAGCCCTTGCTTGTTTTTCATCTTCATAGTAACACGATTTACCACAATTTTTGAAAAAATGTTAAATAGGAAAAACATGTGAGTTAAGTAACATGCTTATAGTAAAACTGAACCATATGTTAAAATGACCATATTTATCAGAATCACATGCTATATCATGGGTACCACAGAGGACACAAAATGAGCCTCACCTCCAAGATGCTTTAGGTCTTATTGTGATAAGAGGGTATGGGGAAAAGCAAACAAGAGATACATGGATTAAGTGATTAGAATATGACAGTTTCAAAATCAATTTCTTGAGGATAGATTCTCAATGATTATTTTTTATTGTTACTCTTATTTTTGTTCTCATCAAAAGCAGAAGAGATTCTACCAGAGGCTAGGCATTCCACATTTTATTGTTATAAAGCACTCTGCACATCCACGTTGTTAGGTAGATATTGTTGGAATCTGTGTTGATATTCTCTGCTGTAGTCACATTTTGTGAAATAGCCACATAAAACAAATAAATAAAAATATTAATGAAGTCTCAGCCTGCACTGTATTATGGCTCTCATTATTGCTTTCACTCAGTGTCCACCCTAGTGCTTCCACTCTGGTCTAGGCCTTCATCATTCTATCTCAGTCTCTTTTGAGTCTTCGAAGCCTCCAATATCTTCAAATTTCAATCTACCGACTATTAGCATATCAATTACCCAAAACCATTATTTTCCATCCATCCCCCATTGTGCCAGCCATGGAAAAACTCTTATGACTACAGTAAAAGGACAAGAGATGAGGGATATTTAAACTTTCTGTTAATGACTCAGGAACAGTGTTATATATTTTAATATAGAGAATATGATAGGTATTATCCTGAATTTATACTGACACTATCTTTAAACTGGAAAAAACTACTGTATGTAAAATTTTTGACATTGTATTTGAGGATAGGGTTCAATAACAACGACCTCGGCCCACTGCCGTGCATAGGATAATAGCCAACACTTTGTCACTGCCATCACTAAGTGCTCTGTCTACTCTTCACTGAGCAAAGCTTTTATTTATTTTATTTTCTGATAGTATATATTTATTTGTCTAAATAAATGAAAACAAACAAATAAACAAAGTTTCATGCTTTCGCCTTTGGGATCCTACCATTGGCTGCAGGAGATTAGGACTTTCTTAGCTCAATACTATCTAAAGAGAAAGTGGATTGATTGCACATTCCCTTCTCTGGGCTGCTACTGGTGGCTAGAATGTAGATATCTGCTCCATAAAATATAAACAAATAAATAGATAGATAGATAGATAAATAAATAAATAAATAAATAAATAAATAAATAAATAAATAAATAATGAGACCAATACCACTGCTGACATGCTGTAATAACTTCCTAAATTCTGAAATGTAACTATTGTCCTAAGAGTCTTATCACTACAGCTGACTACTGAATCTAGTACTGTTTGTGCTTCCCTTCTACTGTTATCCTCTTCTCTGCTTGAAAAGACAGGTTTTATATCTGAGGGTGATACAAAGGATAGTTTTAAATATTTTTTTTTTCAACGTTTATTTATTTTTGGGACAGAGAGAGAGACAGAGCATGAACGGGGGAGGGGCAGAGAGAGAGGGAGACACAGAATCGGAAACAGGCTCCAGGCTCTGAGCCATCAGCCCAGAGCCTGACGCGGGGCTCGAACTCACGGACCGCGAGATCGTGACCTGGCTGAAGTTGGACGCTTAACCGACTGCGCCACCCAGGCGCCCCACAAAGGATAGTTTTAAGTAGGTAGCCTCTGAGACTCCACAAAGCTTCTGAATGCATATATGATTTGGGGCTGGAAATGCAGACTAGATCCTCACATAACTGTGTGAAAGAGGATGAACCACCCATAGATATTGTTCTTTTTATTTTTTTTTTTCCTTTCACTTGCCTATACTCCATCAATAAGTTGATAGGTTCAGGGTAAGAAGTTTTTGTTGTCTTAATTTTAATGGAGAGTCTATTCTCTACTCATTGTAGGCCAAGACCTTTATTCTAAGGTAACAACTGCAGTCATAGGATTCCATAAAATCTCTTAGGTCTACTTGTATGCTTACATTAAAAAATAACAACTCTCATGGCTGTTCATCATCTACTGGTGACCTCTGGCAGATTCAGATCACTACTCTGTTAGGCAAACTCATTAGTTCTTGATTACTTAGGTCTAGAGGTCATTAGCTTCTTTCTTATAAAGACAAATCAAAACCCCTAAAAAACAACAAAAAACAGACTTCTCTGTTACAAGGAGATTACAGCTGGAACTACTGAGTTTATGTAAAATTCATCATTGACTACAATTAGATGCATTCCCAAATCATTCCTTTTACCCCATCCCCAAGCACACAATCAAAAATTCTCCTGTAACTATCAGAAATAGATTTTTTTTTCTGTTTAGAACTTCACAATGTTTATGCTGAATGATAGACAATAATCCTGTTATTTTATTTCACCTCAGTTTGTTAGCATTCATATAAAGGAGGACAACAAAGATTCAATATTACATAATCCATTAGTTACAGTGACTCAAAAAAGAGTCATCTTCCTCTATGAGTTTTGTTGTGTGTGACAGGGAGGTTGTGATTCATTGTTTAATAGATATTTTCTTATTATTAACAATAGACCATTCAGAAACCTACACCTCTGGGGGAAAACGTAGATCTTATTCACCAAAGGAACAATGTTACAGTTTTTTAATTCTTTCAATCTGTGGCTTGAGAATATAAATTAATAACAAGAAAAGCAATCAGCTTTCGACCTAAATTTTATGAAACTAAAAATCCATTATCAGGGAGGAAATACAGAGAAGACTGTCAGAGTAGTTTTATTATCTACAAAATCGAGGAGTCTATAGTTAGAAACCCAGTTCATTAGGCAGGAAAAATAACCCTTTCACTAATATTCTAATATTATCTTCTATATATTTTGTGTATTTAAAATTTTAAATAAATATTTCTTTGAAACATACATAGATGAGTAATATATATATATATATATATATATATATATATATATATATATAATTATACACCTCAAAAATTTTCACAAGGTAAATAAATCCCTTGTATACTGGTCACCTAGTTAAGATATAAAATACTGTCAGTGTCCGGTTCCCTTTGAGTCCTTTGCAGTCCCTAATAAGCTCACCTTTCAAAAGGCGATCACCATCCTGACTTCTAGAAGCACAGATTAATTTAACCATGAATAAATAAAATCATATAACTGAATGATAGAGTACAGATGCTTTGTTCTCTTTCGTTCAACATGATCTTTATGAGATTCAACCATGTTATACTGAAAATAGTAATCCATTCACTTTTATTTGCTATCTAGTATTCCTTGTGTGTCTATACCAAAATTAATTACTCCATACTGCTATCGATTGAAATTTAAGTTGCCAAAGTGTGCTGTAATGAGCATTCTTGAACTTGTCTTTTGGTAGAAATAAATACAGATATAGTTATAGATATAAATACATGATAGGCAACTTTTACTACTGGTAACTATTGCTAAACAGTTTCCCAAAGTGGTTGATTTCTTTTAGGCAATTAAAGCCCAGAGCTGTGTAGTTTGGGAAATGCTTTTCATTGAGTCACTTTTCTGAGCTCCAGCTAGTCTTGTAATTTTTTCTTAGTCTGAAGGAAAGAAAGTAGATTCCTGGAGATGTACAGGTCATCTTTCCATGGCATATCTCATTCTACCCAAAGCATTTAAATTGAATATAACTATTATTCACAGAACTATTTCTATTTTTATTAATATGTGAAAGTAGATTCTCAACACTGACAGAAAACAAAGCAGAAAGGAAGAAAATAATTTAAGAATACTACTTGGTGTTGCATTGTCAACAAATTTAGATCTTGGAGTAACCAAAATTGTTTAATGAAGATATTATGTGTAATGTAATTTTACATTATGAACATTTCAGCATTCATATTTTTAAAACATCTATATTAAAAACATATGGGTATATAGTTGCCAGGTGTCATTACCTGGAAAAGCCTATATTTTATTCCGAGTTTACGGACTTTGTCTATGTTCTTTTCACATGTGTGTGTGTGTGTGTGTGTGTGTGTGTGTGTGTGTGTGTGAAATATTCTTTCTCACATAGTACTTGCCAACTGATATTTTAAGCATCCCCCTTGACTAAATAAAAAATTGGCAACTTTACCCTGGTCTCTCCAATTAAAAGAAAAAAAAAATGCTAGTCCATAAAACCTAAAAGTCTGGGAAGTGTTGCAGTAAAGAATCCTTTTAATCCATGCATATATCCTGAATTTCTGCTCCTAAAAAAAGCCTCTCACTCTAAAACATCCTCATAGCAGACTCGAAGAGCAGCTGTAATAATATATTTTATATAACATAGATTCTTGCTAAAATAACTTGCAAATTTTTTCTCTCTCCACCAGTTTTTCTTTAGTATAGTTTCTGAATTTTAATCAAAACATAAAAATAAAGAGTAAAAGGAATAACAGAAAAGCCAACTTGGAATAAAACCAAACGAAAATTTTAGAAGCCTCAATATCTTCTGAGAAATAAGTTAGAAACATTTTCTTCAAATATATTAGTTGCCAAGTTTTAATAAATTATTTTACCTTTAACCGTTTCTTAAATTTTTTTTTTCAAAGTTTATTTATTTTTGCGACAGAGAGAGACAGAGCATGAACGGGGGAGGGGCAGAGAGAGAGGGAGACACAGAATCAGAAACAGGCTCCAGGCTCTGAGCCATCAGCCCAGAGCCTGACGCGGGGCTCGAACTCACGGACCGCGAGATAGTGACCTGGCTGAAGTCGTACGCTTAACCGACTGCGCCACCCAGGCGCCCCAACCTTTAACCGTTTCATTTGGGTAAAGTATATTCTAAAGGTAAATATGACATTAAAGTTTAATGTTTCACATATCATAATAAGTATCTCAAGGGGTAAAATAATTACCTAAGAGAAGGAATGTGAAGATTCTGCACTCTTCATATAGGGAAATACATGTATTTATTACTGTAGGATTAAAGTACATGGGTTAGAAACTCACGACAATAAATCCTCTGTCATCTCTCTATGGAAAATGGTGAGTACCTCTAGGATCTGAGAAAATGCGCTACATGGAGGGCATGATCAATGTAAGTGTCTGGACTTACTTCTGTAATTTGAAGGTACGCATGTGTTTCTCAATGTAACACACACATAAACCCACCTCTGGATGTAACTGCAATTAGGTTTAAACACATCTGCATTATTATTCGGGGAATAAGGCTGAGGCGGAGGCAGGAGAAAGTGAGGGGGAAGAAAAGGACAGAGAAAAGGGGACAGAACATATAGCCATATAGTGGCCAACAGACAGAGGAATGGAAATTAAGAGGACTTGGTGATGCGAGCATCAATGTAAAGCAATAAGCCAGTTCAGGGAACAGAGTAGTAACCACTTACGCTTCTCCTACCATAACTAATTGCATACCCAAGATTATCTGTTTTGATTCTCCACTCCTGTTAGCATATAAAAATATACTGAAAAAAGTTCACTTTCCTAAATGTGCAATTCAGAACTTATGAAATTAAAAGTCAAAACAAAATTTTAGAGACTAATCAAGAAAAAAAAAAGTCCTTAATAGAACTTAGTTTAGATCGTTTTGTAACTTAGCAAGATTCTCCACTGACTTAAATAAGGAACACAAGTAACCAAAACCAAGCTTGGAGGGTTAACAACATCATTGTTCTCAAAGCGACAGTTTTCCTACTAGCCCTAAGCAACTTGCTTAGCATTCTTTTTGTTGGCTATGACAAAAAAACTTAGTTTCATATGAGAATAAAATTCTGAGATAGAACGTAGAAATATACTTTCTATTACAGTCTGATATGTTTGTGGTCCAAAGAGACAATGTATGCAATGATAATGCTGCCTTCCACCCCCCTCATAGATTGTAGTGCTAAAACTAATTCAACTTGAATAATTAAAACTTAAGTTCACTTATTCAGCAAACACTGAAATCTAAATGAACAACCATTGCTGTTACGTTGTTCCTCATTCTTTCCCTTGAAATCTCTTGCTCTAGACAAGGTCTTTTGATAGGCACAATTCACAAATATACAATGACTGTAATTTATAATATATAGTCCAATCATCATCTCCCCATCTGGTTCACATACATTATTTAACTGTTGTCAAATATAAATATATTTGGATTCACCATTTTTTAGGATGGATTTCATTAATGGTCTCATATATATATTTATTTTATAAGCTGAAATGATAATATTATCCAGGTAAATGTCTATTTAAAGAAAAACAAACATACTATGTATGATTAACTTTAGTATTAAAACTTCCCAAAGTGAATTTTAAATTCATTTTAAAGTTATAAAGCTATGTCTTCCTTTGTAAAAAAAAAAAAAAAAATACACAATTAATTCTGATTTTCTAGGGAATAGTCTCTTGGTTTTATGATAGAAATAGGAAGTAGTGACTCAGTTTGCGAATTGAATTGCTCATTGTGAATCTCACATGGAATGTAAAAGCTGAAGGTAATAATGATGCAAATGACATGTGCAATTAGTAGGTTACATTCCTAGAAATGATCAATTCTGTAAGACTCACTTCAATGTGCAATTTGCAAAAATAGCGATAGTGTGTAAGAAATTCAAAATTTTAATATTTCTTGTCCTATTTATGTAGATGAATCACAAATTAGTAATTCATTTCAAACTTACAATGTAAATGATAAAAATGAACAAAATGAAACAAAATGAAGTTGTTGATGCAATTATTAAACTTCTCTCGTAAGTTTCTATAACTGCACAAAAATATAACCATGATTTATAAAAGGTCTCTTGGCATTCATCCTAAATATTCATCAATTATCAAAAATCAATATTGATTCTGGAAGTCTGTGTGAGAAAAGCCATTGGCCAATTTCTATTGTAAGTCATAAACTTTCATGAATAATAAGGAAAGGATACCATGGCTATATGATGTTGGACATAGGAAAAAAAGAAGATATTGTCTTTCACTCTTTGTAATTTGACTCGATTTGTGCTTTTTAATTACTCCAATTATTTTCTAATAGTTCAACATTATTCTGATTAATTTCTGGCTACAGGGTCTTCAAAAGACTGTTATAAACCTAACTCTCTGAAATTGCTGCTTTCTTCATTTTAGCAAGCACCAAGAAACTCATAAAACAAGTTTATTCATGTCAAATTTTAGATTAAAAACAGATTGCTCCTTTTATGTGATAAGAGATTTGAGGCAAAATGAAGTCACCTCAATTATCATTGTCCCTGGTTTTATTGTTCACTACCCATCTAAGATAAATAATTAGCTAGGCCTTCCAACTTGCAAGCGATTCACACATTTAAAAGTCTGTAATTTTCTGCATTTCTGCCCCTTGCTGACACAATTAAAGTTTATTGACAGTAAATACTGTAAATTTCTATTTTTCCCATAGAAATACTTGGTGCTATGTAACTGATAGGTGACTTTCCAAATTACAAAAATCTTAAGTACAATAGGAATATTTATGAATATTTTAACACTAGCACAGAGTTAGGCCTCTATGATAAATAATTACCAAAAAATAATTTGGTATAAAAAATTATTTCTTAATGCTGTTTCTTTTTGAGATAAAGGAAATACATTTAAAAAAGAATTAGGGAAAAACCAAAGGCAACGTTGATAGAATGCAAAAACAATTTGAATATCACCACCAACATTATAAAAAATACACTTTACTGATATTAGCTAGACACTAATAGTAAATTGTTTTTGTAATTTTCCTCACCTATCATAGGTGATATATGTAGTATACACACACACACTCACACACACACAGACATACACGCACACTCCTGTGTATGTACTCATGCACCATATTTTATATTCTGAATACTGGGGACAGTAGTGATATAAAATCAAAATATATATTTAGAAGGAAGCATCTTTAGAAAAACAATAATGAAATTCACACATTTATGGAGTACTTAGATGTCTGCTTTTGCTTAGTTGTAGAGAAGATATACATAGATTCTCTGTCAATGTTACATGCAGAGATCATTCTATCATACTGATAACAGTGTATCCATACGATTTGGCTAGCTAGGAATTACTGTCATTTCACTAAAGAGTAATGAGACAAAGACAAAGGAATCTGACTTCTGAGAGGAAACTGAAGTGGATAGAAAAATTAGGTCTTGGGTTATCTGTAAGAATTAAAATAGTTATAAAAAACAAAGGAATTTTATTATTCTAGAAGAGGTGGGGTTTGAGGCTCAGAGACACAAGGGAAAAACAACTAAACCAAACAACTTAGTAGGTGGAATAAGTGTATATGATCAGTAAACAATAAAGAAACCAATAAACTAGAAGAGAGGATTTGTAATGCTGGCTAACGAGGTAATAGAATGATCATATTAAATTTTGATTACTCTCAAAGCCAAGAAAGGATTTTTTTTTAATTTAAGGCATAAATAGATAATATCATGTTATAAAAAGGGCAATTCCTTTTCTATTTCTAACTTTACCATTTTAAATAACTTAGTTGTTTGTGTCTGAGTCAATATAAAACGTAATCATTCAATAAAATTTTAATTGACCTCACTGTTATTGAAATATTCAAAGACACTAATAAAAAGAGCTGTACATCTCTTTAAAACCTCGTTTACAATTCTGGTTAGACGGCACGTAGAATAATCATGGAATCTAGGAAGTGTTCATTTCAAGAGAGGACTCCACACTTTTCCTCACTGACTTAAACTATGCCCCATGTTTATTTGCTAAAGGGATCAGAACAATAATTTTACAATATACCAATAATTGCATGATGCTAAAAATCACAATTAACAGTTTTTAAAGCCAAATTAATACTATAAAGTGTGTTTCTTGTTAGCAGAAAATTAAAACAATTTTCACACTATGTTTTCAGTTAAAATCTTACTTTGTTCTTAATATTTTTCTCTAAGGGATGATGGCATCTTCTTTTGGTGTCATAGATCAGAAAAAGCTATTTCCCATAGATTCCTATTCACATATTGACAGAAAATATTTGTAAGTTAACACTAATTAGAGTAATTCATGAGGAGAACACTGTATACTTAAAACTTTTTTTTAATCTCAAATTAATGCTGTTTTCTTGTCTATGTTTGTGTTATACAGGCAAAAATAATCAGAGCTTTTAGAATGGGTGAAGAAACCTTGTAAATATGTAGTACAGACACTTTCCTCAAAGAATTCGAAATACTAAATTGAACTGTATAATATGGTCAATATTTGATCATTATTTTACCTAGAAAAAGGGAATTTCATGTGGCAAAACCTAAAAACAACAAAGTATGCCTAAGATAATGTAAAGCACCTGAGCATGTAACAAAATAGGAAGCAACACTCTGACTCAATAATGGGAACCTGTGGAGATCTCCCACATTCCTAGGCTTTTGCACATTCACTGTAGAAATGGAAAGAACCAATCATTTTGGTTATCCTTTTTTTTTTTTTTTGGTTTTCCTCCTTGATGCCCTGTTTCACTGTCAGGGATCCGAGGCAGGAGCCAGAGTGAGGAGCATCAGAAGCACCGAGAGACAATGCCGTGAGTCCAGCTCTGCTGGCAGCCGCAAGGGGCCTAGACCACCAGGCCTGTCAGGAGTTCCCACAAGTCCTGCCACCATTTTGAGATTTCCTCAACACCCAGCCCCCAAAAATATGTCTGTACATTTACTATCTTTGTCAATTCTTAATTCTTTTCCAAACTCCTGTTGATGCACTGGCCTCAGCCCCCTTTCCCTGCCTCTCTCCTCTTCTGGGCTGTTGCAGTGCCCTTGGTCTTTGGCATCAAGCCCATGATACTCAGTCTTCATGACTCTTGTCACAGTCCATGGGCAGTCAGGTGCTGCTCATGGGCCTGTGGGACTTTACAAATTCCTGCTCTGAATTCACATCAAAGGGAACATTTTCTTCCTCCTGGGGCTCTTGAACTCCTTCTCTGCCTGGAGCACCCACTTGAGGCTGCTGCAGGCCATGTACTTGTTCAGAAGCTGGTGGTTCAGGTCCAGCAAGTCCTTGCCCCTCTTAAACTTCTGGAGCAAAATGACAGTAAGTTCCAAAGGTGTACAAGGTGGCAACAAATCTTCCACGGGGAGCAGTTTGCAGGGCCAGGCATAGTTCACAGGGCTGGCGGCCACCTATTGGGGCAGCAGCTGCAGTAGGCTCTCCACAATCTTCCCAAATGGCATCTCCTCCACCCTGGCACAGGAGCAGTCCACGACAGGTACCTCTGACTGTGTCACCAGCTGCCTATCTGTGGGGGACATATGCAGGCCACCCATGGGGCTGAGCACAAGGCTGCTGAAACTGTGGCCCAAGCACAGGCAGCACGCCAAACCCAGGTAGGTCAGCTTGTGGCTGATGTTGTGCCAGGGGTCTCAGTGGACTGGCTCCCGCAGAGCCCGCAGTCAGGGCAGGCCCAGTGGGCCCAGAATACCGTTATCCCAGGTGGCCGGTGGCTTCAAACCAGTAGCAGCCCTGAGAATGCCCTCCAAGCCATCTTGTGCCCCCTGCCCAGCTTTGCTCCTGTGGTCCATAGGCCCAGACTCCCTGAAACTTTTAGGAGGGATCCTCAGCAGCCACTCTGATTATCTTTTAGACTAAATATCTCTAATAAATCAAGTAGTCTTTTGATTAACTCAAAATCATGCACAATGTTGGATATAGATGAATTTATTAGATGAATATATTAGATGAATTTATTAGATGAATTCATATAGATGAATATATTTATTTATATAGATATAAATAAAGTTTATATACATTGATTCGATCAGAATTCTTTTTCACTCAAACTCTTAACTCAGCTACAAACACATTAACATTTAGATGACAGTGTGCCTTTGTTTACGATTTTATGGGAGATAACAAATAGGAAAATTCAAAAATATTTTCTATATTTATAGTTCTTGCAGAATTTTATTTGTAAGTTTGTTAAAAAGTTTTAATTTCCATGGGGCGCCTGGGTGGCTCAGTTGGTTGGGTGTCTGACTTCGGCTCAGGTCATGATCTTGCAGTCCATGAGTTCGAGCCCGGTGTCGGGCTCTGTGCTGACAACTCAGAGCCTGGAGCCTGTTTCAGATTCTGTGTCTCCCTCTCTCTGACCCTCCCCCATTCATGCTCTGTCTCTCTCTGTCTCAAAAATAAATAAACGTTAAAAAAAATTAAAAAAAAAGTTTTAATTTCCAGGAATTATAATTTTGGACTTTTGAGCAATAGCTAATGAAAGTCCCACAATTTAAAATACTAAGTTGCAGTGTTAAAATATGAGTACATCAAATCAAAACATAAAAATAAGTCCCAAAAGCAAAATATTAGGATCATTATCAAAGAAAATCAACCATGGACTAGATAACTATTTTTTTTCTATCTTAACAATTAGGTAATTGTATTTATCCAACAATGTCACTTATTTTTACCACATCACATTATTTTAATCTCTCTCTACCCTATACTTTTTCTTGTGTTTATTTTTGCAATCATTGTAACGTTAATGTTTCTTTTTAGTTCCCAATACTCTGACATAATGTTAAGTCCTGATTAGCTAAATATCCAAACTAGAAAAGTTAATGCATAGGTTGAAGAGGTATGAGAAAAAAAGGGGCAGAGGAGAGGTGTCAGAAGAGAGTCAGCAAAAAGCTTTTTCACCTATATTAACGAAAGGCACACATTTTTGTCTGTCTAAGTAATCAGAATAGTACCTTAAAGATACATGAGCTCAGTATATATTTGTTAAGGAAATCATTTGAAGAAGACGTATCGTGAATTAGGTTTAAGTTAAAGAGGAACAATACTACAATCAAAATAACCATCTAGAAAATCCACATAGTAATTCCATATTTATATTTCAATGTCTTTAGTCTATAATAATAAATATGACAGAAAAAGACAAATGTGAAATGTTACAAAATATGACAAGAAAATTGTAAAAAAAAAAACAACCCTCTAATTTTACTCATAATTTCATCTTGAATAGGAAAATGTGGTAATATTAACATAAAGTACAGGTAACAGAATATCTTATCTCTGATTTTAAAAAATATGAACTTTAAGGGCATCTGGGTGGTTCAGTCGGTTAAGCGTCTGACTTTGGCTAAGGTCATGATCCTGTGGTTTGTGGGTTCAAGTCCCGTGTCCAGCTCTGTGCTGACAGGTCAGAACATGGACCCTGCTTCAGCCTGTGTCTCCCTATCTCTCTGCCCCTCTACCACTTGCACTCTATCTCTCTTTCTATCTCTCTCTCAAAAATAAACATTAAAAATTTTTTAACAAAAAATAAAAAAAAATGAGCTTTATTTGGGACATTTTGTTGGAAGCAATGATTGGGCGTCTACATATGATTTTTGAGCTCACACTGCAAATATTTAATTGGACTGATTGTCCAATAAACAGTCATTGGGAAGTCATTATTTTGAATATAGAAAAGCCATTCTAAATGTTCTATATTTATACATCAAGAGACTTAGGAAAGAAGAATTGCACACATGGCAAATCCTTTTGTATCTCTGTCTTGATGTAAAATGATAAAGACTGATGAGAATTGCCTCAATGACAGTACATTGTGTAAGGAATTTAAAAGCTTTCAGGGATGCCTGGGTGGCTCAGTTGGTTAAGCGTCCAACTTCAGCTCAGGTCATGATCTCGCCTTTTGGAACTGGAGCCCCGCATCAGGCTGTGTGCTGACAGGGTCTGAGCTTCAGATTCTGTATCTCCCTCTCTCTCTCTCTGCCCCTCCTCTGCTTATGCTCTGTCTGTGTCTCTCTCAAAAATAAACATTAAAAAAAATTAAAAAGCAAAGCTTTATTATGAGTACCCTGTTTCATCCTATGCTGTCCACTAAAAAGTCTCAAGACCTTTCGATATTTTGTAAATAAAATATAAATAAAATACATACATTAAAAAGACTTATCTATTATTGCTCAGAAGACTTGGGAAAATCTGTTCTGACCATAAGATTAAATGGCTCTATAGAAGGTATAGCATATTTTTTTCCTAGTTTATTATAGATTGGTATCCCCTCATTTGTCACCCAATTTCTTTATTGGATTATCTTAACAATAAAGGGGGTATTCTATTTAAAATACTTAGACGATGTTCTTTTGCAAAAGTAAAATAGGTTGATAATAATTTTATCTGCTTCATAGGAAACATAATTTTGCTTTAATAAGTCATAACATAATTATGTGCAATGCTGGGAATAGAAAGCATTATGTTAAACCAAATCACATTAGATTTTGTGATTTACTTTAAAAGGAATCTCAAAGAACAACGAATATCCATTCTATTTGTGACTATTCGGTGTCTATTAGTCACAACTAACCATCGCCCCCAACATAATTCTCCATCAGTCTTCCCCATAGAGTTAATGGTACCATCATCTATCTACATACTCTAACCAAAGAGCAAGAAGTCATTCCTATTTGTAACCCAATTCACCTACAAGTCTTACCAATTCTAGCTCCAAATACATTATAAAATGGCTACGTTATTTCCATCTCTATTGATATGTTCTCTTGGAGTAAAGTGAGAATCTCCTGTTCACGAAATGTAAAATAAATAATAAAAGTATGCGCATTTAAAGCCCTACAATTACTTCCTCTCACAATTAGAATAAATGAAAACATTTCTGTGATCTATAAAAAGTATTCTATGATCTTTTCCTGGACTCCTCTTTGACCTCATTTCCTATCTTTCCTTTTGCTCACTTTTCTTCTTTGGACTTTTTTCTGTTTCATGATCATGACTAGCTCATTACTGTCTGAGAACACCTAGGCAAAGCCCTGCCTCAACAGACATTTTGTAGAATCTAGTAACAGAAACTAACAAAGTCATGCCTGAAGATTCCCAAACTGGTCAGAGTTCTATAATATGCATTGTATTACTGTGGAAGTGCAGGTATAGGCCTTCAGAGAGCTTGTTAGAGTAGGACAATCAAAGCAAAGTCCTCTGATAATGCAAACATTGCTCTGATCAGATCTGAAACTTAAAGGCTATAAATTCCTTTCAGTCCTATAATCAAGTATGAATTATTTAAGTGAAGGAGCAAATGCAGACTTTTATAGACATTTAAAAAGTGAGCCAGCAAAACAGCATTTGTTGATTCTGGAACTAATGTGAATCACATTCTTTTTAAACTGTATTATCTAAGCTTGTTTTCCTACAAAAACCTTCAATTACTTGCTAATAAAAGCAAACATAAATTTTAAAATATACCAACAGATCTATGACAACAAACACATTGACCTAAATTACCTAAAATTTTTATTTTGCTTTTTAAGTGTTCTGTAATTCTAATGTGATTTGAAGAATACAAGTATTCTGAAATGTCACAGAATATAAAATGTATAAAATGGCAACTTAGTCGATACATTTTTTTCAGATTCTTGTTAATTTTGTCCAATGTGGATAAAGAATGAAACAGTACAGTTAATGTTAAATCATTGTGTCTTCTATACACTATATTCCTTGAGGGTTTTGATTCAGCTATAGAAAAGTAACAATCCAGGCAGAAAATTGGCAAATGGGCCTGAAACTCATATTTTCTCCAGTGAAATCATCTTATAATCATTTGCAAGAATTGAACATTTCTGCAAATATAAAGATCTGCACATGGCAAAATTTACGATTATATAAACATGCACATCATCCAGATTTAAGTGATAAGGATCACAACAATGCAGAAAAATAGTAATAGATATATAATTTTAAAAAGAAAGTTTATAAACTTACAAAAGAGGAATGACATCAGAAATGGTAAGACTTTAAACATAATTTTAAAAATCACATGGAATGCCATTTTATATGTGTATATATATTCTTATAAAGCACATTTAAAAAAAATTAATATTTATTTATTTTTGAGAGTGGGGGGTGGAGAAGGGGCAGAGAGACAGGGAGACACAGAATCTGAAGCAGGCTCCAGGCTCTGAGCCATCAGCACAGAGCCCAATTCTGGGCTCGAACTCCCAAATTGGGAGATCTTGACCTGAGCTGAAGTTGGACGCTTAACTGATTGAGCCACCCAGGTGCCCCTTATAAAGCACATTTTTTTAATGAAGTCAACTGTTTGATTCAATCTTTGTGGGACAATTTAAACTGTCAGAATAACTTAACAAATGTTCATATTAGAACCCTGTTTTCCAGCCTGTGCACTACACATGATCATTCCATCCCATAAAAATGAATTCCAAGACTGAGGAATTCAACTAGAAATCATTAGCCCTCTTCACTTTTCAAAGAAAAGCATCATTACAATCATAGCATCCACTTAAAAATGGAACAATACCCATATAACTGTTTAAAGTTATGAGATCCTTATGATGAAATCTAGGACTTTATGGGTATATAGAGGGCATTCCTGGGTAGCTGCTCTTCCTCTTATTAATACCCATCCTTGCAGACTTTAGGTCAGATTTTTTAGATAGGAAAGAACCTCACATGTTTAGATAAGGGTGAAATATGCCTCCTTGCATTGTTGAGGGTCTGTCCTAGAGGGAGTGGAAAGTTAAGCTAGAGAGGAAGATAAAGGGTTTCCAGAAAATAGGCAACTCAATCTCACAGAAAATTTAGAGTGAAACAATAAAAATTAGGAAATCAATGAAACTCTGCTGACCTCTAACTATGCTTCTATCTTCAGGTTTTGCAAACTCAGATCATTCTTGTATCCCTAAATGGATATTGCTAAACAGCTTTAGGGTTAGCCAACAAAATTTTCCTAATATGACTGATCCTTTGAAATGAAACATAAAAAGGGGCGCCTGGGTGGCTCACTCAGTTAAGCGTCCAAATTTGGCTCAGGTCATGATCACGTGGTTCATGGGGTCGAGTTCCACACAGGGCTCTGTGCTGACAGCTTAGACTGCAGCCTGCTTCAGATTCTGTGTCTCCCTCTCTCTCTGCCCCTCTCCTGCTCACACTCTGTCTCTCTCTCAAACATAAATAAACATTTTTTAAAAATTAAAAAAAGAAATGAAATAGAAATGGTTTGTATGAATCTATACACTAGATGCCAGAGTGGAGAGGAGTCATACTGAATTTGTTAAGTGTGAAGGCAAAAATACATAATTATCTTTTAAAACCAATAAATAACATTCATAAGTGACCATTTCTTCCTTTTCAAATTGATACTATATGTCCTGTAGCTCAGCTATTGGGTTGTTCTTTGATGAAAGAAACCCTAAATTATTATTTTCTTTCCTTTATTCCATGGTTGGTGCCTGATAATCTACATTGCCTATTTTACAATATATTGAATGCCTAAATTAATAAACACTTTAAAAATTATTTGGTGTCATGGCCCATGCCTTTTCATTTTCATTATATGCCTCAATTATTTTTCTGACTCAATTTTTCACCAATTTCTGAAATAAAGCCTCAATTTAATCATTTTTACCATGTACAAATACCAACTTTGCTCACCCCTCATAAGGTCTATTGCAACAGCCTCCTAAAAAGTACCTCATCCTTGATTGTTTCCTAAAATATAAAAATCATTATGTTACTCGCTACCAAAAACAAAACAAAAAACAAAAATAAAAAAAGTTTGATGACTTACCATTTCCTCTAAGATAAAGTCTAAATATCCCCAATAGAGCACATAAGTCCCTTTAGAATCTTCTCTCAACAATTTTTCACTTGATTTTTAATCATTCCATTATATGAATCCTTTGATCTAATCACACTGCATGGCTTCAATTATGTCAGAACATGCTATGTTATTATGAAAAGCAGTATAACATGTGGTTAAGAGCCCAGACTTTGAAGCCAGCTTGCCTAAAGCCACACATATGTAAGCTGACAACAAAAGCCAGCACAAAGTTGGCAAATTGCAGCAATATGATAGCTACTACTATGTACAATCACTCTATTCTCTCTGTGTCTGCTAAACCTACCTTCGTCCTGCTCTAGGGCATGCCTGTTCGCCCTGAAAGATTTGGCTTCAATGTAACTTCATCGTAGTATCTCCAGCCTTCCCAGGTGCCATCCTATAATAATCACTGCATCTTTATTGTAGCATTTTATCAGCTAGGAGCATTTATGAAATGTTTAGATTTTTTCTCTAATATTACAAATTTGACTTATTAGACTGTAGAGGCAAATTTGTTATTTTAGTAACCCCAGTACTGGGAAAGTGTCTGACACATAAGAAGTTTGTTGAACTAAGTTAGGTGAAACGAAACAAAACAAAACAAAACAAAAATTAAATCACATTGATTAAAATAAAAACACTGAACAAAAAACAAAAGCCTCAGCTCCAATATGTATTTGACAAAAAGTTTTATATTATGAATGTACTTACTGTATTTTTCTAAGAGCATTATAAAATATAAATTATGCTGGGGTGCCTGGGTGGCTCAGTCAGTTAAACGTTATTTGACTTTTGATTTCAGCTCAGATCATGATTTCAAGGTTTGTGAGTTTGAGCCCCATGTCAGGCTCTGCACTGACAGTGGAAAGAAAGCTTGCTTGGGATTCTCTCTGTCCCTTTCTCTCTGCCCCTCCTACATACACTCTCTATAAATAAATAAATAAACTTTATATATATATATATATATTTGCCTTTCTTGCCTTTCTTTCTCCAAATTGTTTCCTTTTCCTTCCTGTCTCTTCCACCACTCATTCTGGGATTAGCTATATGAATCTAATAGAACTTCTAAAATTTTAATTAAATAATATTCCAGGAGCACCTGGGTGGCTCAGTAGGTCAAGCATCTGACTGTTGATTTCAGCTCAGGTCATGTTCTCACAGTCATGGGATTGAGCCCTGCATAGGGGTTCCTGCTGAGTATGAAACCTGCTTGGGATTCTCTCTCTCCCTCTCTCTCACACACTCTCTGTTTTTCAAAATAAATAAACATTAAAAAATTATTCCACATTTTTAAGATTGTGAAGAAAGGGGAACCCTCTTGTACTGCTGGTGGGAAGGCAAACTAATACAGTCACTGTGGAAAACAGTATGGAGATTCCTCAAAAATTCAAAACTAGGACTACACTATGGTCCAGTAATAACACTGCTAAGTATTACCCAAAGGATATAAAAATAGAGATTCATAGGGGTACATGCATCCTGATATTTACAGCAGCATTATCTACATTAGCCAAATAATGGAAACAGCCCAAATGCCCATCAACTGAAGAATAAAGAATACACAGTATATACACAAAATGGACTATAACACAGCCATAAAACTGAATGAAATCTCGGTATTCGCAATGATGCAGACTAGTTAGAGTATATTTTGCTAAGCGAAATAAGTCAGTCAGAAAGAAAAATGTGGAATTTAAGAAACAAAACAAATGAGCAAAGGGAAAAAAAAAGAGAGAGGCAAACCAAGAAACAGACTCTTAATTATAGAGAACAAACTGATGATTACCAGAGGGGAGGTGGGTGGGGATATGTTTGAAATAAGTGATGGGTATTAAGGAGTGCACTTGTGATGAGCACTGGGTGTTGTGTGGAAGTGTTGAACCACTATATTGTACTATTTTGTATCGCAATTAATATTATGCTGTATGTTAACTAACTGGAATTTAATTAAAAACGTATTTTTTTTTCCCAGTTAGTATTCCGTAGATCGGGGAATAAAATACAGACTTTTTTTCTCTTCGCTGAACTATACTGTGAATATTCGGTGGGGGGATATACCTGTATCTATAGATTAATTTCTGAATCTTTAAAAAAGTTTTTCTTCAAGTTACTTAAATTAAAAAAAAAAGACAGTTCACCTGTATCTCCCACCTGTCCAACCCCTGCTCTAGAAATCGCCAACCGATTCTGTGAACTTACTTTTTCTTTTCTTTTCTATTTCTTTTTATTCCACATCTAAGAGCAATTGTATGGTATCTGTCCTTCTCTGTCCGACTTGTTTCACTCACAATTTATCCATTCACCATTCACAAGATATGTTTCCATATCTTAAGTAATGTAAGGAATACTGCAATGAATACAGTGATACATATATCTTTTTCAAATTATCTTTTTGTTATCTTTGGATAAATATCTAGAAATGGAGTTGTTAGATTGTATGGTATTTATATTTTTCATTTTTACCATAGAGGTTGCACCAATATACATTTGTACCATCAGTGTATGAGGTTTCTCTTTTCTACACAGCCTTATTAAAACTTGTATTTGTTTTTCTAACAGCCATTCTAACAGGTGTGAAGTCACATCTCACTGACGTTTTGACTTGCATTTGCGTGATGATTAATGATGTCAAGCATCTTTTCATGTGTCTGTTGGCCATATAAAGGTCTTTAGAAAACTGTTTATTCAGATCCTTCTGCTCATTTTTTATCACATATTAAATTTAAGTCTTTAATTCATTTTTAGTTAATTTTTGTGGATGGTGTAAGATAGTGGTCCACTTTCATTCTTTTGCATATTACTGTCCAATTTTCCCAACACCATTTATTAAAGACTATCCTTTCTCCATTGTATATTCTTGGCTCACCTGTCATGAATTAATTGAACATATATTTCAGGGCTCTCTATTTTGTTCTCTTGATCTATGAGTCTGTTCTTGTGCCAATACCGTACTGTTTTCATTACTATAACTTTGTAATATAGCTTGATATCATGAAGCATGGTGCCTCCAGCTTTGTTCCTTTTTTTTTTTTAAGATTTTTTTGACTATTCTGGGTCTTCTTTTGTACAAGAATTTTAGGATTATTTTCCCTATTTCACTTGATCATAGTATATGATCCTTTTAATGTATTGGTGAATTTGGTTTGCTGATATTTTTTGAGGATTTTTGCATCTAGGTTAATCAGAGCTATTGGCCTGTAATTTTTTTTTCTTGTGGTACCTTTGTCTGGTTTTGGTATCAGGGTAATGTTGGTCTGATACAATGAGTTTAGGGGTGTGACACCCCCCCCCCCCCCCTCTGTTTTTTGGAAGAGATTGAGAAGGATTGGTATTAATTCTTCTTTGAATGTTTAGTGGACTTCTCCAGTTAAGTTATTTAGTCTTAGACTTTTGTTTTTAGGGAGTTTTTATTTGTTTTGTGTTTTGTTTGTTTGTTTAGAGAGAGAGAAGGCATGTAGGGTAGGGGTAGAGAGAGAGGGAGAGGATAAATCTTAAGCAGGGTCAGTGAGGAGCCCGACATAGGGCCCGATTTCATGGCCATGAGATGATGACCTGAGCGAGAATCAAGAGTCAGACACTTAACTGATGAGCCTCCCAGGTGCCCGTTTTTAGGAAGTTCTAAATCTACTTATTCAACCTCCTAACTAGTAATTGGTCTGCTCACATTTCCTATTTCTTCATGATACAGTTTTTAAAGTTTGTATGTTTCCAGGAATTTATCCATTTCTACTAGGTTGTGCAATTTCTTAGCATATTATTTATAGTTGTCTTTCATGATTCTTTGTATATCTGCAGTTATCAGCTGTAAGGTCTCTTTCATTTCTGATTTTATTTATTTGAGCTCTAGCTTTTTTTTTTTCTTTTTCTTGCTGAGTCTAGGTAAAGATTTGTCAATTTGTTTACCTCTTCAAACAATCATTTTTATTTATTTTTAATATTTATTTATTTTTAAGAGAGAGACAGAGTGTGAGCAGGGGAGGGGCAGAGAGAGAGGAAGACACAAAATCTGAAGCAGGCTCCAGGCTCTGAGCTGTCAGCACAGAGCCCGATGCGGGGCTCGAACTCACAACTGTGAGATCACGACCTGAGCCGAAGTGAGATGCTTAACCGATTGAACCAGCCAGGCACCCCATCAAAGAACCAGTTCTTAGTTTCATTGATCTTTGCTATGGTCTTTTTAGTCTCCATTTGATTGGTTTCTGCTCTAATCCTTATTATTGCCTTCCTTCTACTAACTTTGGGTTTCATTTATTCTTTTCCTAGTTCCGTGAGGTATAAAGCTAGGTTATTTGAAAGTATTCTCATTTTTTTAAAGGAAGTCCTGTTATTTTTTAATTTTACTTTATTTTTTAAAGTTTATTTTGAGAGAGACAGAGAGAACATGAGTGGGGAGGGGCAGAGAGAGGGGGAAACAGGGAGAATCCCAAGCAGGCTCCAGGAGGTCAGTGTACAAAGTACGACACAGGGCTTGAACCCACAAAACCATTAGATCATGACCCAGCAGAAATCAAGAGTAGAATGCTTAAATTACTGAGCCACCCAGACACCCCTGAGAATTTTCTCATTTTTTGAGGGAGACATTTATTGCTATAATTTCCTTCCTAGACCTGCTATACATTCCTTCCTAGATCGTATACATTTTGGTATGTTACATTTTCATTTTTGTTTGTCTCATGGTATTTTTTTTAATTTCTCTTATGATTTCTTCTTTGATCCATTGGTTATTCAGTAGCATAGGTTTAATCTCCACATATTTGTGAATTTTCAAGTTTTCTTCATAGCATTGTGGTTGGGAAAGATGTTTGATATGATTTCAATCCTCTCAAATTTATCAAGATTTGTTTTTTGTCTTAATATATTACCTATCTTGGAAAATGCTCCATGTGCACTTGAGAGCAATGTGTACTCTGTTGCTTTTGTATGAAGATTCTGTAAATGCCTGTTAAGTCTATCTGGTCTAACATGTTGTTTTCTTATTAATGTTCCTGCTGTTTCCTTATTACTTTTCTGTTCGGATGATCCATCCATTCATATAAGTGGGGTATTAAAATTCCCTACTATTACTGTATTGCTATTTTCCCATTAGGTCTGTTAATATTTTCTTTACATATTTAGGTTGTCTTATGTTGGGTGCCTAAATATTTACAAATGTTATACCCTCTTTTTGGATTAACTTCTTTATTATCATGTAACATCTTTCTTTGTCTCTAATTATAGCCTTTGTTTTAAAGTCTATTTTGTCAGATATAAGCATAGCTACTGTAGTTTTCTTTAGGTTCCCATTTGCATGGAATATCTTTTTCCATCCCTTCACTTTCTACCTGTGTTTGTCCTTTCATCTAAAGTGTATCTCTTATAGGCAGCATATAGATAAGCCTGGTTTTTGTTTTTGTTTTTATTTACTCAGGCACTCTGTGTCTTTTGACTGGAAAATTTAGTCAATTTACATTTCAAGTAATTATTGATAAGTATCTCCTTAACTGCTCTTTTATTAATTGTCTCTAGCTATTTTTGTAGTACCTCTCTGTTGGGTTCCTTTCTTCTCTTTTTCTCCTTCTTTGTGGTCTGATGACTTTCAGTGATGGTATGCTTATATTCCTTTGCAATATCTTTTGTGTATTTACTAAAGGTTTTGCTTAGTAGTTACAATGAGGCTTACCTATAACAACTTACATGTAACAGTCTATTTTAAGTCAGTAACAACTAAGTTTGATACCATTCCAAAGATCAACTTTGTACCCTCCCCCAACATATGTTTTGTGTTTTTGAGGGCACACGTTACATCTTTTTACTTTTTTTTTTCTTTTTACGTTTTAATAATGGGTTCTGGTACTAAAATAATATTTTCCTACTGCTATGGCCATTTTTTTTTAAGTTAACAATATGCCTTTTATTTTTAGGTATTTATAGTAAAGAAATATAAGATTTAGTGCTGAATTGAAGGACATTTTCTTTTTTTTTTCTTTTTAAATTTTTTTTTCTTCAACGTTTTTATTTATTTTTGGGACAGAGAGAGACAGAGCATGAACAGGGGAGGGGCAGAGAGAGAGGGAGACACAGAATCGGAAACAGGCTCCAGGCTCCGAGCCATCAGCCCAGAGCCCGACGCGGGGCTCGAACTCACGGACCGCGAGATCGTGACCTGGCTGAAGCCGGACGCTTAACCGACTGCGCCACCCAGGCGCCCCGAAGGAAATTTTCTAAAGACTTAGAAAACAAATTACTTTTAGATCAGTAGTCTAATATCAATCAGCAATATGCACTAATAGACTGATGCAAAAATCAGTAGCACGTTTTGTGATTTTATGATAACTTTCACATAAATAAAATGTTGCAATACATATGAAGCACATAAACAGTAGAACTGAAAGAGAGTTTTCCAAATCAGAGTGGAACTTCTATTTGCAAAGGGCTATCTCAAATCTTATAGGTAATCTCTACTACAATGTCTGTTGTCAACCCAAACAAAACAAAACAAAATGAAAATCATATATTCTCAGTGTTTACTTCTGTGAACTTCAGGAAAACCAGTGAGAATTCCTATATCCATGTCTTATAAAAGAAAGAATATTGAATTTTGATCAAGAGTACCTACCCTACATTGATTTTTCATTGTCTGGGACACTATAAGGGAGTTATTCACTTATTAAGCAACAAGCAACTATTATGTGACATAGAAAACATGGTGCTAGGCCCTTACGCAAAGTTATTTAAGACCTGGGCTGACTTTTAACAATTCAGAGCTTTTGTGGAAACATAATTATAAGTACCATATCGTAGTGTGATTAGTGCTATGATTAGTGCTATAATCAAAGTTGTATAATATTTTAGTAGCATTGGACAGAAAGTAAATAATTTCTTATTTATTTCACAGAGAAACTGTGAAAGGCAGACTACAAAGGAGCATAAAATCTGGAGAGAGAAGAAAAAACTACATTGGGACCTAGGAGGTGTCTGTTCAGAATTCTTCAAGCTTTCAAAATATCATTTGTATTTACTCCTATATATCAGGACCATGTTTTCTAGTAGCTAATAATTTGATAGTAGCTAAAAATTTCTCATAGCTAATAATTTCTAGTACCAAATAATTTGATCTGTGCCAATGGATTGAGAAGACACTATTCCTTTATTATTCACTCTTTAAAAAAAGTAGTACCTTGATAACAAGGAAAAACCTATGATAATGGGCCATTCAGACTATCGTGGGCTAATTTTAGAGCATGGAGTTATATCTATATTCATGTGGAACATCTATATAAAATGGCATTTCTGAGCGGTAAGTATAGGAGGGCACTTAAAACCTTACTTCTAAATTGAATAGAGTAAATCTAAATTAAGCAAAAGCTCTGTAACCTGTGTTTTCATTCATAAACAAAGAATATACATTTTTATTGCAAATAACTCTTTAAATTCTATATAAAGTTACATTATGGTGACTATAGCTTCAGGTAACAGCTATGCTTACTAGTTATTCTTCCTATAGGTAATGCAAAACCTAGTAAACACAAATTCATTAGCCATGTGTCCACTCTAATACAAATATATGGTGAGAGAGAGAGGAGATGTCTACTAGAAACAGTCCTGAAAATAAAAATCACATTTTAAACAAGCACACATTTCAATAGTATGCTTTGTGAAGTTAGAAACACATTGTAATAATTGTCTTTAATAATTATTCATGAATGAATTATTAATTAACTCTCTAGACTAAAAATATCATTCCATCCTTGCTAAATAACATTCTCTCTATAGAAAGCTAAAACCTTTCACATCATTAATACTTCTGTAAAGTCTTATTTGATCTTATTATAATTAGTGCTTTGTTTGTTAGAACATTTCCACATCACAAATTGTAACATTCAGATTCATGAATGGACATAATGTACAGAGAAAATATTGTCAATGAATTATATTTCAATGAGCCTTATAATAAAATTTTATGCCTATCAATCTAAGAGTTTGCATGGAAGTCTACGTGACTGTCAGCTAAAAAAAATGGGCAGAGACTTTTCTTTTTAATCTCTCTTGAGACCACTAACTGTTCTGAAAATGTGGGCTTTTGTTAACATGATCTGAGTTATGATTATAAAAATTCCTGAACCTGCAGAGAAAACAGATTCTCAGAGAAGTTGTTGATGTTGTTGTTGTTGTTTTGTTTTGTTTTATTTTCTGTTCTTACCTGGTGAAAATGAATTCTAAGCCATGTATTTGTTAGACAGCACGTCAACATATTTAAAAGTTAGTATGCTAATTGTCCACCAAAAATAAACAATTATCTAAATCCAGTTAAAAATAATTGCTGTGTACTTACTTCCTGTAGTTTTCCTATTATGAATGTACTTTCCCTGATAGTGATACAATTTTTATCATGTGTATGTTGATTCATTAGATTTTAATGACTTTTCTGATAAACTTCATATGGTAGACAGAAAGTAGATCCACTTTGGTCATTGGACCTACAATATAGAGAACATTTCTTAATCAGATTAACAATGCAAAGCCACCCTATTTGTGGCTGTACTTTGAAATAGATCTGTCATCAGGTGAAATCTTAATTGGCTTCCTCAAATGTGATGAGATAGGGAGAATGATTCCGCCAAGAAAAAGAGTACAAGAGTGAATTCTGAATTGCAGTTGGAATTTCATGGGTAGGGAAGGTCTTCCTTTTTCAACATAGTAGTTTTGAGATTTTCTCTCCCATCTCTCAGAATCACACATACTCAGAACTGGAAGGACTCCAGAAAAAATCTATTGCGACTCTTGGCTGACGTATCATTAACCTAAGACGTGTCAGACATGTTCATCTAGAAGTTTTCTAAGAATTTGTGGGGAGGTCACTAGCCTCTTGCAATTTTAGTAAGTTGTTTTTTAAAACTTTATATTGGGTGAGGTGTCAACATATAATTCTATGTGTAATTTCTCTCCATTCTACAAAAATATATAAATGTAGAATATAAAACATTTCCAAAATTCCACTCCTATGTGATTTCCACCATCTATATACATCCATACATCTTTTACCCAAAAGTGTTGCCTATGTCCTACAAGTTGCTATTTTCACTAATTATATATTGCAGGAAACCTTTCCTTTTCAGTCAAAGTAGAACTAGCCAATTCTTTCGTATACCTGCACAATATTATGTTGTATAAATGTACTTTCATTTATTTAACCATTTACTTGGGGATGGGAGTTTGGTTGTTTCCAAATCTTCATTATAATCAAACATTTCTAATACATATATTTTTGCCCAGTGTATAAAGTTTTCTGTGGCATAAGTTCCAGATATTGATACCCTGGCTTCCAAAATGATGTATCAATTACAACTCTCAGTACATGTGAACAGGCATCAAAATCTTCACTCTGAAGAATTTTGGAGACAAATGGTCACAGTTTAAATTAAGACTTTAAACTCATATCAAATGAATTAAATATAATGCTATCTTTTGTCAAAAATAAACATTCTTATTTTGTTAGTTATATTTATATAAAGATGAATAGTGTATTTTGATGCTAGCCTCTAGATTCTTTTTATTCAGCCAATAAGAACCCTTTAAAAATCTGATGAAACCATTGAAGTCTATCTTTATTTTTTAGCTTTGTGTTCAACTTTATTCTTCTCCTACCCTATCTACTCTTGACCAATACCCACACTTCTTACTTTCAGAAGTTTGGTCATTTTTATTTATTTATTTTTTATTTTTTTTAATTTTTTTTTCAAGTTTTTTATTTCTTTTTGGGACAGAGAGAGACAGAGCATGAACAGGGGAGGGCCAGAGAGAGAGGGAGACACAGAATCAGAAACAGGCTCCAGGCTCTGAGCCATCAGCCCAGAGCCCGACCCGGGGCTCGAACCCACGGACCGCGAGATCATGACCTGGCTGAAGTCGGATGCTTAACTGACTGTGCCACCCAGGCGCCCTTTTTTTTAAACTAAATCTTAATGTTTGTTTATGTAATTGCTCAAAGCTGTGTCTTCATATAATACATTTTCAGTTATCTGGCAAAGGTTACATTTCTTCCCAAACCAGGTAAAATTTAGGATTTGACCATATATCATTTTTGTATCCCTACTCTTAACACATTCTATCACTAGAGTGATGCCTTAGGGCAGGTAAGTCCTCTCCTTTTATGAGTGGAAATTTGATCTGCACCACCTGGTACTTATATGCCCTGCCATATATTAGCACAGAGAATCCTCTTAAGCAGGTTAACCGTCCTCTATTCTGTACATGAGACATCTGTTTCTTACTTGAAGTCAAAAAAGGTTAGCTACTTCTCTCTGATTACAGAATTATGTCATATGTTACATGAAAATACAAATCACTTCTTTTACTGCAGAAAATTATTTTCACCAACCAACCCCACAATGTGTCAAATTTCCAAAATAATGTTTTTCACCAATAATTTTCGAAAAGCACATGACATATACACTAAATTTCCAACGAAATACCCACTCTTTAAGTTACAACATGCAGTATCATGCTTAAAATACAAATGCAAATTCAAAATAAATAAAGTGTGCTTAATGTAAGAAGCATGCAGGTCACATCTTTTCCAAAGCAGACATATCTGCATTTCTTTGGTTATTGGTTATTAATATTTCATTAATTTTCATGCAACTGCATAGTCCCCTTGAGATATCATTAATAAAATACCATCCAAATCAGCAAGAATATAGTCAAAGTAGCCAAACTACAGAACCCATTTAATTGCCTAGAAATTTTAAGAGTGCTGAGTGCTTGCTTTAGTTTAAAAAACTGAATAATCTGATGCTTTGATGATTACAAAGGGTCTTTAAGCTTTCTCTGTTTTGTCGGTAATTTTAATTATTTCTCATACTTTTCCCACTTAGATGCATTCCTTTAGCGGCCCTTTCAGAATAATAATGAGCAAACTAAACAAAAAAACCTGAGTACATAAATACTTCTGAAATAAATTTAGAATGAAAAAATACACAAGCCCTTAACATTTGCAGTATCAGCCTTTTTTGTCCCACTTTCCCCAGTGACACATACAATTTTTGATCAAGGAATGTAGCCAACAAATTAATATCATTACATTTTGCCAAAATGTTAAAATTTCCTGAAGTGCTCAGATCCTCTACCCACTCTAAGGATACCAATTTTGCTGATTCTGAGTAATTCCTTATATACACAGGTACGCATTTTGGATTTAGGTATGAAAGCAATTCTTAAGTTATCTCTAACCCTATCTCACTTATGGTCATGCTCCTGATCATACCACATTCATTTAAAGAATGGCAAGGCAGAGAGGGAAAATGAAACACATTTTTGTATTTTTTTCTTATGTGTATGTATACTAGAGTCCTGTTTGTTTGGATATTCTACCATATTACATAGAGAATTTAAATTTAATTACTTTTAGTTAATAAATATTTTTCCCTTATCAACATGCTGTTTTTCTGGATAATTCTTAAAGTCACCATGCTCAGTGAAACCAGTCACATAAGTGTTCGCTTTCAGGTTACATTTATATGAAGATCAAGAACAGGAACAATGTGTCTATGCTGATAAAATTTAAATAGTGGATCCTACACAGGCAGGTATTGACTGGCATGAGGGAATCTTCTGGAGGTGATGAAAGCACTTTGCATCTTTACGTGTGTGTGTGTGTGTGTGTGTGTGTGTGTGTGTGTGTGTGCCTTATACTTAAGATTGGTGTACTTTCTTCTATGAAATTTACAACTCAATTTTAAATTTTAAACTTAAAACTCAATTTTAAAATTTAAAACCGTTTTTAAAAAATTATAATACCTGGGACAAATATTGAAAAAAGTTCAAGCGAAAGAGAAATTTCAATAAACTTTTGTATCCACTTCCTTCTTTCTGTTTCTACTGTTTCAATTCAAGTTCCATTTATTCCACACCTTAACCATTGAAAAGCCTACTGAGGCAAAGGCTCATAATTTTTTCTCCCTGATTCTTACATTCATTAACCTCTCTTGGCTAATGGCATGATGACTGGAGCTTAAGCATCCTTATTGGACTGACAGAATTTATGTGCTGAGGATAAAGGAGTAACTAGATAGAAGAACTGTAAGGTCATAATGTTCACACAACCATATCAGCCTTAAAATAACTACCTCTAGCTTTCTTTTACTTAAGAGAAATATAGTTTTATCTTATTTGAGCCACAATTCATTTATGGGCATTATTTTTTGGTCACTGGCAACTGAGCTTAATATAAATTATTATATTTTATATATACACTTTTTTTCTATCAACGCTCTCTCACTATAATCCAACATTCAGGCATACCATTGAAGTTTTTCTAAGAATATATCAGATCATGTTCCCTCCTCCATTAGAAAGCCTTCTTCTCATTCCAGGGATACTGCTATTATTCCAGGCATAATAGTATTTTTAAAGTTTATTTATTTATTTTGAGAAAGAGAAAGAAAGATCGAGAGGGAAAGAGAGTGAGAGAGAAAGGCAGAGAGAAAGGGAGAGAGAGAATCCCAAGCAGGCTCCGTGCTGTCAGTGTGGAGTCCAGGCATAATGATATTGCTGTCATTAAACAATCATGTTACAAAAAGAATGCAAAACCTGATTCTGCATTTTTAAATGAAATGCCAATTTGTATAGCAAATGAAAACCCGAAGATAGCCACCAAAAAATAAATATGTGTTATTTTTGGATTATGAAATAATGGATAACATTTGCGTTTGTATTGTATTTTTCTGAATTCACTAAATCTATTACAATAAGAATGCATCACTGCAGTAGTTTAAACAAATGAGTTTTTCAAAAATAAGAGATTAAAGCCCTCTGTGGTTTCATAAAACTTAAATTTCTCTTATAATTTAAATCTAAAGTCAGTTCCATTCATCACAGTAACAAATCAAAATTTTCTACTTCCAATCTAATCATTCCTCACTGTTCTGGAGGCTTTAACCAATGAACTGAGGAAAGGAAAAAAGAAACGATAATATAAAACTCGGAAATATAGATAATTCTGTCAGTTGTAAGTAGTATGTTGATATCACAGAAAACATTGAAAATATAGAATTAATAAACTAATAAAATGTAACTGATTTGGCATGGTGGTAGAATTCACAAAAATATGCAGAAATCAAAAGTTCTTTTATCATAACAAAAACCTAATTTCAAAAATTCCATTAATAATAGATGTGGAGATTTACAGTTTTTAGAGAGAATATCAAGTTAGCAGAGAAGCAAGAAATTAGCTAGTAAGCGGTGTTGAGAAATTTTTCATTTTGTATGATGTATCCTTGAAGCATTCAAAAACAACACAAGATAAATTAAACATTTAAATAAATGAAGCAAAAACAGAGTTATAAGAAAATGGATGAAAATAATTCTGTAACTTTTGAGTTGAGGTAACCTTATTTTACCAGATAATAATAAGAAAAGTAACATTCATTAAATGCTTAATTATAACAGGCACTCTTCCAAGTGATTTTGCATGTATTGAGTTATGTGTGCCCTCTCAAACTCTGTGAGAAAGGAACTGATACATACGAGAGGTGCAGAACTAAGGTGCAGAGAGACTGAGTCATGGTGAATTCTGGAGTGTATGTTTTTTTTTTTTTTCAACGTTTAATTATTTTTGGGACAGAGAGAGACAGCATGAACGGGGGAGGGGCAGAGAGAGAGGGAGACACAGAATCAGAAACAGGCTCCAGGCTCTGAGCCATCAGCCCAGAGCCCGACGCGGGGCTCGAACTCACGGACCGCGAGATCGTGACCTGGCTGAAGTCGGACGCTTAACCGACTGCGCCACCCAGGCGCCCCTGGAGCGTATGTTTTAACCCAAGCTATGAGGTTCAAGATTCTGTACACTTAGCTTTGTTTTTTACCTTCAGTAGCTACCTATGAAATGATTGACAGAAATGATTACTTAACACATCACACATTTCTGTATGGAAAAAGACAGCATAAAAAAGTTCAATTCCACCAAGAAAAATATTTTCAGCACACATGATAGCAGAACAATAATCCTAAGGAGCTTTCACAATTCAGTAAGAAAACAGATGAAAAATAAATATTCTATAGAATAATAAGCAAAAGACGCAAATAAGTAACTCTTAATTAAAGTAATATAAATGGGTGATGACCAAATAAGATGTTTAACTTCATGGATTATCAAATACTCACAAAATTAAGCATGTGGAGATGTGGTATTTTTCATCTATTACACTGGTGCTGAAATTGTTGTTATTGCCATTTTGGCCAGGGTGTGGCAACACAGGCACTCTGAGGTACTGTGTTAGAAGGACAAATTAATTAGACTTTCTGAAGGGCAATATGCAATATGTATGTATTTAAAATTGTGTATATCCTCTTTGTGGTAAGAGTGCCCTTTTAAGAATGTGGTCTAATTAAATAAATGGAAAAATGTAGTTGACAACTGAACTTTGCAGTAGTCATTTTGTAAAAGTGAAAAAATTAGAAGCTAGTTAAGCGTACACCTAACAGAGATAGGTGAAGCAAAGTATAAGCACATTCCCACAATGGAATGTCACTCAATCATATAAAAGACATATAGACTTATAATAGTAATATGTGAAGAAGTCCATGGTATACTAATAAGCAAAAAATATTGTTACACAGTAATATGGATTGGATGGTTCTATTTATTTCAATACACATGTGTATAGGTTTGCTGTTTAAAGTCAGGAAGACATCACAAGAAAGTCTTATCACTGATTGGCTCAGAGTGGGTAGGATGGCAGAGGATGTGGATGAGGGTGAGAAGAAAGATTAGAGAAGAGTTATATTTCTACTTATGACTACAGTGTTTTACTTTTATGAAAACAAAATTACTTACATAGATTACATAAAACGCTGGAAATATTTTCATCTTAAAAAGAAACTAACTAAAAATCTGTACTCCGTACTACTACTTCTTCCTTCCTCCTGCCATTCATTACATTCAGCAGCTAAATCTGATTCTTAGTGGAGGTCCAGCAGAATTCTTATATTTTTGGATCAAGATTTCATTCTTATGCCCAAGACAATGCTTGTTTTCTTCTATTCCTAGATTGTTCCTCTTTCCAATTCTGCCTATCAAAAATCATTTAATAGTAGCTATTCAAAATGCTACGGAAGGCACTCACCTTATTTTCTCTTGTTTTTTCCATACGAAAGACAAGAAAAAATATTAGAGACCTCAGCACAAAATGATAATATATTACATTAATCTGTGTATATATATGTATTGTCTAGGAAGCTATAGGCTGCTCAGTGGCAGAATCTTCTATATCTCCTTATCCTTCTACCACGTGAGTCCTTAAGCATGTACATGCAATGCCATAGATTGACTAGACAGCTCAGATGATAAATGAAATGGTAATGAAGGTGACTGTTTTGCTAATTACTGAAACAGGTAATTTATCTCCAGTGAGGTATGCCCTCATTTCTTCTCCGAGAAAATTGTTATTAACATGACTTTCATAAAAACAAAAGGCACAGCAATGCTTTTAATATTTAAACAAATTTAAGGTAAATAATGCCCCCAGGGAAATATATTCAGTGTTAATGCAGTGGTAAAACTGTCTTTATTAAAAGTGTTTTATTACTAAAATTCTTGTCAAGCTCACAAGGTGGGGAATCTGAAGTTCTTAAAACTGTTTAACTGTAGCCACCTGACTCCAGGTCAGAGGTTAAAATGCTACATTCAAGTACCAGTCAAAGCAATTTAAGAGAAGGACAGAAAACTGAATCAACATTTAGCCAATCCTTATGCAATTTATCTTCACATCACTTATACCACATCTATTACCTAATACCTTATCATCACTGTTGGTTTGTAATACCTGCTGATCACTCTCTTGCCTTGCCCCCCACCCAAGAAAAAAAAAGCAAAATTCTTTGAAAAATTGGAAGATTTTGAGAAATAATTTCCTTGTGCCTTCTATACATTGTAGAAAATCACAACATCCTTAACAAGTGACAATCCAGCCTATGTACATAATTCTATTGATTCTATTGATAGGGACTCACATTCTGGTAAAGACTCTATTCGAATTTTATATAGCATTAAAGAGAGGAAAAGTTCAAAACTGGAAGTAAAATGATCTCCTTACAATTTCCATCTATTGGTTCTAAGTTCTCCCTTCTGGAACAATAAAATATAAACAAAATTGCTTTTCAATATTAGAGTTTCATCTATTACAAGTTCCTCAGTTCCCTTTCACTCTATTTTTATTACATGTTTTCCTTCCAAAACCAGCATACCCTGGATACCTGTTCCCTGTAACCTTCCTATTTATCTCTTCTGCTCTCATATTCTTCCTGTTTTATTTAGTTCATTTCCAAGAACTTAAGCCAATGTTATTTTTTCCTACTTAACCAATTCCCTTCTTTCTCTCTAGTTTTAATATTGTAGTAGTATTAGTATTATAAAGTAATAACTGATATTAGTATTAATTAATATTAATTAATAATCAACTCTGCACTCTGAAACTTGGCAGTTCTCATTGTCGCTCTAATATCTGGCACTCCTGCCTATCTTTCCTGAAACCCTGTCTATGGAAGTGTGCCCTCAGAATCTATTTTCTACTTTTGCTCTATCATCATTTATGAACTGCCTGCTTTTGGCTTTTCTCTAAGTTTCTGACTCCTAAATCCAGATTGTAAATCCAGAACCTTCTTCCAAAAGGACCATCTTGACCAGAGAGAACCCACAGATATTAATAATGTCTGCCTGACCAAAATTTTCTAAATGTGTCCATTTTTAAGATGCATAAAATTTGAAGGACCAAGGGGTGCCTGCATGGCTCAGTCAGTTAAGCGTCTGACTAAGGCTCAGGTCATGATCTCGTGGTTCGTGAGTTCGAGCCCCACATCAGGTTTTGTGCTGACAACTTGGAGCCTGAAGCCTGCTTCAGATTCTGTGTCTCCCTGTCTCTCTGCTCCTCCCCTGCTCATGCTCTCTCTCTCAAAAATAAATAATAAAACATTCAGAAATAAAAATTGAAGGACCTCCCTATCATTCTGCCTGTAACACCTGTTTGTCCACAGCGTGAAGTTTCCCTATTCTTGATCTGTCCCATTTTGTCACCCCAGTTGCACAACACAGGTTAATATCTACACATGTTATGGTGAAGACTGTAATTTTCCAATTAGATTAAGCTGAACAAATTAACCATAACACTACCTCCCTCTCTCTCCCTCTCTCTCTCTCTCTCTTTTTCCTGCTATGTATAGGACAAACTCTGAAAAAAAAGTAAACAAAAATATAATTAAATTAGAATAACAATAATAATGCAATTTTTCCCTGTTTCTGAAAAATAAAAAAATACATATTTATTTATTTATAGAAACAAAATGAATAAGGGAAATAGATTAATTTCACCCTGTAAATATCAACTCATACAATAGGTTGAATAAATAATTTTAAAAGTATATTGAATTCTCCTTAATCTTTTAAAAATTTATTACTCTATGTATAGCTTTTTTATTGAAAAGATATTGGAAATTAAAATTCTTTCAAAGGTAATGAGTTCTAAAACTTCTCTTCAGTTTCAATCTAGCCATAATTTTCCAGGGAAAGCCCAACCACAAATTATAATTTGTTACGACAAATAAAAGAAAAATGAAACTCATGTATTATACCAGAGAGAGGCCAAAGGTTAACATTTTCCCTCCCAGGCATGAAAGAAAGTCAATAAATGAATCTCTGAAGCTTTCATCAGACAAGCTGGATCTTTAGTGATAGTGAAGAAAATCTATTCTGAAATTGAACCCATTTAGAAAACAGATAGAACGAAGAATAATGGAGGATCTGTAGAGAAAATAAAGAACCTACTGCTATGATGTTTTTTTTTTTAAGTCCAGAGTGAGTTTCATCATTTTTAGTCACCCTTACATAGTTTCAGCATTAGTTCAAAAACAGTTTATAATGAAATGTCTTTAAGTTTCATGTCACTATTATAATATGGAAATTTATCTTTCAGTATTTTAGAGAAAGGTAAATTATAGAGAATGTAGTATGTGCCAGCGGGAAGAATCTAATGATGGGAGAAAACAATCTGAAAATAAATTTGTTTTATTTTATTTTATTATTTATTATTTTATTATTTATATATTATTTATTATTATTTTATTAATGATTTATTTATTTATTTATTTATTTATTTATTTATTTATTTATATTTATTTTAAGAGAGAGAAGAGAGACAGCATGCAAGCAGGGAAGGGACAGAGATAGAATTGCAAACAGGTTCCCCGCTGCCAGCCCAGAGCCCAATGCAGGGCTCAAACCCACAAACTGTGAGATCATGACCTGAGCTGAAACCTAGAGTTGGACGTTTAACCAACTGAGCCACCCAGGTGCTCCTAATAAATTTTCCATAAATTGAACATTTTTACTAGCTTAAAATTATATAAAACATAGAAGACAAACAGGTGAAAACATTTTTTAATTTTATTGCCAAGAGCAATGAATCATTTTTTAGATTATGTCTTATTAGCCGTTTGCTCTTTCTCTTCCTTCATTCTGGAACTCATCCCTTGCAGGTGTCTATATGTCTTCTCTTTTGCTTTTTCTAGTCTTAATTAAAATACACTTTTACTCTGACTTTCCTTTTCCATGCTATCTAAAATCATAAACCTCACCCAACCAGTTCCTATATTTTCCTTGACATTTTTCTTAGCCCTTATATCTCTTTTTGCACTAAAGTATTCTTTAAGAGTAAGATGTGTCTTTCATTTTGCCTAAATCACTATATTGCCAACAACAAAAAGAATGTGTAGCACATGGAAGGCACTCAATTGGAATTTGTTTCAATAAAAATAAAACAGGACAGAAACCTAGAAAATAATCATATGTTAAGCTAACCAGAAATTCAAGAAGTTCAGAAGAAGAAATAAACATTCACTCACTGATGTTTTTTTAAGTGACTATGGAGATTCCTCAAAAAATTAAAAATAGAAGTACTATATAAACCTAGAAATTCCACTTTTGGCTACTCATCTAAAGAAAATAAAAACACTAATTAAAAAAGATATATACATCTGTCTGTGTGTGTTTTTTCATATTCATAAGTTCAATGAGATCTTTATCACTACTACATTACTACATGCTTCCCTGTCATTACTACATGCAATTCCATTTTTATTCTATTATGTTTCATTTATGTGGGTAAAATTCACAGAATTAATTTCGCAAAACACTAGTGAGCTATGATGCACAATTTCAAGAAAAACAAATCTGCTAAAGACTCTGGCATGAATGAGTCCCAGCCCAGGGCTATGATAGCCTTATTGAAGAGACTGAACTTCCTGTTGTGATTCTGCAGCAGTCATTGAACACTGAAGTTATTTTGTAATCCTAAGAGTGAGTAAACGCTGCTTCAATTTTCAAAAAGTATGGGGAGAAGTCATATTTTATAAACTACATCAGTGGGTAATAGACTAAGATGGATAACTTAAGGAGTCATTTGAGAACACAGAGAAGAAGAAATAGTAATTACTAGTGTCCAACACAATTTCTGTAAAAATTAATCAAATCAGACTAACGTCAACTGCCTGGTTGCTAAGCTAATGTATCAAAGATATGTAGTATAATTTTGAAAGCCATAAGAAAATAAAGGATCCACTCATTCCAATGACAGAGATAACAAGGTGTGGCCACTAACCCTGTTTCCTTTATTACCGGATACACAATTAGATTATATGTCTCAGTATCCCTTGTAGTTAGGTGAGACCACATGACTAGGTTCTGCCAGCTGAATGTGAGCTGGAAGTGATGTACGCTGCTCTCAGATAGACTCTACCACATAACTCAGGCCTGTTTCCCAAACCCTCTCACCGCTGTATGACACTTAAGCAACGGTCCCTTTCTCTCTTACATTATCAAGTGTTCTCTTTCATGACTCTTACCATATCGGTACACAAACCGGATGTAATATTTCCTATACTAATATATCCATCTCTTTAATTTCACATGTATCTGCAGATTTTCTCTACTTCTCTGCTTCCTTTATAGTACAGTTCCACTATAGAATTATTACATCCACAGTTTGCCTTAAGATCCTTTGGTTGTCTGTTGACCCTATTCTAATGAAGATTTTTACCCCTGTCATAATATAACTCTAATCAGGGTCACAAATGAACCACTGCTTAGTCCATAGGATATTTTTTCTGTCCAGTCTCATTTTACTTGATTTCTCCTAAACAATGGACATATTTGCCCAGTCTCCACTTGACTTTCAAGCACTACCATCTTGTTCTCTTCATACCTAGTCACTCATTTAGCGTTCCCACCTTACGTCTCTGCTATTGGCATACCCACAGAAACTCCTTTTCTCTATATTCACATAAAGGCTCTCATAAAGCTTCATGTCTTCAAATGCCAAAAACACACAGATGACTTAGGAGACATATGTGTAGCCTAGACCTTTCACTTGCATATTAGGCTGATAGGTCCAACTGTTTCCTGAGTAATTTTGTCCAACAGGCAGCTCAGGTTTAGCAAGTTTGAAACCGAACTCCTGGTTCTCTTCTCCAAACGGAGCCTAATTAATTTCTCTGGTAATTGATAAATTCATTCTTCCAGATATAATCCATAAACAAACAAACAAAAAATACATGGAATTCTCTCTGACTACACTTCTCCACACTCTATAGTCAGTCCATCAGCAACAAATCTTTTTCCTTCAAAATGTAGCCAAGGAGTTGGCAGTAAGATGGCGGAGGAGTAGGACAACCCTAAGCTTGCTTCCTCCCTGGAACACAGCTAGATAAATACCAAATCATTCTGAACAAGAAATCTATTGGAAGTCTTAGAGAACAAAGCTGCACATCTACAAACCAGAAAAATGACCCCTGGAAGCTAGGTACAGCATGGAGTTCATAGAGTTTGTGGGCACGGGGGAAAAGAAAAGAGCCACTGATGCCCCCCAGGGGAGGGAGCCCTGAAGGCTTCTGAGTAGTGAGAGAAAAGGAGGACAGAGAGAAAAACCATGAAAAAAAAATGTAGCCCAAAGCTCAACAACTTTTACTGCTATCATCCTGGTCTAAGATTTCCTCATCTTTTATCTCTTACTATTGCAATAAGTTTCTAACAGGTTTCCTTATTTCTACCTTTTTTTATCTGAAGTCTGCCATTCACACAGAAGTCCAGGTAATCTATTTAAGAATTTATAATCTTGGGGTGCCTGGGTGCTCAGTGAGTTAAGTGTCAGACTTCAGCTCAGGTTCATGGGTTCCAGCCTCGCATGGGGCTCTCTGCTATCAGCACGGAGCCTGCTTTCGATCCACCATCCCCTTCTCTCTCTGCCCCCTCCCCCCAACTTGTGCTCTCTCTCTCTCAAAAAATGAAGAAATAAATTTTTAAAATATATACTCTTAAGGAGATTAGTTCAGTTGTTATATCCAGAATTATTCTTTTACATGGTAAATCAGATTATATATATCACTTTTCTAAAGTGATATACATACACACACACACACACACACACACATATGTGTGTGTGTGAGTATATACAAATATAGGTGTGTGCATATATATATATATATATATATTCAACCAACTTTTGAAAATTTGAAGACTGCTTAATATGCTATAATAAATCAAAAAAGTATGGAATGAGCTATTTTTTACAATAATTTTGAAAAGCTCTTTTCAACAGCAATCAACATACCAGTGGCATTTGCTCTTTGAAGTTATAATCCCATCACAGTTTACAATCCTATTTATTTGGCCTTGTTAACAAAATATACAGAATTAATTTCCTTAGACAAATCTGCCAACCTGCTAGAATACTACCTTGGGGATTTAGCAATAATTTAAATAGTAAAAATTCTTCAGCAATATATACTGTATGTTCCATAATTATATTCTCTTAATATTGTATAAATTATAATATATAATACATATACAAATTATAGTTGGCATTATATAAACATTATCTTAGTTTAAATCTCTTGTTTATTGTGATAGATACAAGTAAGATAGCATTGATAAATAAAAGAAAAAATATAAATAAAAATTTACATAAGCACACGGTCTAAACATATGCTTTACTACGTACAAAAACATACATGCACACAATTATTTTATTCAAATATGGACTTCATTTCATGAAAATATTCCCATATTTATCTCATGTTAAGCCACTCTAAAAACCAATTATTTCTAGAGGTTCATAGATATTTAACTAAATAGGCATATACATAAATCAAACAATAGTATATTACCTTCATAATCATGCCTAACAAGGACTATTTTCATCTGGCTGTAAGATCATAAAGCATTTACTAAACTTTATAACTAATAGCTCTCACAATGGAAAAATCAGAAAGCAAAGTATATGGAAACAGATCTGCAAAATTTGGCTGGTATATCTATTTCTTTTTCCTGGGCTGGCTCCTCCGAATTAGACCCAGAGGGACAGCTAGCTCTCCTTGCCCCTGCTTCAACCTAAAGATAAATAATACAAAGGATCCTCTTTTGCTTGTCTGACTCAACCCTGTTTTACGAAGTACCTTTTATCCTTAGCCAAATTATGGAAAGAGACTAAATGTCCATCAACTGATGAACGGATAAAGATGTGGTTCATATATACAATGGAGTACTACTTGGCAATGAGAAAAAAATGAAATGATGCCATTTGCAGCAACGTGGATAGAACAGGAGGGTAAAGTGAAATAAGTCAGTCAGAGAAAGACAGATATCATATGTTTTCACTCATATGTAGATCTTGAGAAACTTAACAGAAGGCCATGGGTGAAGGGAATGGAGAAAAAAAAAAAAGTTACAAACAGAGAGGGAGGTAGGCAAACCATAAGAGACTCTTAAATACAGAGAGCAGGGCGCCTGGATGGCTCAGTCAGTTAAATGTCCGACTTCAGCTCAGCTAATCATCTCACAGTTCGTTGGTTCGAACACCACATCATGCTCTGTGCTGATAGCTTGGAGCCTGGATCCCGCTTCCCATTTTATGTCTCCCTCTCTCTCTGCCCCTCCCGTGCTTGCACTCTGTCTCTTTCTTCCTCAAAATAAATAAACATTAAAAAAATTAAAAATAAATATATAAATAAATAAATACAGAGAACAAACTGAGGGTGGATGGGAGGGTGGGGAAGAGGGAAAAATGGGTGATGCGCACTGAGGAGGGCACTTGTTTGGATGAGCACTGGTGTTGTATGTAAGCGATGAGCCACAGGAATCTACCCCAAGAACCAAGAACACACTTTACACACTGTATGTTAGCCAATTTGACAATAAATTATATTAATAAATATAAATAAATAAATAAATAAATAAATAATGCTTCTTATCTTTTTTTTTCCTAATAAGCATAATAAACTTAAATGGAGAGGTCATATTAATACCTATCAATATACAGTAGCTTTCAAAAGGCTAAAAAATGACACTATCAACTCTATTTTCCTTTAAACTGAATTATGTCTTTACTTTTTTAATGTAAAAAAATGCTTATCTTCATCTACCTCAAGTCTTCCAGCTAAAAGTTTTTAATGTAAAGTGGTTTTATCATTTTGATAAAAACACTGTGTAAAGAGAAAGACTGTATTAATGACTGAATAAAACATACTATTCCATTGGTTTTCCTTTTATATTTAATTTGTGCCTTTAGCACAAAAGAATTAGGAAATTACCTGTTCACTGCCACAAATGATATCATAAAGGCACAATAAATTTTCAAGTGTCTACACATTATAAATGTAAGTTACTATGTATCTGACAAAAGCGATTTGTATAAAAGTATTTCTAAAACTATCTGACATCTACTCAAAAATGATTTTTTGCACTTAAATTAGGATGACCATAGAAATTTACTAACCTTTCACGACACAGTGACTTAAAAAATTTCACTATTTGACTCTTTTGTAGTTCTAAGAGCAAACAGCTCTCTAACATTTTCAGGATCATTAAATTAAAAATGATAAGGAAAGAAAATCATTAACTAATTTATATTTCTCTTCTAATGGGAATAGAATTAGTAATTACTTTTGCTGCTGAAAGCCCTGTAGTCAGTCACTTGTGACGAAATCACATGTCTATTGTTCAAGGTGGGGGGCCTACTGACCTTAAATTACAAACTCACAGATGTATTTGTAGACCAGTATTAACACAAGAGACATAACATCTTTACATAACCAACCAACCTATTATTCTCAGATTTCTTTTTCCTATGCAGCATTTACGATTTTTACTTTTTTTTTTTACATTTACTTCAACCATATTTGGTCTAGTACGTTACATACTGTACCCCTCAATATTTACTAAATTATTGCATGAATCAATTTGGACATTTGAAAAGAGATGAGAAGCAAGAGAAAGCTTACATATTCAAGATTTATTAAAAAATCATGAGATTCATGGAAGTTCTAATCATCAGCCATTAAAGCTGAAAGTTTCATCTGTCATAGGGCAATTTGTAAGCACACAGGAAATTAATTCCTTTTGCATTTCATTTGTTATCTTTGTTAAAATGACTATAGAATCTATGGTTTGAAAATTTTTAAGCTACCTTCATTTCATCCACTGATTTCTTTAATGGCATTAGTGATCTATTCTCTTAAGGTCATATGTCTTTTATTTCAGTTCTAAAGTCATGCATTCTTCTTATTATTTTTTTAATGTTTTATTTACTTTTGAGACAGAGAGACAGAGAATGAGTGGGGGAGGGCAGAGAGAGAGGGAGATGCAGAATCTGAAGCAGATCCAGGCTCTGAGATGTCAGCACAGAGCCCAACGTGGGGGCTTGAACTCATGAACCGTGAGACCATGACCTGAACTGAAATCAGACTCAACCAACTGAGCCTCCCAGGTGACTCTTTAAGTCATATATTTTTAACATGTTTATTTATTTATTTTGAGAGAGAGGGGAAGAGAGGGTCAGAGAGAGAGGAAGAGAGAGTATCCAAAGCAGGCTCTATGCTGTCAGCACAGTGCCCATAGTGGTGCTTGATCCTATGAACCATGAGATCATGACCTGAGCTGAAATCAAGAGTTAAACACTTAACCAACTGAGTCACCCATGTGCCATAAAATCATATTTTAAATTCAGATAATGCACCCATTGGTAACATTTTATATGACATTGATTGTATTTATCCTGTTAAAAGTTGAAATGAAGAGCAAGTTAGCAGACTGTTATCTTTAAATAGAAAGGACTAACCACAATGCAGTTTATAGAATTTTTTAAATGATATACTTTGCCAAACAGACCTGCAAATTGCACACTATTGTTTTTTATAGTATTTAAATTTGATTAAAAATTGTATTTCCATTGACATGAGTTGTTATAATTTATTTGTTGTAGAATAAATTTTTAAGAAAGGCTCAAGACCAGAACCCTAGTTTATCTCCAGGATTCCTTAATAGAAAAGGTAATATCCCTGTAACTAGAGTTTTCCAAAAATGATCATTTATTTTCCTTAATTACAGATTGCTATATCCCTAAAGATAGTAACATGATACAATGCAAGTGGCTGTTGTCAAGTCCAATATTTTGTTTTTCTTGACAACCAATCAATGCTATTTCATTGGTGAAAAATTACTCCCTAGTATTAGGTCCACAGAAATGTAAACTTAACCGAACTTATTAACTTATATTGTCTACCTCAAGTATGCTTCTTGAGAACTCCTGTTACAGCCAGAGCATAACATTAACATTACTCTTTCATCAGCAGACAAGGTGCCCTATGCCTGTTCTTACAGAAGGAGGTTCTCTGCCCACACTAATCCAAGGCCTGAGCTTTCCATCACGGGCTGTACTCCAAATATAAATGCCCAAGGACGTCCTGAACTGTAAACTGATTCCTAAACACAGGGCACATTTAAGAAGGAGAACTTCAAAAAAGTTAGTGGCTCTCACATTCTCAATTAGAAATTCTCCTCAGATTAGCTGGGATTTCAGAATACATCAACACAGAGAAAGCAGTTGTTCCCACATCTTAAAATAGAACAGATTGAACATTTAACCTTTCTGCTGCCCAGTCAGGGTCTAATTACTATTTTATGTTTAAACACACACACACACACACACACACACACACACACACACACACACACACGCACACTTTCCACTTTGCATTTCTCCTAATGTAATAAAACATAGATGGAAGTAAAACCAACTTCATTGCTCTTTGAAAGTCCGAAATGAGAGGAAAAGGTATTTGCAGAAATTCAAAAGAATACTGTCAACTAGTCAAACTCAAATTTTCTATGAAAACACCAGTTTTTCAAAGTAAATCTATTTTAAGTGATTACCCTTTAGGAATGGATTTGGTGACTCTTTAGATTATTCATGATGAGGGATAATTATATTTTCTAATCCTGGTGTTATATTTAGCAACTTACTAAGGCTTTATAGAGGACATGAACTCTTAGAGCACTTAGAATGACTGTGTCTCCCCAAGATTTGTCACATGTCCACTGTTTATAAGTAACCCTGTTTATTTACTAGATACTGCCAATGCCTCCTCCTAGCAATATAAATACCCATTACTGAAGTTTAATCTGCAGGATTGCCTGAAATGTAGTGACATTTTCTATTTTCCTAAGAAATATTTACAGGCCTATTACTTCTTCCATTTCAAAGCTACATATTAGAATTCAAGAATATCTTTCAAGCCAGTATCTCAAATCTGAACTGGAATGACTAAACAATACCCAGTCTTTATGTTTAATGAGATCATATTTACCCCTTCCACTGTCAATGGGGTGAGGAAACCATTGGTTATGAAAAATCAATTAAGCAGCTTAGTTTGGTTTTACAAATATTATATACTCACGTACTTATTTTGAAATAAATTTGGATTTCTTTAATATCTTTCTTTCATTTGGGCAGGCAAATGGGTAGAAATGATGAACAATAAAATAGGCTGCTCTATAGGGTGGAAGTGCCATGTTCTTAATGCCTAAAACCTCGAGTACGTGCCGTAGCTTTGCTGGCCCTGTGACCTTGAGAGATTCACTTAGCTATTCTTAAACTCATTTTCTTCACCTTTAATTGTTTCTGCTCTCTTTTTATAGAGATCACATTCTGTAAATGGGCATTTTTCTGTGATAGAGAAGAGATCGTCTGGTAAGTAGATAGATCAGCTCCTGTCTGGAAGCATGACAGGTGCATGGTGTTACGCCGTGTGCGGGTGCTGATCCTGGCAAGAAGAGTGAGCGGCCTGCTGTGGTAGCTCATGGAGGGAACGTGAAGGAGTGCTCCAAATATCCTTCGGCAAGCATTACCCACCTGGGGGAGATTCTCGTCCAATGACTGCCGAATGATAACTGTCATAACTGTGCTTTTCACCATGGCCTTCTCAGCACTTGCACTACGTTTACCAATTTCAAGATGCCATCTGGGGTGTTTTCCCACATCATCACCTCAGAGGACGAAGGTATCACACATAATGGGAGGATTTATTACTATGAACACATCTGGCGTTTTTGGAATTGTCAAAGAAAACCGACAGCTCCTGTAGCCTAATAACTTTTTTCTACATTTTATCGTCCTTGATATTAAAACTCTACTTGAGATGGGCACGTGTAAAGATGAATACAGGATGCTATAGCTGTGAGCATCATTTGTAAAGGCCAAGAAAACAGAAAATGTGGCTTTTACATAAACATGATAGTCAGAGGTACTTAGTTTATACATACATATTTTTTTGTCTTTACAGAAATGCAACCCTTTGGAAATGGGTGTATAGGTACTGATATTGTGTAGCTCTTTTAGCAATTATGTACTGATGGGTGCCTGGATGGCTCAGTTGGTTGAGCAGCAGACTTCAGCTCAGATCATGATCTCGTAGTTCAAGGGTTCAAACCCCTCATGGGGACAGCTGAGTCTGGAGCCTGCTTGGGATTCTGTGTCTCCATCTCTCTCTGGCCCTCCCCCACTCGCACTCTGTTTCTCTCACTCTCAAAAAATAAAATAAAACATTAAAAAACTATATTAAAAAAAGAAATTATGTACTGGGACACCTGGGTGGCTCAGTCAGTTAAGCGTCTGACTCTTGATTTCCGCTCAGGTCATTATCTCACGGTTTGTGAGATCAAGCCCTTCAAAGGACTCTGCAATTACAGTGCAGAGCCTCCTTGCGATTCTCTCTCTCTCTCTCTCTCTCTCTCTCTCTCTCTGCCCCTCCCTCTGTACTCTCTCTTTCTCAAAATAAATAAACATTTAAAAAAAAAAAAGAAATTGTATACCATCTCAGTTTTTTTTGTTATAATTATTGTTAGGTTTTAGAATTTACAAAATAGTATTTTTAATTAGAAAGCTTCACTATCTTCCAAATTCATATACATGCAATTCCCTCACTCCTCTTCAGTATTGTTTTGCTTAGTTGTAGGCTTAGTTTAAATTTCTGATGTCTTTGTTGGACAATCTATGCTTCTTTGAGGGCAGAAATTGGAATGTGTTAATCCATGTGCCCCAAAGTGATTTTCCCCTTATCTTGCAAAAGCAGTCAATAAGTGTTTATTAAATTATAAATAAATAGAATTTGTTTCTAATGAAAAGGTCTGACAGCATTCTAAGAGCTTTTGGGTTTTTTCTAACATTAAACATTTCAGCAAATAACAAGCATTTCTACAATCTACGATTAGCTCTGGTGAGATATTTTGTCCCTATTTTATACCAGATAACACTGCACAAAGTATTTATTGACATCTAAATACTGACATATAATAAAGTGCTTATAAAAGTAATTTAAATATAATATAAATATATAAAGTATAAAAGTAATTTAAATATTACTTTTATAAGTATAAGTAATTATACTTATAAAAGTAATTTAAATATAATACAAATATATAAAGTATATAATATAAATATAATAAATATATTTTAGTTTAAACTAAAATATCTGTTCTATATATGCTTAAAAGGAAAAAAAGAGCTATTAAATCAATTTTCTAGAGTTTGATTTCTTTCTTCCATGCTTCTCTCTGCAAATATTTTAGAATACCTGTTGCAAACAAGTGTTGAGAAGCAGATTTACTACATTGATTATTAAAGTCTCAAAATTGGGTAATTTTCCCTTTATGTATTACCAGACTATTGTGGACTTTAAAAAAATATACAGATTACAGAATTAGATATTTTAATCAACAATAATATAAACAGCTAGAAATAAGAGCAACAAAGAGAAACAACTCTATTTAAAACCAATTCAGAGTCTAAGTGCTTTTGAACTATATTTAAAACCAATTACTTTTTGATTATTTAAAATATAACTTAACTAAAAAAAAACTTTATTTTTTTAGGAAAATAAAAGACTTTACTCAATGAAACTAATGATCTCTGTAACCTCAATCCATATACCATATTTTATTCAAATATATTAAAAAAATTATTTTGTTGAAGTGTCTTCCAGAATGCTTCATATATAACCCTGCTACTACATTTCTTCTCTCCTGTTTCACTGTTACTACAGTAACTTATAAGTCTCTTTTCCTCCAAAACCCCTGTAATTTCCCCTGACTTCATTCTGATCAGTCAGATTCTTGAGTGTGAGATAAATGTTCTCACCCACAGTTCCAAAAGCATTATTTGAATAGGTTCCCAATAATTACTCATTATGTAATTAATTAAAAAAATAAAGGGGTTCTTGAGTGGCTCAGTGGGTAAAGCATTGGACTCTTGACTTCGGTTCAGGTCATGATCTCACAGTTCCTGAGTCTAAGCCCCCACTGGGCTCTTTGCTGACAGTGCAGAGCCTGCCTGGGATTCCATCTCCCTCTCTCTCTCTGCCCCTCCCACACTTGATCTCTATTTCTCTCTCAAAATAAATTAAAAAAATAAACTTTAAAAAAATCAAATAAAGTAACCAAAAAAATTTTACAATGATTAATGAAACATCATATTGAATAAAGATACATCTTAATGTCTCACATTAGTTGGCCAAATTTGACCAGCTTGAATTGATCTATTGAAAGTAATGTTGGGGACCAAACAAACAAAGCAGAATCTAAGCAAAATGTAAAATTCCAGTTCCAGATAAACAAGTTGCAACAGAAATCTCACTTGGGAAGAAAGGCCAATTAACTGGTGTCAGATACATGAAATATCAAATTCTGTGTCTTCCATTCATGTGTGGAAATGCAGTTGTTCTTTTAAATATTTTCATGTACTTGAATAAATATTTAAGTTTCATACATAGCTCCTATTGAAATGGATACTCAATAAATATGTAGGTGACTGACTTTTTTTCAAAAACAAAACAACAACCAAACAAAATCTCAACACAGAACCATATTTTATCTGTTTGTGGCACTAATTTAGTTTTTATCCTAAATAATGTATTGATCAGGAAAAAAAGTTTGTGTTAAATTCTGTATTTTGGGGGTGGCTGAGTGGCTCTGTCAATTGAGCATCCAACTCTTGATCTCAGCTCAAGTGTTGATCTCAGAGTTGTAAGTTTAAGCCCAATGTTGGGCTTTGCACTGGGTGTGGAGCCTGCTTAAAAAAAAAAAACAAAACAAAACAAACAAAAACTATCTTTTGTTCTGCAACAGTGATTACATAAATTACAAAAAAAAAAAAAGACACAAAATAGCACCTTTACTTAAAGCTTACCTTCTTAGTTGTATGAATGAACAGATTTAACAAGAAACAACTGCCAGTATCTCCTAGAGATTTGTTCTTACACAGTTTTTCATTATATCAAATTATTTTACATTCCTAAAACTCAAAGCTAGTTGGAGAATAAAATGACAACACATCAAATTATTAGCTAAATATAGTCTATAGGAAGAATATTCTAAAAAGAAGATGGGCTGTTTAAAGATAAAGAACATTAGGGTCAGCCATTAATGTCAAAGGCAAGTAAATACCATTCCAAGTATCCCAGATAATACACACTAATAGTGGGTTTTAGCTGGATTCAGGCTGATGCAGGTGCATGTTCAGCAGCTGCAGAGGCAACACACATACACACATATTCACACAGACATGCACACGGAGCATAATATAAACTAACTCTCTTGAAATGCAGAGAATGGAAAACTGTAAACACAGAAAACTCAAAGAGTAATGAGCTCATATAAATGCTTGAACACTAACCCTCCATTTCCCTGTGATTGTTTTAACTCCTAACAGTCCAAGATTTTAAATCATACAATAGACACATACTTAGGCTGAAATTCTAAGAGAAAATTATTTCTTCAAAATACTTACTGGCTGTTGGATCTTAAACATCTTTCCTAATTTTTCATTGCCTCAGCTTTCTCATCCTATAATAATTGAATTTATCACAAATGCTTTCTATTTGATTGCATACAGACATAATATATGCATATAAAATAGTACAGTGCTTGACTCATAGCGCTAAATAAATTTTAATTATTACTTTACCAATATTATCCCACAATTGACTAACGGTTTTGGTGAAGAAGTAAAACACAAAATTAAGATTTACTTTATTATCACAAATCTTATTTGAATTCATAAAAGCATACTTTTCAACTAATTTTCTAGTTGATCACTACATTTATTTTACTAGTTTTAAATGAAACTAAACAATATAGTTGTTAATTTCACTGTAGAATCTGTAAAAGAAAAGTATTTCCCAAATCTACTTTTTCTATGTCAGACTAAAAGACTTGGTTCACTGACCAACAGAAAACAATCACACTGTCTCACAAATGCAGAATTGGCATTTATGGAAACACAGGTACTATTTTAAGTTACACAGGAATGGTGTGAGGCAAGTTCTTTGTTTTTGTTTTTGTCTTATTACCAAAAGTAAACAGAAGGATCTTCATAGATGTTATAAGAATCACCAACTCAAGCAAATACCTTATCTTAGTTGAGAAAATATTCATATTATATTAAATTTTTAAAAAGTTATATTATTATAAAGTTTCTTATATTAGTTTATTACAAACTTAGGAACTTTAAACAACATATATTTATTATCTACAATTCTGGTGGTGACAAGTCTGAAACGGGTCTCACTGGGCTAAAATCAAGATGTCAGCAAGTTTAAATTCCTTCTGGAGGGTGTGAAAAGAATGTTTATTTGCTTTTTTCAGCTTCTAGAAGTTGCCTGCTTTCCTCGGCTCATGGCCTTTTCATCCATCTTCAAAGCCAGCACAGGAACCAAGTCCTTTTTACTCTGCCATAACCTAGATTCTCTCACTGTGTCCCCCTCTTGCACTTTTAAGAACTCTGTGATTACTTTGGGCTCTCCCAGATAATTCAGGATTATCTTATTATCTTAAGGTCAACTGATTAGCAAACTTAATTCCATCCACACCTTTAATTTTCCTTTGCAGTGTGACCTATCACAAGCTCCAGGATTCAGATGTGGACATCTTTGAAGGGCCATTATTCTGACTCCGACCTACCTCCTACCTGCTCTAGTTGTAGTAGAGCAACTACTACACTTTACACTTGGAGCACTTTAATATTTGAATGTGTTATAAATACGTACTCACAGGCATATATATTTTGTGAAAAGTAGTAAAACAGGAAATATAGAAGGCCTCTCTGAAGAATTAACATTTGAAAAGTGACTTGAAGGAAGTGAAAAATGGAAACAGAATAGGCGAACGATTCTAAGCAAAGAGAACAGTAACTTCAGAGGCCATGAAGAGGAAAGGTGTTTGGTGTTCTTGAGGAATAGCTAAGAGGACAGGATAGTCTAGCTGGAATGGAGGGGGGCGGGGAGGATTGGGGGTTGAAGTTTGAGGGGAAAACAGGTGGAACATGTAGATCTTTGTGAGTTATTTAACTAAGAGTGAGTTATATCCGAGCACAAGAGTCTCACAATTGGAAAAGCAGCATTGCAGCTGCTCTGTGTGCCCGGCAAGGCTGGAAGTGGGAAGACCGGTTTGAAGACTCACCTAATAATCCAGTTGAGAAGTAATAGTGGCTGGGATCATGGTGGAAGCAGAGGAGGGAAAGAAACATATAGGATGAATATTTTATAGAAGGAAGGGGTTGGCCACATTTCCTGGTGGAAAGAATTTAAATTCAGAAAAAGCAAAAAAAGGAAAGAATCCTAGACAACCCCAACATTTTTATTGTGAGCAACTGGAAGAACATATACTTCATATTTACAAAAACGGGACAAACTATAGGGGAAGCATGTCTAGAAGGAAAAATCAAGCCCTTAAGCTGATAGACACACCTAGGGGATATCTTCTGTCAGACAGTACTGATAATCTGTCAATATTCATTCTTTTCTCCTTAATAACAGATCTCCTGCGTTTTAGCCGGGCATATTTCCCAGTCTCTCTTGAAGCTTGATTTGGCTATGTGACTTAGTAATGGACATTGGAGTACAAGAGGAAACTATGGCAGCTCCAGATCGTGCCCTCAAAAGAATTATGTGCTCCTCTGTTTCTCTGTTCTTGTCACTTGTTGCTAAGAGTTGTCCTACCAACCCAAACCATCTCCATCAGAGAGATTAACTGATACATTGCTTATGTTGATATATTTTGGGGTCTCTTTTTTACAGCAGCTTAGCTAATGCTTAACTAAATATAGCATCTAAGCAAAAATATCAACCAGGCAGCTGACTATTGTACTATATAAGTCTGTGTTCAGGGGAGATTTCAAGGATGGAGACATACAAATGGGAGTCTAGCATCTAGATGGTATTTGAAGTCAGGGGACTAGATGAAGTACTGATGTCTAGCGTTTTCTTCAGACAAACATCAATTTTCTCCACATTCATATGTTTACTTCATGATGACAAAACAGGCACTGAATAGCATGGCTTTTGCCTTGATTTTTTTCCTTTGATTGTCACTCCTCAGACTCATAATACAAACTACTGGAAGACATACATAGCCATCAAACCCAGAGTGTGAAACTGATCTTTCACGTTGGAAGAAGAGCAAGCACCTTATTTTACTATTCATTATTTACCATACAGAGACCAGACTCATTTTTATGTTCTTCTTGGATATTTAGGATTACAGTCCTAGTGATAAATCCCGTGACCTTCTTTCTATCACAAGTCACCTATTGAAGAATCTAAAAGGCAGGAATTTTCGTTTGATCAGATAATGCCTATTTTTAAAAATCAAATCTGAGTGACTCAGGCAAAGTTTCATCTTTCTAGAACCCATCAAACCCCACAACTATCCCTGGTAATCCTCATCATTCCAAATTACACATGGATATAATTAAATTGGTTAGGATAGGATTTGAATTTTAGAATGTAGGCTAAAAATTATTCTTCTTGGAAGAATTGAATCCTTTTTTTTTTTTTTCATGCATAAGTGATTTCTTTATTATTTGTGTTTGGCCATTTACGAACCCTTCAAATGTTTGTTGCACAAAATCTTGGTTCTAGGGTAATTCGTAATAAAATGTTATTTTTTTTCAATATATGAAATTTATTGTCAAATTGGTTTCCATACAACACCCAGTGCTCATCCCAAAAGGTGCCCTCCTCAATACCCATCACCCACCCTCCCCTCCCTCCCACGCCCCATCAAACCTCAGTTTGTTCTCAGTTTTTAAGAGTCTCTTATGCTTCGGCTCTCTCCCAATCTAACCTCTTTTTTTTTTTTTTTTCCTTCCCCTCCTCCATGGGTTTCTGTTAAGTTTCTCAGGATCCACATAAGAGTGAAAACATATGGTATTTGTCTTTCTCTGTATGGTTTATTTCACTTAGCATCACACTCTCCAGTTCCATCCATGTTGCTACAAAGGGCCATATTTTGTTCTTTCTCATTGCCATGTAGTACTCCGTTGTGTATATAAACCACAATTTCTTTATCCATTCATCAGTTGATGGACATTTAGGCTCTTTCCATAATTTGGCTATTGTTGAGAGTGCTGCTATAAACATTGGGGTACAAGTGCCCCTATGCATCAGTACTCCTGTATCCCTTAGGTCAATTCCTAGCAGTGCTATTGCTGGGTCATAGGGTAGGTCTATTATTAATTTTCTGAGGAACCTCCACACTGCTTTCCAGAGCGGCTGCACCAATTTGCATTCCCACCAACAGTGCAAGAGGGTTCCCGTTTCTCCACATCCTCTCCAGCATCTAGAGTCTCCTGATTTGTTCATTTTGGCCACTCTGACTGGCGTGAGGTGATACCTGAGTGTGGTTTTGATTTGTATTTCCCTGATAAGGAGCGACGCTGAACATCTTTTCATGTGCCTGTTGGCCATCCGGATGTCTTCTTTAGAGAAGTGTCTATTCATGTTTTCTGCCCATTTCTTCACTGGGTTATTTGTTTTTCAGGTGTGGAGTTTGGTGAGCTCTTTATAGATTTTGGATACTAGCCCTTTGTCCGATATGTCATTTACGAATATCTTTTCCCATTCCGTTGGTTGCCTTTTAGTTTTGTTGGTTGTTTCCTTTGCTGTGCAGAAGCTTTTTATCTTCATAAGGTCCCAGTAATTCACTTTTGCTTTAATTCCCTTGCCTTTGGGGATGTGTCGAGTAAGGGATTGCTACGTCTGAGGTCAGAGAGGTCTTTTCCTGCTTTCTCCTCTAGGGTTTTGATGGTTTCTTGTCTCACATTCAGGTCCTTTATCCATTTTGAGTTTATTTTTGTGAATGGTGTGAGAAAGTGGTCTAGTTTCATCCTTCTGCATGTTGCTGTCCAGTTCTCCCAGCACCATTTGTTAAAGAGACTGTCTTTTTTCCATTGGATGTTCTTTCCTGCTTTGTCAAAGATGAGTTGGCCATACGTTTGTGGGTCTAGTTCTGGAGTTTCTATTCTATTCCATTGGTCTATGTGTCTGTTTTTGTGCCAATACCATGCTGTCTTGATGATGACAGCTTTGTAGTAGAGGCTGAAGTCTGGGATTGTGATGCCTCCTGCTTTGGTCTTCTTCTTCAAAATTACTTTGGCTATTCGGGGCCTTTTGTGGTTCCATATGAATTTTAGAATTGCTTGTTCTAGTTTCGAGAAGAATGCTGGTGCAATTTTGATTCGGATTGAATTGAATGTGTAGATAGCTTTGGGTAGTATTGACATTTTGACAATATTTATTCTTCCAATCCATGAGCAGGGAATGTCTTTCCATTTCTTTATATCTTCTTCAATTACCTTCATAAGCTTTCTATAGTTGTCAGCATACAGATCTTTTACATCTTTGGTTAGATTTATTCCTAGGTATTTTATGCTTCTTGGTGCAATTGTGAATGGGATCAGTTTCTTTATTTGTCTTTCTGTTGCTTCATTGTTAGTGTATAAGAATGCAACTGATTTATGTACATTGATTTTGTATCCTGCAACTTTGCTGAATCCATGTATCAGTTCTAGCAGACTTTTGGTGGAGTCTATCGGGTTTTCCATGTATAATATCATGTCATCTGCAAAAAGCGAAAGCTTGCCTTCATCTTTGCCAATTTTGATGCCTTTGATTTCCTTTTGTTGTCTGATTGCTGATGCTAGAACTTCCAACACTATGTTAAACAACAGCGGTGAGAGTGGGCATCCCTGTCGTGTTCCTGATCTCAGGGAAAAAGTTCTCAGTTTTTCCCCAATGAGGATGATGTTAGCTGTGGGCTTTTCATAAATGGCTTTTATGATCTTTAAGTATGTTCCTTCTATCCCGACTTTCTCAAGGGTTTTTATTAAGAAAGGGTGCTGGATTTTGTCAAAGGCCTTTTCTGCATCGATTGACAGGATCATATGGTTTTTCTCTTTTTTTTTGTTAATGTGATGTATCACGTTGATTGATTTGCGAATGTTGAACCAGCCCTGCATCCCAGGAATGAATCCCACTTGATCATGGTGAATAATTCTTTTTATATGCCGTTGAATTCGATTTGCTAGTATCTTATTGAGAATTTTGGCATCCATATTCATCAGGGATATTGGCCTGTAGTTCTCTTTTTTTACTGGGTCTCTGTCTGGTTTAGGAATCAAAGTAATACTGGCTTCATAGAATGAGTCTGGAAGTTTTCCTTCCCTTTCTATTTCTTGGAATAGCTTGAGAAGGATAGGTATTATCTCTGCTTTAAACGTCTGGTAGAACTCCCCTGGGAAGCCATCTGGTCCTGGACTCTTATTTGTTGGGAGATTTTTGATAACCGATTCAATTTATTCGCTGGTTATGGGTCTGTTCAAGCTTTCTATTTCCTCCTGATTGAGTTTTGGAAGAGTGTGGGCGTTCAGGAATTTGTCCATTTCTTCCAGGTTGTCCAATTTGTTGGCATATAATTTTTCATAGTATTCCCTGATAATTGCTTGTATCTCTAAGGGATTGGTTGTAATAATGCCATTTTCATTCATGATTTTATCTATTTGGGTCATCTCCCTTTTCTTTTTGAGAAGCCTGGCTAGAGGTTTGTCAATTTTGTTTATTTTTTCAAAAAACCAACTCTTGGGGCGCCTGGGTGGCGCAGTCGGTTAAGCGTCCGACTTCAGCCAGGTCACGATCTCGCGGTCCGTGAGTTCGAGCCCCGCTTCGGGCTCTGGGCTGATGGCTCAGAGCCTGGAGCCTGTTTCCGATTCTGTGTCTCCCTCTCTCTCTGCTCCTCCCCCGTTCATACTCTGTCTCTCTCTGTCCCAAAAATAAATAAAACGTTGAAAAAATAAAAAAAAAAAAAAAAAAAAAAAAAAAACAACTATTGGTTTCTTTTATCTGGTATACCGTTTTTTTAGATTCTATATTGTTTATTTCTGCTCTGATCTTTATTATTTCTCTTCTTCTGCTGGGTTTAGGCTGCCTTTGCTGTTCTGCTTCTATTTCCTTTAGGTGTGCTGTTAGATTTTGTATTTGGGATTTTTCTTGTTTCTTGAGATAGGCCTGGATTGCGATGTATTTTCCTCTCAGGACTGCCTTCGCTGAATCCCAAAGCGTTTGGATTGTTGTATTTTCATTTTCTTTTGTCACCATATATTTTTTAATTTCTTCTCTAATTGCCTGGTTGACCCAATCATTCTTTAGCAGGGTGTTCTTTAACCTCCATGCTTTTGGAGGTTTTCCAGACTTTTTTCTCTGGTTGATTTCAAGCTACATAGCATTGTAGTCTGAAAGTATGCATGGTATAATTTCAAGGAATTGAATCCTTTTGCAAAATGTTATACAGCATGTTTTACCTTGAAAATCTGTTTACTTTTTATACATCAGCCACTGAAATTTCTTTCTTTAAATAATTTTTTAACATTTATTTATTATTGAGAAAACAGAGAGAGACAGAGCATGGACATGGGAGTAGCACAGAGAAGTGAAGACACAGAATCCAAGCTCTGAGCTGTCAGCACAGAGCCCAATGGGGGCCTCGAACTCACAGACAGCAAGATCATGACCTGAGCCAAAGTTGGATGCTTAACTGACTGAGCCATCCAGGCACCCTGCCCCTTAAATTTCATAATGTATCTTTATAGCCTAAGTCCATGCATTATCTCTTCTCTCTCTACTGAAGCATGGGGTGGGGGGAGGCATATTTAGGTATCTCCTTCACATACACGGCATATCACTTTATACAGTTAGCACCAGAGAGGGAAGGGATTAAGGTTCCACCAAACTGAAAGCCAGGGTCTGAGCTCTGAAAGTCTCAGTAGACCAGAAAGGGTAAAGACAGCTTGGGTATTGATGACTGCAGGCATAAACATTTCAGGATATCACAGTTACAGGACACTTTTGTCTTTGAATTTATGTTAGGTAATTACCTAAATTTTCCTGACATTAATGTATCTTTTGAAAACCAGTATCTTGGGACCACAAATAGAGTATACTCTATTGATTCTTGTTTCTGCTCTAGTAAGGGACACTGGAATTAAAAACTATTAAACAGATTTTCTCCTTATTATTATACTCATGATTTCAAATCTATTGAGGGATTTTGGCTCACAAAGTCTTACTTAATAAAGCCCTTCAATAATCCACTATGGGGAAAGAATCTATACAATTAAATAAAATCACAGACATAGCTTATTGTGTATCAATTTGTGTATACCAAATGTATATGAATACGTTTTATTGGGTCATGAATCTGAACACCAACTGAATAAGGTTGTTCCAAGATTCGCCCAGCATTTTATGAAACCTATTATTCTTATCTGACTTTACTGCAGTATAACAGACCTAGTGACATTTGATTATATTCTGTTTTATTATTGCTATGTAGCAAATTGTTCTCACCAATAAGTGATAAAAATACAGAGGCGACTGTAGTACAAACATGAAGACATCTATTCCCCTTTTTGTGTAGTAAGAGTGTCCAGAAGTGTGTGAACAGCATAGGCCTAGCCTCTTTATTAGCTCATCTTGAAATAATAGTATCAAAAATAGAGAATTCATATATTTTACAAGGTAAATTAAAAAACATGTGGAAGCTACAAAATAGGGAAAAAATGCATGTTTTAACTAATTTATCTGTAACTTAAAGATGGACCCTGAATGTAAAATATTAACTAAAACTGTAAGTTTATATCCTATGTAAATTATTAGAATATTGTAAGCCAATAAGCAATTTACCCTCTATACCAATATTCATATATGCTTACTTTGTTATGGTAGTATGCAATGAATTTTTAGAGAAGGAATATTCTCTGCAATGAATACCCACAAACCATTTGAAAATCATATATTTTTCCACTTCTCTTTTTGACAAATATCTCCTGGCAGTGAGGGAGGTGCAACAGTGTAGATTTGACTTATGTGTTCTACTCCTCTAATATTTTTATTTTCCCACCATTGTCATAAGATTATGATGATATATATCCATACATTTCTGGGTGTGTGTGTGTCCATTATTTTTCAATTTAAATACTAGGTGTGAGGGGAAGATAACTAAGATAAACTAGTAAGAAAGTCTTAACTCTCAATATATTTTCTTTTTTTTTTAATTTTTTTTAACATTTATTTATTTTTGAAACAGAGAGAGACAGAGCATGAACAGGGGAGGGTCAGAGAGAGGGAGACACAGAATCTGAAACAGGCTCCAGGCTCTGAGCTGTCAGCAGAGAGCCCAAGACAGGGCTCAAACTCACGGACCATGAGATTGTTACCTGAGCCGAAGTCGGATGCTTAACCAACTGAGCCACCCAGGTGTCCCACAGTTAATATATTTTCTAAAGTTTGTATAACCCTTACATAGTTATTACAAATAAACTATGTAATTTTAAATGGCCAAATCTTGTAGATGGTTGGCTTGCAATTTGATTCTGCTTTTTCATAGAGTTATAGCAGTTTGCCCTCATGTCACAAAACTTTATATTCAGATTTTTGAATTCTGTTTAAACCCATTTCCATTATCTAATGGGAGCAACATTGGACCTATGTAACTAAAGTGTTTAAAATTATTTATTAAGGGAACAATAGGTCTATATATCACAACTCTTTCTTCTCGAAGAACTTTTACTAAAAACAATGTGACTATATTCTCTTTTTTTCTTCATACTTGACAAAACAAAGTAGTGCCAACCAAATTGAACCATTTCTTGGTAATAACCATCATCCCTGTTTAGGAACATCACAGCCTGTAGCATCAATGTTTATAAGAACAAAATGCAGTTATTTTGTTACAGATTTCCAACTATCTGTTTTCCCTAGAAAATGACTCCATAATTTATGTGAGTAAGGAATATTTGCAGCTTGCTGTCTATATTTCAGAAACATTCTAAAATGGGTATAAGCTAAAAATGAATGTCACTTTGGAGAACTCCATAGACTGTTTTCTAAAGTGAATTTAATTTCTCTGATGAAAGGATGAAATTCTTCATTTGGCCAAACTTCACAATTTAGACGTCAGTATTTTATTAAATATACTTTAATGTCAACATCTGTTTAAGCGACTTTCACAAGGCAATGTAAATTCAAAATTGTAACTAATGTGGAAGAGAAAGTGGCCGTAAATGGTTAAAATAAAAACAAAAAGGAAAGAAACTAGGAAAACTCTTTGAGATATTGCTTCTTCTTCTGACTCTCTCAGCTGTGCAACCACAAAACTAAGATACAATGTGATCTCATGAGGATGTTGTGAGGAATAAATAAGGGAATCTATGTAAAATATTAAACACAGAATGTGGCCTATTGGGGATAATCAATGCATGCTTTCAAAATATACATATATTTGAAAGCAATAAAATATTTGCTGGTATAACAGAAGTGAAACCACACTCAGAACCACTCATTACCCACTCCAGTTAGCTATTCAGTACAGAATTTGTCACATATGGGGATTTTTTTTCTTATTTGTAAAATGAGGAAATTAAATGCAATCATCTTTAAATCCTTATAAGCATATAAATTAGGAAATAAATCAAACCAAAACTTTTCTTTGAGATGAGGTTAGCATATAAAGTTAGAAAGTTTTAAATGAGAAAAGAGTAGCTCAAATAAAAGAATAGAAAAGAAATAATTTAACACCCAAAAGGAAAATTATAATCAAATAATACATGGAGAAAATAAGGAAAAGCAGTGAAATACTCAAGGCCAAGAGATATAATCTGATAGTAAAAGGATACAAAAGGCCTTGGCATAATAAGAAACAACAATCACATAAACAGAGTCTGTGTAAGCCAAGTTGAAAGATCAATAATGAAAATAAATATTCAAAGGAGGGAAAAAAATGAATAATACATTTGCCAGGAAGCCAAGACATACAAGAAAAGTGTGAAATTACACATTGGGAGGAGGAGTTACTTTATGTGACCTAAGTTTTCCACATGCCAATAGAAAGAGCATAACTTTGCCCTACATTCATAGTATGCATTATAAGTCTTAACATACTGATTATTGTATAACAATCAGACTTTTTAGAGGCCCTTGGTTAGGCCATCTGTTTTTTAATTTTTATTTAAAGTTTCCCTTTTAGGGGTTCCTGGGTGGCTCAGTTGTAAGCATCTGACTTTAGCTCAGGTCATGATCCCATGGTTAGTGAGTTTGAGCCCCAGGTTGGACCCTGGGTTGACAGCTCAGAGCCTGGAACCTGCTTTAGATTCTGTGCCTTCTCTCTCTCTGCCACTTCCCCCTCGTGCTCTGTCTGTCTCTCAAAAATAAATAAACATTAAAAAATTTAAGTTTCTCTTTTAAGGATTTTGATAATTCATTAAGTATTTTTCAAATAGCTACAACACAGCAATAATGTTCAGAGATACAGACTAATGAGACACATACCTGTCTTTGAGGAGGTGTTAAGTAAGTAGGCAGATATGAAAAATTGTTAAAGGTAAAACGATAAAGATGCATGTATAGACATAAACGTTTATAAAAATGGACACATATGCATAAGATTGCACATAAATATACATACTATATGTTCTCACATAAAATAATCCCAATAAAATAATAATTTGAAACATAAACTTAGTTTCCTAAAGTTTACATGTTTCACCATTTTAAATATTTTTCTTACAATTTTATTGGTTGATAATACCGCCACATCTATTTTATGGATGGGGTAACAGAACAGAGGAGTGTCTTTTTTGGTCTATAGAACATAATAGTATGTGCATTTTATTTAAAATTCCAATCATGTTTCCTTGAATATCTTCCATCTTTATATTAAAGACTTCCAAGAGTTTTGGAAAGGTTAGCAGGGAGTAGAGACAAAGATGTCAGAGCAGAAGACAACATAATATTGGCTTCTTTTCTGATACAAATATATCTGTTCAAATATGTCATTCTTAATTTATTTCATCTCTTTAGACTTAGTACTAAATAAGAATAGTCCTCTCATATAAATATTTGATGTTCTTTTTTTATTTTTTTCCCAACATTAGCATCAAGCCATAACTCTATGGCTTTTATACTTAGCTGAAGGTGGCACTGCCCAGTATTCCTTGGTGGCTAATGATTTATTTTTGCAACACAGATTACACCATTTTCTCACAGCAATCATTTACTTTCTTCAATAATGATTTAATTAAAACGCCACAACATTTTATCCTGTATTAGATTATTTTTTTAATTCCATTTAACCAACCTTTCATCAGAGACATTACCATATACTAAATATTTTTTTTTTAATTTTTTAATGTTTACTTATTTTTGAGAGTGAGAGAGAGAGAGAGAAAGACAGAGAGAGAGAGAAAGAGAAAGAGCACAAGTCGGGGAGGGGCAGAGAGAGAGGAAAACACAGAATCTGAAGCAGGCTTCCTCTGAGCTGTCAGCACAGAGCCTGAAGCAGGGCTCAAACTCACGGACCTCGAGATCATGACCTGAGCCAAAGTTGGATGTTTAACTGACTGAGCCATCCAGGCACCCCTAAATATTTTGTTTTTAAATAGTGCATAGCAGCCAAACTGACAGAGACCAAAGTATGTATGGAAATTCAACACTCTTGTAATTTTTGGAACAACTTCTATCCATGAAATTAATAGCCACTGAAATTTATAGTTTAATTTAGTTGTATATATCTAAAATGCTATAAACTGATCAGTGGTTCTAATTTACCTAGCTTAAGTAATAACTATGAAAATGATAACAGTAACAGCAACATTAAAAATCAATGTGCTGAGGCGCCTGTGTGGCTCAGTTGAGAGTCTGACTCTTGATTTCAGATCAGGTCACGATCTCACAGTTCGTGAGTTGGAGCCCCTTGTTGGGTTCTGCACTGTTAGCACGGAGCCTGCTTAGAATTCTCTCTCTCTCTCTCTCTCTCTCTCTCTCTCTCTTTCTCTCCCCCTACCTCACTCGGTTCTCTTCTCTCTCTCTCAAAACAAAGAAGTAAACATTTTTAAAAAATCAACCTGCTAACATGTCTTTGAAACCTTCTTAGTTTCAAGATCTGTACTAATTATTTTTAAAATACTAACATTAATTCTTCAATGCTTTGAAGGATTTTTTTACAAAGAACTTGAACAAACTATACACAAGGCATTTAATAGTAAACTAAATTTATGTTGTATTATTTGCTTCTATGATTTCATTTATTAAACTACTGACGTATAATCAAATTTAATTATCATTTTACATAATCTATGCTAAATTAAAATATCTAAGGTGCTATTGCCATTGGATGAAGTTATTTTTAAATAGGTTAATGTGAATATTTCATATTAATGTATGGGTTTTATATAAGCAGAAGAAAAACAAATGGAAAAACGTGTTAGAATATGTTATATAACATTATTATAAGGAACCTGAAAAATAAAAACAAAGGCATTTTCATCCTACAAAGTGGTTAAAAATTTTAGGGTCTGATCTAAATTAAATATCCACAAAAATAGAGAAATGAATGGCATAAAAAGCCTTGGAATAGTATGAAACAAAAAAATATGTAAATTTGGAAATATATTATCTCATCTATCCCTTGTATGTACGTGAATCTGTTTAACCATTTGCAGTGCAGTTTGAAAATATCTATTAGAATTTAAGATGCCTATGTATCAATTTTCAACAGGGATTCTAAAGAAATATCTACACATGTGCATGCATAAGGAGGTGTGCTGAAGAATGTTTAAGGAAAAACACTGGAAATATTCTGTTGAGAATTTTTATTTTCATTTAAATTTGTTTTTTAATTTTTTTAATGTATAACTTTATTTTTGAGATAGAGAAAGACAGAGCATGAGCGGGGGAGGGGCAGAGAGAAGGGAGACACAGAATCAGAAGCAGGCTCCAGGCTCTGAGCTATCAGCACAGAGCTTGATGTGGGGCTCGAACTCACAAACCACGACCTGACCCAAAGTCAGATGCTCAACTGACTGTGCCGTCTAGGTACCCTGATGAAAATATTGATTATGTCTTCACACATGGTACATCAATTCAACAAAACATAGATTGCGAAAAGGAACCAGGTAGGTCTGTATGTGTTAACATTTAAGGATTACCAAAATCTGCTTACGAAAACAAAAAAGAAAACGTATAGAAAGAGATTTACCAAGTTGGTAAATTGTGGGGCGGGGGAGGTGGATCAGTCTCAGGATTGAGTGAGACGCTGTCAAGGCTGGCATGAGGATCCTAAATCCAAGACCCTCTGCAAACCTCCCAGTGGAGATAGAATGGGATTTAAAGGGTGCCTGGGGGACTCAGTCAGTTAAGCATCTGACTTTGACTCAGGTCATGATCTCCTGGTTTGTGGGTTTGAGCCTTGAGTCTGGCTCTGTGTTGACAGCTCAGAGCCAGGAGCCTGCTTTGGATTCTGTGTCTCCCTCTCTCTGCCCCTTCCCTGCTTGTCATCTCTCTCTCTCCCTCTCTCTCTCTCTCTCTCTCTCTCTCAAAAAATAAACATTAAAAAATTTTAGAATAAGATTTAAGAAGAATAAAACCAAGGTGAAATGTCCTCAAAAGGTTTGGAATTGAGTGGTTTACTTCCTTACATTAGCTCTAGATTTTATAGATTTTTCTGAATGTAGTTCTTATCCTTTTCCCCTTCCCATGGAGGGTTATTTTATTCCCTAGATTTTCCCACAGTTCCACCTTTCCCAATTCCGAATCAACAAGTAGAAGAGCTCCAGCTGGGTTTGTGAGTGATCACATTTGAGATTCAACTTCTCATATGGCAATTTCCATAGTAATTAACACATTTGTCAACAATAGAAAGTAATAAATCCTCCCTCAAGATTTCCAAGCTCCTATCAACAGAGAAAAAAAATGTTAAATTGGGGAGCATATGGCTAACATGATTACCTAGGTCAGCTGACTTTTTACCTAAAAGCATCTCCCTATGTGAAAGAAAGGAAAGAGTGGGGGGAAAAAAAAGCTCTCTTATTTCCATTTTCCTTTGTAATTCAGCTTCTATCCCAATCTTCTATTGTGCAACCCCAAGACATGGAATACAAGGATGAAAAATTAATTACTTACAAAAAAAACTATATTCAGACACTCTTATTATAGAAAGCTAAGTGTATACTCATTCTGGAACCAGACCACTTGGGTTTGAAATCTGAATCAACCACTTAAACAGTGTGGGGTATGCTATTTAAACTCTTGAGGTGCTCATCTGTAAAATGTAACAGCTTGAAATGTCCTAATATTTTTTATCACTTTTAAGTGAAATAAAATTTATAATATGCTTGGCCTTATGCCTGACTATTTTTGTTTACCAAATAAGCTTTAAAAGTAGACTTTCAAAATCATTTGCATTTTAAGTGGATGGGCTACTTTAGAAGGCTTCATAAACTTCATATAATATTCAATATGATAATACCCCCCAAATTATAGAGCCACATGATATCATATAGGGAGAAACACAAAAACAAGTCAGCAAAATAGAGGTTTATGCCATCGGATGGCATAATAGTCACTTAAATAAAAATTAAACACAGGGGATCCTGAGTGACTCAGTTGGTTAAGCATGCAACTCTTGATTTTGACTCGGGTCATGATCTCACAGTTTCATGAGTTTGAGCCCCATGTCGGGCTCTGTGCTCACCCTGCAGAGCCTGCGTGTGATTCTCTCTCTCTCTCTCTCTCTCTCTCTCTCTCTCTCTCTCTCTCTCACCCCTTCCCTGCTCACATTCTCAAAATAAGTAAACTTAAAACACTATTTAAAAAATTAAAAGCAATAAAAGAATGGGTGAAGGAAATAGAGAATAACTAATGTATAGGAACATGCAGAGCTCTTATTTAATCCCATCAGTTCTCACAGTACAAGTCCACTGGGACTCCCAAAATGGAACAGTTTAAAATTGTCATTGGCCACAGGAAGGGTTAGTATCTTTTAATCTTTTTAAGCCACAGCATTTAGTGTTCAGATTTTATCTGGCATAATAAAAAGTGATCAGTGCTCAGACTTCTCAGAGGTGTGAAGTTGTTTATGGTTCCATTTCTATGCGTGGTCTGTGATAAACAGATCTCAGAGAATAGCTGGAATAGGGCTGAGGCAGGCAATTCAATATGTAGACATACTTTCATACACTGCAAAGAAAAATTTCATGACTTCTGCCAAGACCATTGATCACAATCCTGGAAAATAATATCTATTCTGCAAAATCTTCCTATAAAATACATAATATTATAAACAATCACTAGTCTTTTTGAATTGTGCAGAGAACTATTCCACTTTACTTAAGGACCTACCTGTCTCCATGTGTATGTGCATGTGTGTGCATGTGTGTGTATGTGTGTATGTGTGTGTAATAAATCATAACTTTGATTTAAGCTTGGTTCTAAATTAATCCACTGTGGTTAAAAGACAAAAATCTGGCAAAAATTACTATTGTTTTAAAAATGCAGTTGATGTAAGCATGGACATAAAAATGTCATTTGATTTAATTTACAGACAATTGTATAACAAAGAATGTAGTCAAATATGTCCAACCCTAAAACAGTCCTTCAGGCTTATTGCAAATTAGAGAGCATAATGAACTTCTTACTAAACTCTTACATTATTCTGTAGCTTTCACCTTTAATAGATATGCAAGTCAAGTTTATCTTTATTGAATATTTTCATTTTCATTCATAAAATTGAACCAATGTGTATCATCCTTTTTCCTATGGTAAATGATAGATCTCGTGGGTCTCAATAAGAGTATCTACTCATGCAATGAAATTCCGAAAGGTGGTAAATTTCATATTGAGCTGTTTATTACCCCCAATGTATAGTTAATTATTTTTTGAAATCAAAGAATTTAAAAACCTACAGCTCAGGGTGCCTGGCCAGCTCAGTAGGTAAAGCATGTGACTCTTAATCTAAAGGTTGTGAGTTCAAGCCCCACATGGGGCATTGAACCTACTTGAAAACAAAACAAAACTACAACTGCAATATGAATGTATTAACATGGCACATTTCAACCTTGACTAAAATACTGCAAGATGAGGTTGCCAATATACTACACAAAACCATCTGTACATGGTAAGTATTTTTAAATCACTTGGAAAACAAAAAGCCAGTAGCTGGTATTAGTAAACTATTGACATTTTGGGGAAAGTCATGACTTCTTTTACAGTGTTCTGGCTATAATTTTGAACTGACTTAAACCTATGAGCTTTTATATGCTTGCAAAATTGTCTTTTCCTTTGTATTTGCAGGGTGACATGTTTATCACCTCATGCACAGATCCTTTTGAACATGATTATGATATAATACATAGAGCTTCTGGAAATATATATTTTGTGTTATTCTCAATATTGAAGTATTTTTTACATGGCACATTACAATAAACCAAAAAATATATTTTTAAGTACAAATGAATAAGGCATTCAATATAAATATGCTTTTAAGATAATCAGAATTGGCGTGCCTGCGTGGCTCAGTCAGTTAAACGTCTGACTCTTGATTTTGGTTCAGGTCATAATCTCATGAACCGTAAGAATGAGCCCCACACTGGGTTTTCCCTGACAGCATGCAGCCTACTTGGCATTCCCTCTCTCCCTCTCTCTCTGCCCCTCTCCCAGTGTCTTTCTCTTTCTCTCTCTCTCTCTCTCTCTCTCTCTCCCCCAACATAAATAATTTAAAAAAAAAAAATTTTTTTTTTAACGTTTATTTATTTTTTTGGGACAGAGAGAGACAGAGCATGAACGGGGGAGGGGCAGAGAGAGAGGGAGACACAGAATCGGAAACAGGCTCCAGGCTCTGAGCTATCAGCCCAGAGCCTGACGCGGGGCTCGAACTCACGGACCGCGAGATCGTGACCTGGCTGAAGTCGGACGCTTAACCGACTGCGCCACCCAGGCGCCCCAATAATTTTTTTTTAAAGGTAGTCACTTTTTTTTTTGCCTGTGTGAGAGATAATAAAACCTTTGGTGCCAAACTTTCCTTTTAATCATCTGGTGTCTTTTCTCATATTCAATTTCCTGATAAATACTATTATTTCTCACAGACATTACTAAAATCAGTTCCTTTCCTTCCATAACAGTCAAATCTTTAGATTGAACTTCAGCTGCACCACAAATTTCTTTTACTCAGAACCTTCTTTTTTCCCTCTCATTCTTGTATTAACCATCATAATATATATCTAGGAAAGTAAACTCTTTTGCTGACCAGTATCACCCTATCATTCCATAAGTACAGCTTGGAGTGCCAGCCTGATACTGTGGATCAGGTACCTGAAGAATATGAACTGAGAATTGGGATAGGATGAGCCTTGTTTTTGAGACGGAAAGCAAAAGAAAGGATCAAAACTGAAAACAACACTAAACAGACTGTCCAACTCATACATACGTCTAAAAATCAAGTAAAAAAGACCATCCATCTTTCCATCTACCTATCCAGTTAGCAAATTTGCATTACCTCTGTGAATGAGAGAGAAAAGGTCCCTGTTCTCTTCAAACAAATATTCTAAAGGGAACAAACAACCAATAAACAAGTTACAATTAAATAAATATGATTCTTTAATTAAAAAAAAATAAATCCATAAATAAACTAAAAAAAATCAGATAAAGATAAGGGCTACAAATGAAATCACACAATTTTATAGAGAGTGACCGGTGCAGGGTAAGGGAAAGAGTATTGGGTTACTTTCCATAGGATTGTCAGGGAAGATCCCCCTGGGGTCATCATTTTGTACTGAAAATCCAATGATAAGAAGGAACTTGGAATACACTTATCTTGATGAACACTGAGTAATGTATAGAATTGCTAAATCATTTTATCAGATACCCAAAACTAATGTAACACTGTATGTTAATTACTCTTCAATTAAAATAATAACAATAATAAAAGTAGGAACTAGTCATGGAAGAGTTGGACAAAAGAAGAACAGTCATTTACTATCTGCTACCTTATTCATCTATTTTAAGGTGCATATTTTTCATATATAAATATCTCTTAAATTGGGGTGCCTGTTAGAATTATTATTAGACAGATGATAGTCATGACTTTGTAGCAACTCTCTGCACATGTGTGAGCTTCCTTGTTATTTCTGATGCTATGATGGCATAACTTTGATGCCATGGTTTTTAAACGAACACACTATTTAAGGACCATTTGAGAAAGAAATAGGAGTTAAAAGGGATTCATTGTATAAAAACCTTGCACTAACACCATCTGGCAAAATCAAGAAATCATTAGCATAAACATTGTAGAATTATTGTCAACAGTGTGGAAGAATATTCCAAGAACTAGATTTTGGTGCTTAACCAATTATCTGATGGTACATTGAAAACCAACAGTTGAAAAGTGACTATGGGTTAGATTATCTCAATGTAAATAAAGTCTTAGGATACCTGAACCAACTTATTTTGCTAGTTTTAACTTTTTTATGTATGCAAAAGAATGACATGATAAAAATTATGTCTAAACTTCTATTAAAAAGCTCGTTGAATATATGACAAAAGTGTCAAGTGATATGAAAGAACTATATTATAGTCTGTCAGAATTTTTTTTCCTATTTAATGGTACATAAAATAATAGTTCATCTTAAAATTGATGGTGTCTTAAATACTGACATTATTGCCTTTTCCAAAGCTCTGCTATATACTAGTGAGTAAGGCAGACATGATCCCAACATTTATGGGGGTTTCAACCCAGTAGAGAATAAAAATAATACAACTGAGTAAATTTAATAAATCGGTAATTACAAGTTACAATAATTACTATGAAAACAACAATAAAAATGATTACACACAGTGCACATAAGTGCGTAAATGAAAAATAGGGTGGGTTAGTGAACTTAATTTAGGTTGTGGGGGAGTACAGATTGTCAGAGAAAGCTTGTCAGAGGCTATAAATTAAAATTAGGCTTGAAGGAAGAGTCAGTCATGGGAAGGGATGTAGAAAAGTATTTCAAGGAAAAGAAAAAGCATATACAAAGTAAAATGTTTGGTGTATTATAAGAATGGAAAAGCCTGAAAGGCTTATTTGTGGAGAAAAGAAGGGAGAATTGGCACAGAAAGGTTAGGATTTGGTGAAATGCATGGGAGGCAAAACATGCAGGACATTGTAGATAGGATTCAGAAATTTTTATTTTACTCCAAGTGCAAATGGAAGGTATTGAGGGATTCTGACTGGGAGAGTGACATCATCAGAATTATGTTTTAAAAAGATAACTCTGGATATCCTCAAAATACTGGCATATAGGTAGGCAAGGGAAACTAGAAGACCAGATAGAAAGCTACTATAATTGTACAAGTGAGAGCAAATTATGGTTGAGGCATGGATAGTGGCAGTGGAAATCAAGACAAATGAATGGATTCTAGTTACAGTTTTTGACAGTCATAGGACTTACCAATGGATTAGATGGAGACTGAAGATAAATGAGGATGACTTTGAGGTTTCTAATTTAAGCATTCAAGTATATGATGATACCAATTTCTGAAATGGTAAAACCAATGGATAAACTGATTGGGAGTTGAGAAATGAGGTTCAGGAGTTTAGCTTTAAAGATGTTAATCCAGAATATTATGTTGGTCATCCTATGCAAATTCTATATGTACATTTGTATTTATGAGTCTGAAGTTCAGAAGTAAATTCTGATATAAAACTAAATATTTATTTAGTATTAATAAAATATTTATTTTTGAGAGACAGAGAGAGAATGAGACAAAGTGTGAACAGGAGAGGGGCAGAGAGAGAGGGAGATACAGAATCTGAAGCAGTCTCCGGGCTCTGAACTGTCAGCACAAGGCCTGACATGGGTTTAAATCCACAAACTGAGAGATCATGACCTGAGCTGAAGTTGGACGCCTAACCAACTGAGTCACCCAGGCACCCCAACACTAATTTTTTTGCAAACAAATAAGTACAATGTCTGTAGATTGAACAGAGGAGAATGGGCCTGTCAAAGAGACTGAACACAAATATCCTGAGAGGATATCCATCCATCAGAGGATGCATAACATGTTAACAGGTGATGGGAGATGATAGTCCCATTGGATTTTACAACATGGAAAAAAATAATTTGGCATACTTGAAAAAAATAATTTGGTCAAATGGTGTGAAAATAGAATGGGAGAAAATGGTAACATATAACTCTGAGTAAGTCTGGTTGTAAGACAGTGGACAGCCACAGGGAAATCCAAAGTAAAGAGTTATAAACTACAAACATTAGGCAAGGCTTAGGGCAATAGGTCTTATTAAGATGGGAGGGGAGAGTATACCTTGTACTGTCTTACTGAGCAGCAGAAAATGAACATGCTCAAGCGAATCTAAGAGGTGGTGTGTAGAGACATGCCATCTCCTGAATGTCCAGAAGCAAATCTGGCTTCTTAAAGTTACTCATAACCTAGGTTTAAACTGAGTATTGTTCCAAAAAGAGCAGCTTTATCAAGTTTGCCATTCTCATGGAAACCCCATATGAGGTTCCTTTGTCTGGGCTCTTATTAATAGATTTTTGGAAAAGTTTTCTCAAATTAGTTCTCTACAGTCCAGTGGTAACTCTGGGTATCTTGAGGCTGCTGGTAAGGAGGCCATAACATATACCAGACCTTGAAGAATGACACATTTGCAATCAGATAGTTTTCCAGGGATTCGTGTGATAACAGGGAATGCCATAAATTTTCACTTAGAAAAGGTTATATTACATTCATTTGTTATCCAGTAAAATTTAGATATTAAAAAATAGAAAGCAGATACAAAATTAAAGTTATTATTTGAATATTATATACAACATACATTTCATCAAGACTGCTAGATACATACTAGCTCAGTAAAATGAATATAGTAATTTGCTATAGATTATGTTTAGACAGGTGAAACAAAGGTAATACACCTCATGGTATACAGAGAGAAATAAAAAAAATAAATAAAATAAAAACACTGGACAAAGTGTGGGATATGAGCAGGAATAAGTTGGTAGTATCTCTTTGGTCATGGTCACATGACTATGAGTCCCATATTTCTAGTAAGAAAAAATGACATAACTGACATCAGTTCTTTCAATGTAAAGGAAGTGAAACAAAAGTGATCTTAACAGAGGGGCACCTGGGTGGCTCAGTCGGTTCAGTGTCCAACTTCGGCTCAGGTCATCATCTCGCAGTTGGTGGGTTTGAGCCCTGCGTTGGGCTCTGTGCTGGCAGCTCAGAGCCTGGAGCCTGCTTCAGATTCTTGTCTCCGCCTCTCTCTGCCCCTCCCATGCTAATGCTCTGTCTCACTCTGTCTCTCAATAATAAATAAACGTTAATTTTTTTTTTTTTAAGTGATCTTAACAGAGACAGAAAAAGGGCCAGGACTGAGTCCTCATCTTTATTCCCATCCATCCGTTTCCTTCTCCAAGCTACCGTTATTTCTAAATCTTTGGATGAAAAGTGTTTTTTTTTTTTCCTCTTTTCATGGCATTAGTGGTGTGTTTGAGATTGAGAGGGTGGTTAAAAATTGATAAGTAATAACTGCTTAATGACAGAACAATAAATATTGTGGAACATTTCTTTTGCATCATATAATCAATAAGTCTTCAAGTCAAAGGTAATAATAAAGCTTTGAAATTCAAGTGCAGTTGGAAATCATTTGCACAGAGAGAAGACACTGACTACTATCAGCCATCTAGTTGGTAGAAAAATACTTCTTCATAAAATCTTTCTTGCTAAACAGGCACTAATATTAGTGAGATTTTACCGAGGGATAAACCCTGGAAAGAGTGACCTGGTATTTTTGTCAAAGATGTAAACACTGCTAACCTTTTCTTGCCCCTATTATTTTTGAAAGAAAGATGGAATGAAAACACACTGGAACCAAAATACGACTGCTTTTTAAAATTATGTAAATAAATATGCAGTGATATTTAGTATTATCTGAGATTATGGTGCTTTTTTGTTTTATCTTAGCAATATGTATACTCTTTCACAATAAATAGAGAAAAGTGAAATAGGAAGGCATTTCCATTTCATCCATTTTTTTTCTTTTGTACTGTTAATTCCAGAATGCAACAAACTTACTTTTTAATTGGAGGAACTCATCTTGTAATATTCTGCATTTAACCTTAAACTCTACTCCTTGCCTCAATTAAGTAGAACCAGATAAAACTGAAATGCAGTGCTAAGGAATTTCAAGCTTCACAGCCAGCTGAAGGCAAAGGCCAAAGAAAACTGTGATCTATTGTGGAGGGAGAGACAAAGAATTGCTGAAGGGAGGTAGTTAAGTCAGTCGACTATGACGAAGAATGTCTGAAGGCCACATAAGTGCCAGCCTTGACAAGGCTGATATCACAGCTGTGTAGTCAGCAGGACACATACACAGACACAGACACACACACACACACACACACACACAGAGACAGACACACACACACACACACACACACACAACTTATTTTTTCTCTACATCTCCATATATATTAGCTATCTTTTCAATTCTATGTTGTTGGCCATAAGCTGGTAGACATTACCAGAAAATATAATGTCAGACATAACTAAGTACCTCTAAAATAAGAACCAACTTCACACAGGGCACATAAATATTTACAGTGGAAAATACTACAATTTGAATTTAGACTCTCTGAAATATAGACTAAGAAATCATTTTTGCTTCTGTGAATACCAAATTACTTTCTATGTAGTAAGTTCTCATTCCTTTTCCTATCATGATCTTAAATAATACATCACTGCATTATTATAAATAATGTATTATAAATATTATAAATAATATTTATATTATATTATTATAAATATATATTTATAATATTTATATTATTATAAATAATACATCATTGCATTATTATTTTTAATTTAATGCACTGATTACCAATTCTCTTGCCATAGCTATTTTCTTTTTCTTGAAAAAGTTGGAGCATATATTGGGTGAAGCTGTTTGTTGTGCAAAATTCATTAAAATGTAATGTTGAGTTGAGCTTGTGGATAGAGAACACTTCAGTTTGGTGACCAAAGCCAATAAAACATGCTTGACTAGAACTACTGCTAGTTTGTAGGCTTATTTTCCTTTATCATGTAAGGTTTAGAAACTTCAAAATTATTGGCAAAATTGTTAAATTGAAAAAAATAACATGTGCATGTTGTAACAGAATGTTTGGCATTTCAAAGTACCTAATTATGTCTCCTGCATATGCTCTCTTCAAAAGCAAATGATTTTCTGTAATGTTGTAAGTGAAGAATCAATAGAAATGGATTATACTCTTTTTTAGATGGCAAAGGAACAATGTGAAGCTGACCAATTCATCTAAGTCTTTTTGGCCACATTTTACAAGCTTTCAGCAAATATTTACTGGGACCTATTTCATCCCAAGGGATTTTCCAAGTGGTCCAGCTTATCTGTGGCAGAGTGGAGAAAGCAAATGATTGCACTCCAAAGGTGCCATTTATGAGACATTAATGTGAGTCAGGCAATGCTAGGTCTTGGGCCTTTGAGGCAGAAGGTCTGAAATTCCAATTTCAGTTATGCTAAGTGACAAGCAAACCTAATCTATAAATACGTTCACTGAGAAAAATCAAATGAAAGGGAATATATAGTAGGCACTCAAGAAACATTGGTTCCCTCTACAGATCCTACTTTAAGCCTCTAAAATTTGGTGATATTGAAGTTGGAGCCAAGCTGGAAGTTGACCCATGACTGTTTAACTACATATTATATTACTTTGATAATACTGACTAGTGTCAAATTTAACATGCTTTTGAATGAAGTCCCACAGTAGTGTTGATTAAGCTGTACTCACACTGCCCTACCCAGTGCCCCATATAAACAAATGCTACGAATGTAGAACATTCGTTATGCAATCTATTGCAATGGACAATGGTTTTTAGCCATTGTATATACTTACTTATTTTATATTTATACTTATTTTATATGTATTTTGTAGAACTTAAAGAATGTGTCAAGTAGGAAAAAAATGTTCTCTAATGTAGTGGTGTATCTAATGCATTTGATACTCTGAGCAAACACCTTTCTCTGTGTAACAAAATTATTTTCATCAATAATCATGTGGCAATCATTATTTTCTTGATTTGTTCTTTGGTTTAAAATAATTGGTAGAAAATTAAGAATAAATTTAAATTTGTAAGATATTATTTAAGATCAATTAAACAAGTTTTACGTGTGACCTGGAATTTGTCAGTTACCAAATAAATTATTATATCTTGCAGTTTGCACTGTTTTATTATTTTATACATTTAACCACAAAGGACCCCAAGTAATCACATAGAATAATAGACTTGAAATAACTCAAGCTTCATCTTTATAATCATGCAGCAGTGCTTTCATTGTTAATTTTGAAACTACAGTTATATATGTACTACCGTAACCACAGAGGGATTAAACACAGGGATATGTAATAGCACACAGGCTGGTCACATGAACTGTACCCAGAAAACTTTTAAATCATTTTGAACAAATTTACTCTTTATTGTTTTTAACGTTTATTTATTTTTGAGACAGAGAGAGACAGAGCATGAACGGGGTAGGGGCAGAGTGAGAGGGAGACACAGAATCGGAAGCAGGCTCCAGGCTCTGAGCCATCAGCCCAGTGCCCGGCACGGGGCTTGAACTCATGGACTGCAAGATCGTGAACTCAGCTGAAGTTGGATGCCCAACTGACTGAGCCACCCAGGCGCCCCCAAATTTACTCTTTAAAGTGTTCAATCGAGTCTCTGTGTAAAGGGGTCAGTTGTAGAACCAGGAGGTCTCCAAATTATTTCCATAGAATCAATATTTAGAAAAAGATAAATAAGTTGTGTCAATTTAAAGCTTGCATATATATTTTTAAAACTCAACAGTTACCATAGCAGTTTTTAGAATTTTGACCAATAAACAATATTTTTCACTAAAGTGTATTTTATAACTAACATGGTTTAAAATTCATAGTCTATAATAATAATTAAAAAGACTGGCTTTGGGGGGCATCTGGGTGGCTCAGTTGGTTAAGCATCCAACTTCGGCTCAGGTCATGATCTCTCTGTGCTGACAGCTCAGAGCCTGGAGCCTGCTTTGGATTCTGTGTCTCCCTCTCTCTTTGTCCCTCTCCTGCTCACACTCTGTCTCTCTCTCTCCCTCAAAAATAAAGAAAACATAAAGAAAATTTTTTAAAAAGACTGGCTTTTCTTGTTTTATATTCTCCAACAATGTAACCCCTTATGTATGCTCTCACAAGTCTACCCTTGGTACACCACTGCTCCAGTGTCAGAATTTTAGCAGAGTTAAGGTTTCTTATTTCCTACACAGCCACAGAATTAGTTAGGGTAACATTAGTTGCCGTGCTAAGAAAATTCAAAATACATAATGGCCCAAACATATAATATGAGTTATAAATTGCTTATGTGAATCTAAGAAGTATTTACATACTCCTTTTGGAAGGGGTATGTAAGGGTATGGTGGGCAAGGGTTTGCCATAGCAGACAGGGACCTCTACTCCACATATTTTCAGGGATCAAGGCAGATGGTCACTCTGTAGCCTTGAACCTACGATTTTCAAGGAGTCATTTCCATTGGGGGGTTGGGGAGGACAGGGGGATCATACTCTAAATCCTTTTATAGACTAGGTTTAAAAGTGGCCCATGATATTTTCATTTCCATTTAGTTGACTTAAACTTAGTTATATAACCAAACTTAAGGGAAAAGGAGACTGGGAAATTTGTTCTAATTGTCTCCTCAGAGTGGGGTAAAAAAAAGAAAAAGATATTGGTGAGCAACTAATTGTCTCCACCATACCTACTTTAAACCTTTTATCTGACTTAACAAGGATTTACCCCAGTCCTAATATTTCCTTAAGACTCAGCACAGCATCTTCACCATTTACTCTAGGACCACCCTTCCATATGCTCCCATGCCACTTGCCCTAATTCAAATACATTATAAGTAGAAGGACATAAGATGTTGAATTCTGGCTACCATGAATGGAATTTTATAGAAGTTAACTCCTTTCATCTCAGTAACTAATTTAATTCAATCTTCTTTCATAAAGGTCCTCTTCCTAATGACCCATACATGCTGCCCAAAGACTCAGTAAACGCAGACATATGATTATATGACAGCTGTTACAAGTCTCTCCATCTCTACTCAACCCATTCAACCCCTAAAAATGAATGAGGAAAAAAATCACTTTGTGTTTATCCCATCCCTATCTATACTTCCTTATTTTAGAACATTTACTACACACTCAATCCAGTTTCTTGCCGAGGTAATTTACACTCTTATTTTGCTCCATGAGAGGCCCCTTCTATCATCATACAACCCAGTTACCCCTTCTTTCACCAGCAAACCAGAAGTTTCCTAACCTGCTCCCTAGTCACTGCTTACTCATTTCCCTTGCCAGAGCTGTTCTGTCTTAGGTGATACTGAGTCAATATGGTATTAATCTACACCACCGAGTACTAATACCAAAGACTTTGCAAACATTGAATATTACTTTTAATGTAATGAGCAATATTTCCTAAGCCATGCACAAGAAAGCCAAACTACTTTCTTGATGAGAACACGGACTTGAAGGTAAATGGGGTACGAAATTTTAATAGAGGTGATATTTGGTTTAATTATAGGAATGTAGATGACTGCAAGTAGGACTTGACTAAACTATATCTCTTAACACACGTGCTGCAATTATTGATAGGTTCAGGTTGTAGAAGACAGAATGGTTAAGGGCAGAATGAAAACAGTGACTTATTGGTTAAAGCATATTGTGCCAGGATTTAAAAGTAAATGCTGAAGATATTTGTTTTTAATAAGTTAAAATAAATGACTTAATATGAAAGCTTAAATATAATATGAATATAATCTATTTTACACACAAAAAATATGTGTTTAGCCTCATTTCATTAATTAGAAGTAATAGGTACTACACTTTTTCATAATGTAAAGGTATAATACTACGACCAAAGCAAGGAAAGGACATTTGTGTTTACTCCTGGCTTCTGAAATAATGAGAATGTTTCATCTCCTGGACGATTTCTGTAAATAATGGGATTCTAAAGTAAACAGAGACAATCACCAGACTCCACATCAACAAAATGCCTTCAAGCAGAAAAGTATGACAGCCATATAAACTTTAGATTCTGGGAAGCACTAATGTAAAGTGAGCAAAATAAAATATTAGATGAAGTCTAAAACAATCAAGTTTTACACAATGACTATAACTGTGTGCCCTTTGAAAAGGCATTCTTCTACTCTAGGCCTTACTATACTGGTTGGTTGGTTTTCTTTATTTGTAAATTAGGGAGTTGGTCCCTTCCATCTCTAGCATAGGATACTTTCAGAATGTAAATACTACTCAATCAGCATAACTGTTAGCAAAATAACAATATTATTTTATTTTGCAATCTTCAGTATTTACACAGTAAATACTCTAATAGTACACAGTATTTTAGCATATATAATGCCCATAATAATGTTAGTATTTACTATGTAATCTCTTCTATTAAATAGATCAATCTTCTTTTATAATGCATACAGTAGTACATCAGTGACATTCATTTAACACATAATTCTAAGGTACTCAGACAGAGAAGAGAAAATTTAAGTATTTTCTATCTTTCTGGAATTCTGAAACAGGTCTGCTCCGAAACAACACCATTTAACATGGGTCGCATGCTTAGAATATTCACACAACCCCATAGTGGCAAAAATGATTCACTAAGGACACAGGCAGGGCACTGATGATTTGTTAAATTTCACTGAGACCTCTGTGTGAGTGAAAAAAGTCCTGTTAAATTTCATGCCCTGAACTTCATCTGTATGTAGAGTTCTAATTTTGAATTTTTCCTGAGAATAATAATTATAACCTTTTATCAAGAGTGGGTTTGTTCTCAGCAGAGCCCCCACCCCCCACCTCCCCCACCCCACCCCAGCCGCGGCCTCCATGACCCACCCCAGGAAACAATGCTAGCATTGTCATGAGGATGAGCCAGCAATGTGAAAACAGAGGTTTGCACCTGTTTGTTCACTGTTATCAAATGCCAGCCTAGGGGCTACCCTGGTAAGAGACTTCTGACTTCGAAGCCAGAAGCCACAGAGCAACAAACTCTTTGGAAAAAATCTTTTGTGTGCCAACAGAGGTTTAGCAGCATGCTTTCTTCCTGGGAGGAAAGAGAGTGCCTCTCTTACCATCAATTTTCAAGATGCATCTATCCTTTGCAAGCTCAGTATTATGAATAATGATATATTAAGCTTTCCATGGTCATCCAGCTTTAAAATAAAGGACTTATGACAAGAAAATGATATTAGTATGATAACAAACCTATTTTTGTCTTGCAAAGTAATAATTACACAAATCACTTCTAGAAATGTTGAATTTTGTCATTTAAAAATAAATCTTAGCTTTATATGGTGTGTTGAAAAAGACATTTAGCAGAACATGACCTCCTAATCTATAGCTCTCAAAACAATGTTTTAGGATGTTGTAGGATGATCTGAAGCCTGGTTTCAACCTTTGATGATTTAGATGAAGTGTGCAAGGGACAGAGTGTTTTTAATTGTTCCCCTTTGTTACAAGATAAGTATAAATCTTATAATATTTTTTAAATTTTTTTAACGTTTACTTATTTTTGAGAGAGAGACAGAGTGCCAGGGGGAGGAGCAGAGAGAGAGGGAGATACAGAATCTAAAGCAGGCTCCAGGCTCTGAGCTGTCAGCACAAGAGCCTGACACGGGCTCGAACTCACCAACTGCGAGATCATGACGTGAGCTGAAGTAGGACACTCAACAGCTGGGCCACCCAGGCGCCCCTAAATCTTCTAATGGTTTTAAATAAATAAGTACATAAACCAATAAGTAAAAAAGAAAGCTTAGGTGAATATAATAGGCATTCACTTCAGTGCTATCTGACTTTACTCCGTCCTTAGTTAACAGTTTGTGGTCTCAAATTCTGGGTATGTGATTTCACAAATCCTGACCGTAGACTGTGGCAGCTATCTCTGTAGATACACAAACAGAAGTTGGGTATTTATCTTTGGTGAGAGAGGAAGAGAGAAAGCAAAAGAGGAGTCTCAGAGAGCGAAAGAGTTGTGTGTGTTTGTGAGAGAAAGAGATAGGAGAGAGGGGGGAGAATACGACCGCATAGTTCATTTGTAATATACTCCTTTACTCTTTCTCTTGCCAGGATGTTTCAAAAGAAAGCCATGTGTTTTAAAAACATAAAAAAAAAAGAAAAAAATTTAAAAAAATTAAAAAAGAAAGAAAACCGAAAGGGCTCTTGCAAGACAGACCCTAGAGCACTTTGAAAACATCAAATAAAACCCCTCCAGCATGTTCTCCCCATGTGATGCCTTTGTACATTCATTTCAGCCTGTGGGCACATTTCCCAACACACAAAAGGTTTCAGTGCCATGTTGATAGATATAAACACATATGGATTACTCATTTGCCATTCCATGTATTGAATTGCATACTGTTTTCTATAAAATTAATTTTATATGAAGATGAAGTCTTAGAAGCCAAATATTATATCAGATCATGATTAGAAAAGCAGGGTTATAGCTCTTTGATTATCTTGTGCCTTGGATATGTGCCACTGATACACAGTGTGTACAGTTATGCATCATAGTTAGAAACTATATATATACACACACATTAATATGTGTATGTATCTGTGTATGTGTGCATATATGTATATAAACAAATTCACATATCTATATATTTATATGGAGAGAGATATTATCTATATACACACACATACACACATAGCCTCTTTTTCTATTATTTATTTATGAACCTATTTTTCTATGTCTCTCTTTGGTCTTTTAATTTGTCTTTTGCTTTGTTCTGGGCATGTGTCAGTGTTTATTTTTCTTTTTAAAACTTTGAAATGGATAGGACCTGTTCACCTGTATGGATTTATTATTGCAATCATTTTACAGAACTGATTCAGTAATCTAACACAAAGAGTAATGTTTTACATACTACAACTTTTCAGTTGCAGAATTGATTAGAAGCAAAAATACAGAAATAGTTATTAAATATGCTTTCACTCCAATCAAAAAAGAGAGCCATGGTCATTATTTGCTTTATGTTAAAAAGCCTTGGTCTTGCATGTAGAAATAAAACCTATGTTGAAAGTTGTACAGCAGTTCTATGCAATCAGGGTTCTAAGCTGTCGATTACTCTATCTTATTTATGGCGTAAAATAATACATACAAACATATGAAATAAGTCTACAACCATATGTAAAATACAACCAAGATGCCTTCCCTAAGCCTTTGTCTTTGAAGTAAGGATTCTAATTTTAGAACGCAACCCCAAGCTTCATGTGGCTACTGAGTCTGGAAACCAAGCTGATTCTCCGCAGGTGTCTCACATCTCCACTGTTTTCACAGCACATGGTTGACTTCTTTTTCACAAACTGACAGAGAGACCCAGCCATGCTAGAGCAATTGAGCTACCAAAAACACTATTAGCACTAACCTGCCCTTTCGTTAGAAGTTCAAGTTCTCAAGCAAACAATAAGTAGGTGTTTTAATTATTTTTAAAAGCCCCCAGACAATACCCTTTAAATAGATCTTAGCTATTTAAAATAAGTCATCAAAATATCCTTACTGCAAATTCAGCATGTGAGAAGTGAAAAATATACTTTGTATTGTTTCTGCTTATTTAGAACTAAGTATGAAATATCTAGGCATTCAAATCCCAGGCTTTCTTGTGTAATGGGGATTTAAAAGGAAGCAATGATTAATGAGTTTTAGATACAGTATAAAAGTAATTTCTGGGGAAACACATTCTTAGCTGAATTGGTAGCTCTCCCCAGCAGGGACATTTGAATACTTCGAGAGGAACTAAGAAATTAAGAAATGAACAAAAACGAATAGGATTTGCTTGGCACCACTGGGACACCTTGGCTTAAACTCCGTATTTAAAACCAACTAAATTGGTTTTGTTGCTCAGCTAATGTTTTGTTTTTTTTTCCTCCCTAAAAGTCATCCAAAGGTGTTTTGTTTTTGTTTTCCTGAGGTTTCACTGTCTTAGCAAGGAAGCAAAACAATTTATTAAACCAATAATAGGTCTACCTTTAATGACACATAGCTAAATGTAAATGTATGTGGATATCATTGCTATAGCATGTTGTTATCCCTGTGCTAGGAAATGAATATACACTGAACAATTAAACCCTAACAGAGATCCCTACATACCCACATGGAGTTGCATTTTTAATTAAACGCTTGAGCCTCAGTTCCCAAGTGTCCAGAAATTAAAACTGCAGTATCATTCTCTACTGATTTGGAAGGGTTAATATCATGTCTTCATTTGTGCGAAAAATGGAAGTGGACCACTTAGAAAAAGTGACTCACACTTTCCCTTAGAATTTTCCAGGAAGATAGGCAGCAGGTCGGTATTATAACTGATAAAAGAAAAGAAGAAGAAGGAGAAGGAGAAGAAGGAGAAGGAGAAGAAGGAGAAGAAGGAGAAGGAGAAGAAGAAGAAGAAGAAGAAGAAGAAGAAGAAGAAGAAGAAGAAGAAAAAGAAGAAGAAGAAGAAGAAGAAGAAGAAGAAGAAGAAGAAGAAGAAATCTTCCTTCATTTCAAAATTGATAACTCACTGCAAGAGGTCTTAGGTGATTTAAGTAAGGTAAAGTGGGATGAGAATATGAATCTTTTCGTTGCTAGTGAGATTAGGCTTTACTAAATAAAATCAAATTCATCTGTCAACAAAGAAGTGATAAAGAACACAGCTTATATAGATGTGGCAAAGATCAACTAAAAATCTTAATACTTTTTTAAAAATTTTTTAACATTTTATTTATTTTTGAGAGAGACAGAGACAGAGTGCGAGTGGGGGAGGGGCAGAGAGAGAGGAAGTCACGGATCTGAAGCAGGGTCCAGGCCCTGGGCTGTCAGCACAGAGACCCATGTGGAGCTCAAACTCATGAACTGTGAGATCATGACCTGAGCCAAAGTCAGACGTATTTAACCGACGGAGCCACCCAGGCACCCCAAAACTTCATACTTTTAAATACTATAGGGGGAAATGGGAAGGGTACTGACATCTCTTTTTTGCTCATCTCTATTGTAGGTTGCTTGCATGCATTTTTTTCCCATTCAATTCTCATTTTCAGATGAGGAAAATGATGGACAACATTAGATGTTTTGACATTTCCCTTATATGTAGTGCTAGTATGAAATTTTAAAGGTATCAGGTTTCAAAGCTCAGATTCTTTCTACTTTTTCATGCTGTTGGGACAAGAAGAATGTATGTTCGAAATGTTTTCATATTCTAGGACATACCTTCTCATCTAGAACACACAGACTAGATTTGAATTGTGATAATAAATCCACATTCTTAAGCAAAAGTTATACCTCTGAATTAAGTATCTTTCAATCATTTTATTTCTGAGCTCGATTTTTGTTACTTTGCCCTCCCCAAAACTATTTCTGACTTTATGCTGAAATGTAGAGTATGTCTTGGATACAAGAAAAGGCACTTAATTCTCTGTGATTGTCTTACATTTTCTCATCGGTGAAATGCTAATCAGAGAACTATAAATGCAACAGAGTTGGCTCTTAACTTACACAAACATTATAGACATGTATGGATTTTCAACTGTTTGCCCTTTGTATCTCACTGATTTTAATGCATTTTATTTCAAAGGACTTTTCTACAGGACAAACTAGGTGGCTTAAGTAGTCATTTGCAATTATAATTAGATATATTTTTCAGAAAGAAAACCATTTTGGAGCCTGCCATTTTGTATTTATCTATACATGTGAAATTTAGAAACACACTATAGTTTTGGAACTTTTCTATCTATTAATTTGAGGATTACATATTATTGTTTATTTCTTCTTTAAAAATCTAGGATTTTGTGATTCAGAATGAAAATGTTTTATGTCTTCTCCGGTATCGAAAATCTCTTAGCCATATTTTTATGGATTAAAATGTAAATGAACTGAAAACTTACATTAAGTCTTTCCCTGATTAAATTTAAATCAGACATCAAAACTGACATGAGTTGGCTCAACAAATACTATTAAGTTTCAAGTATTTTTCAATACTTTACATTTAATAATCAACCAATTCTAATGTAAGAAGCCACTGTGCATAGTCATACATATTAAATACATAGAACAATTGAATAACTACTTAAATTATGCAGGTGATCTTCAATGAAATCACAAAGGAGTTGATAACCTATATTGTGACCTCTGATGTATTTATTTTACAAAGATGATATTTAGATTTTCTTAATTTTTAAGAGGCACTTGAACCAAGACACTAATTCTTGATTCACCCCTTTTCCCTGAGCACCACAGGCCTGAATTTGAAGCATGATACAATTTTAATTGCAAAGATTTATCATTATGACATGTAATTTCTAACTACATGAAATGACAATGTAATGCATAGGTGTGAAATTCAGCCACACATTCACTATGTGAAAAGTGACAGCAATAACATAGGCTGCTTCCCTGCTTCATTTCATTTTTCTACCTATGCTATATAAAAGATATATCTATAGATATGCCAAGTCCTGCTTCATTATCTTTTCCATATTTTCCTTTCAAAATGTACTAAACCATTTTCTTTAAACAACACTATAAAGCTCATGTCACATTTCATAGCTTTTTGTAGATAATTGGTGAATTTGGATTACAATTGAGTTACACATGAACTCCAGAATTTATTGTTTCATTTTCTTCCCGTTAATAAACGCAAATGCATATGTAAGCACATAGAGATTGCCATATATATATATATACACACACGCATATATATCATATATATATGCGTGTGTGTATATATATGTATATGTATATGTATATACATATACATATATATACATATACATATATATATATTTAAATCTTTTAAATTGCTATCTCCCTCTAGTACCTTGAATAAAGTCATACTTTTGGAATAATATGATAGAAAGATCACTAGACTAAGACAAGGACAAAAACGCTTATCTTGACACAACACACAACTTCTAGAGCTAAATCAAAACAAAGTAAAGCATACCCCAAATACAGTTATTTGTCTGCTATTTTTAATTCTAGTATTAATAAAGGAAATGTCATGAAGTCAATTCCCAATTAGGGCATTTAATTTAATTCTGCTACTACACTCTCACATTTTAGTTTCTCATATCTATAGGAGTAAACACAAATAGCCTAACAAGATATTTTTCAATATTATAATAATTCAACCTACTTATGCAACATGAATCTCTTCTATAATCATTTAACTTTTTAGGTAAAGTATCTATACTAAATAAAGCCTCATTAAGAAATAAAAAGGTAAGACTACATTGAAGAAGTGATACCTGGATCATATGAGTCATTTTTAGATTCTCAGCTAATTAACACATAGCAGAAGATGAAAAAGTTCAGCTTCATGTGATCTTCCACCTTTTCATAATCTCTATAACATGGTGATACAAGGAAAATTTGGAATTCTACTACCTGGTTTCAACTCTGAACTCTATAAATCACTGTGTACTCTGTGGCATATTACCCATTATTTTAAAACTGCAGTTCTCTATTTTCAAAATGGAAATAACCACAATGACCTATTAATTGGTAATTTGTAAATAATTGACTTCTACATAATAAATTCATATTAATTATGGATATTATTATTATTAATAGCACATATATCTTGGGCTCTACTAAGCCATATATATATATTTTTTTTAGTTTGTGTTCTAGATTTATTATGCTAAAAGGGACAGGTAAAGTCTTCAAAACAAAAGGCACACAGACTAAAAGAATTCTGATAATACATGTAGTTAAAAGCTGGAATTTATAATAGGATTTTTCATGGGACATCACCAGATATATAATATATACAATATAAAATAACCCCTCCAAATATTAAAGTAGAGTGTTTATAGAATTAGGGAACATTAAAACTAAAATATATTCTTTTTCAACAGTTGCCAGAATATGCCCATTAAATGTCATTAAAAATATAATTAAAATTTGAAATCCCTTTATTTCATAGTAGATTGAAAGTCAAAAATGCTTTTTCTGATATCAGCTTTGTACAACATTACTGATACACAAAACCAAACCTCTATTTTGCATCTCAGAGCAAATGAAATTGAGTAATTTGAATGGTCTTAGAAGAAAGGAAAATGTTATGGTCCACCATTTCTCTTCACTTTCCTCTGTAAATATTCCTCAAAATTGTCATGGTTGTTATGATTCAATAACCAAAACAATTTGACTTAGCCTATAAGAAAATTATAGTTAAAAATAGAAAATATATTTCCCAAAACGGGTAACAAATATAAGGGTAAGGGGAGAAAAAATATTATGAGAGCTATAATGAGAATAGCATTGTATTGTACTTCCAGGTAGACTAGTAAAAAAGCTACAAGTGAAAACCCTCTTTAACTTCTGATATCCTATAACCATCCTAAGCTCCAGTTGATGTGTATTACTAAGAGAACAAAGTTTAAGGAAAATTCCTAGAATAAGCATTTTATTTTTTGCCGTTGAACTATATTCTCATCTTTTTTGCCAATGGAGTCAATAAATCAAGTAACTCACAAAAGCAACAGAAAAAAAAACATAATTCAAATTTCCAGGTTAGTAACATTTATTAGATCAAAAGGTGTTGAGCCATGGAAATTTATATTTATCTATTCCCGGATAGATACAGATAAATGGAAAATTCCATTCATCATTTATGAAATGTTGGCCATTTCTATTATAACTTGTTTGATATACTTTCACAGTAAACAGTTTTACCATCAGAAGAGCAGCTATGTTGCTATAATTGCAGGAAATGAAGAGGTTTGTTATACCTCTATCTCTTTACATATTATTGTATATTATCAATTCTATTTTTTTTAATGTTTATTTATTTTGAGAGAAGAAGGCACAGAGTGAAGGGGAGAGACAGAATCCCAAGCAGGCTCCATGCTGTCAGTGTGAAGCCTGACCCAGGGCTCAATCCCATGAACCATAAGATCATGACCTGAGCCAAAACCAAGAGTCAGATGCTTAACCAACTGAGCCACCCAGGAGCTCCTGTATATTATCAATTCTACAATGCATTTTTCATATTTAATATCTCTAAATCCTGATTCATCATAAAATCTTTTACATTTAAGTTGAGCTTTCACTTTTTCTCTTGTTAGTGTGGCCTGCAAACAAGGACCAATAAATATTTCTTATAATTGATGGTGACTTAAATTTGATGAAATATGGCAGACCTCTATTTGATAAAATATTTTATAGAAGAATTTTTGTGACTTATTTGTTATTAAATAAATACTATGTTATGAATATAAACTTTCAATATGGAATAGAGACTCCTAAATATATGGGCATTGTTTATGCCAAAAAGAATCCTCAACAGAATTTTCAATATAGTTTCTCTGCTAAAAAATTATTTTAATCTCCTAATTCTTATTTCTTTCAATAAAGTCATTTAAGAAATTGACATTGGGACCTACTTATAACTAGATAATTAAACTGTGGAAACTGAAGATGAGAGTAAAAATCTCATGTTTTGAAAGTCACATTTCTGACAAACAGAAAATCTTTTATAATAACTAGAGCTTAACGCACATTAAGAAACAGCTCATGCTATCCAGAACCCATGCTATCCAGAACCAGCTTACTCAAATATAAAATCTGGTCAGGTCCCAAATCATAAATGACACATTTTGTATCTCACAATTTGATTATATAAGCCTAACATGCTTTCAATGATTGTAAAAATAGGCCATGTCTATTAATCTTACCAAAAGCATACTTCTCAAATAATAATAAATATCACTTATTGCAGGAACTGCACTTAATGCTATTTTTATAATTTATAATTTAACTTTCACAACCATCTTACAAACAGAGGGCTCCCATTATACTCATTTAAAGATGCAGAAACTGAGGTTTAGAAAGCTGAATAAGAGGATTTGAAGGGAAGGAGTCTCAATTCAGAGCCTATGCTTTGATTCTCCACGATTCTGCTTGTAAATATCCTTACCTACTGCACTGGGTTCAGTAAAAGACGCTGTCCCTTTAGTGCTACACTGTTTAATATCATCACCACTAGCCACATGTGGCTATTTAAATTAAAATGAATTAAAAGTAAATAAAAGAAGAAATTCATTTCTTCCATTGTACTAGCCACATTCAAGTTCTTAGTAGCCAGACATATGTGGCTACTGGCTACTCAGTTGTGCAGACATATTGATTGTTTGCATCATCACAGAGAGTTCTATAGGACAAGTGATGTTTTTCAAGGTAAAACAGATTAAAATGGAGGCTCTTGACCCCATGGAAATGCTTGCCTATAAATAATATAAGAATTGGGGAAAATGCTTCCCCAATGTTTTCACATTGCAGTTGGTAGGTAAATATTTGCCAGAAATATAATATTTACTGAGAGAAGACAGGTATGTAGAGATAATTTAGAATAACTCCTATCTCAGCACAATGTCTTGAATTTACAAGTGGAGAAAAACAAAGCTAACAAATATTTGAATTGATGTAATTTTCCAAAAGAATCCTTAACTTTTTACCAGTAAAATTAAGTCTATTAATAGATGTGAGTTATGACTAAATATATAATAACCTTGATTTTTAAAAAGCCATAGTTGAGGGGTGCCTGGGTGACTCAGTCAGTTGAGTGCCCGACTCTTGGTTTCAGCTCAGGTCATGATATTGCAGTTTGTGAAGCTGTGTGTGAGTCAATTTCTCCATATTATATTTTATATACCCATGTCTATCTATCACTATAGATAGATGATAGATAAATAGATAGATAGACAATAATTTACCAATTCTTTACAGATGAGTGTCTGCAGTACCAACAAAGATAATGTCCTGGGATGAGGGTAAGGAGGTAGATATTCTAATGTCTTTACTGCTTTCCTTGGAGTGAAATCATGGACATATAGTGATCACTAGCCAATTTCCCTTATTGCATTTGGGACCCTGAGGAGCAAAGATTCTCCTCTATATTATAAATGTTATAAGCAAACAAGCACATTTTCCCAACTAATGAACTTTAATAAAGGAGTTTTTCGACTTCATTTGTTTGTTTGTTTTTTCCCTAGAATATATATGCTTTCTCTCTTAGGAAAGGAAATTTCCAGTTTTTCATGTATCTTAGGGACAACAAAGAATGATGATTGAGGTTTAAAGTCTCAAGGAGAGAATTTTCCTGAAAGACTCCCATAATGTTAGGTTTCTTCCAATATTTTTCCTACAAATGCTATAGGGATTAAAAAGAATGTAGGTCAGAGAATAGGACCACTTCAGGATCCGTGAACGGGACATTAATCGACGAGGTTGCTTATGACCTGAGCAGATTATCTTGATACTCATAACTGAAAACATGTGAGTTAGAGGAGAAGGAATGGTTCCATTCCCTGGAAATCCCACCATCTCATGCCTATTTCTCTAGTACGAATATTCTCTCTGGTGAGTGGTACCACAGGAGAAGGAATTCCCATTTTACTTTCATTCAGTTCCACAAATTCACTCATCAGTTATCTGAAGCCAAGAATGGGTCCTAGAAATTTGCTGGAATGTCCCCTCTAACTTGTCTCATATTTAAAACATTTACTTTCAAATATGTTTCTGTTTTGCCTATACACTGAAATATATCATTATGGTTTTCCTTCTTCCAGTTAATGCACATTGTCTGACATGACAGGCAAGCAGTCTTCTTTAAAAGTATGAAAGATTAGAGTATCATTTTTAGAAATTGCAGACCTGATCTAAAAATTGATGCCTTCATAAGAATGTGCCACTCCTCACTGATACCATCTGTCTCCCAAGATTTTCACTATAGGTTAGTTTTGATCAAATTATTTTCCAAGTAATTTATCTTTAGGCCAATAGTACTCTTGGAATTGTTTTTGTCTTCAGATATTCACTATATGCTGAGTAGTTCTTCTTATGTAAATATTAGCAGTACCTTTGTCAAACACTGTATTTAACAATAACCCCTGAACTAGGCTGGTTGAACTCATTCAAACATTACTAAGACCTTTCACAGAACAGTTGAAGAATGCTTAGCAACTCTAATGTCAGAAAACGAACTCAGAATGGATATGTCTCTTGTCTAGGTTAGGCAAATGTCAGGGCCAATGAAGGGTGAAACGTGATGATGGAGATTTGAAATGAAGAGCTGGGGTAACAGGTGCTTGGCGTGAGCACTGAAAGACAGGAGAGAAGTGCTATGAAGTACCGAAGACAGGGATCATACTGAGAGTAGACAAAGAAAAGCCTCAGGCTTCTCCCCTGCCAGAAAAATAGATCTTATACATAAAGTAGCTTCAAAGTGGTATCTGAAGAGACATTGAAATTTGGAGCATCTTTTTGTCTAAACAGTTCACTTTTCAAAGCCCCATTGAAGCAAGAGAAACCTATCTGAATATGCAGAAACTGGTACATTTGTTTTGTCAGTGTGTTGACACAAAGAAAAGCTAAAAACAAAACAATGCAGGGAAAGAAAACGAAGGTTTTCTAAGCCTCCTCTATGTGAAAGTTACCGTGTTTGACAAGCTCTCAGCTTTAATTCTTTAATGTCTATAAAAACATTGTGAGGTAGAATTTTCTTCTCAATTTTAAAGATGAAGAATCTAGGCCTCAGAGAGACACTCAGTTTGTAAGTTCTGATCTAACATTTGAACAGGTCTTTTTTAAATTGCACTCCCATTTGAGATACATGGAGCCAATTGCAGATGGCCTGTCCATTTCAAAGTCAGGTTATTTATTTGACCACCACTGAATAATGCTGAAAGGGTTTAAGAGACGTAAATGTTGTTACATCAGATGTATCTCCTGAACTAAGCATTTCATTTTGTTTTCACTCTACCAGAACTCAGTAAACTTAATATGTCTTTCCATTATTATTGTGGGCTCCCTAAAAAAAAAAAAAAAAAAAAAAAAAAAAAACAAAACAAAAAAAACTTAAGCATTTTATTTTTTGTTTAAGATGTTTGTTGACATATCAAATAATAATATAATCAAGATGATGCAGTACACACTTAACCAAAAAATTAGAATAGCAATAAAATAGTAAAGGTACTAATACATAAATGTGTTGGTCTGAAAATATATAGAGTACTTGGCTAATATTTGGGAAACATAAATTGTATGTTGATATCCCCTCAAGTTTCATCTACTCAAAATAGATATTCTCATAATTCATAAAATGAGAATTCAAATATTCAAGGTGAAATTTGATGAGAAAAATGCACTTTTTTATGTATTAAATTTGTACCCGGGTTATCATTGCATAAATAGAATATGAACAGTAGTATAGATATGAACATAGGTATTTCTCAAAAACTCCTTCATATCTACAATAGCACATAGAGATAAAAAATTGTATAATATTATCCAGATGAGGTAATTTTATAAAATTCTAGAAAGGAGAATATAATAGCATTTTTATGCCCCATATAATAAAATAATCTTTAAATTCTGGCCAGACAGGTAACTAAATAAGTAGAAGCTCATAGAATTAAAGTTGTAAATATATTTTATGTTTGAATATATTAGATAGTTTGAATTCAGAATAAGAATATTTGGTTAAGAAGGATATGATAAAAAAAATCAGCAGAACATCATTGTGGGAATGATTAATAAAATCCACACAGCCATATATATGCAAGTGACCTTAACAAAGGAAATAATGAAATCTCTCCAGTTTTGTGCTCCTCTGATTCAGTACTGTCGTTCCCAATGGCCTCAAGATGATCACATGCCTGAAGGACACATTGACAGAAATATGGTCTCGCTCCTGATCAGAAATGATGACCCAGCATAATAAGGCACCTAGAGACTGCCAAGACAGTTCGTCATTCCCTTTTAGATTGTGTGGCATATCCTTAGCTTAGAGAATCTGACTCTTCTCCACTCTCCTGGACCTAACTGATAACGGATCAGGGAAATGTGAGCAGTAGCAGTCAAACAAATTTTCTTCTTTATCCAGAAAATATGTTTAAGTGTGTTTCTTGTCTTTGGGTACAACCAAAATGAAAGTATCTAAGTAAGATCTATAGTCATGTTTATAGTCCAAAGAATAGCTTTTGGCGAACATCAAGCTAATTAATAAGAATGTGTAAGGTCAAAGTTAATTTATGTGTGTGTTAAGTGGCATCCAACTATTAACCCTTATATATGACAGTCCTCATGTTAACTGAATATCCATTTTACACAAAGATAGTTTGAAGGAGACAACTGTAATAAATCATAAAGGTGTATTATTCCAAGGTCAACACTGCAAAAAGATTTCAGGAGAAACAAAAATTATACACACACACACACACACACACACGTGTATATATGTATACATATATATGTATATATAGATACATGTATATATACATATGTATATACATATACATACATATGTATATATACATATATACATATGCAAAAGCTTTGAAATCTTAACCTCAAAATTCTTTGTCACAACATTGCATACTTCCTATTCCCACAGCTAGTATTTGTTATTTATCTTGTTGAAAGTGCTTAAAAATAAAATTTTGCTTAAAAAGAAAATTCACCATGATTATTATCATCCCCGTAATAGTTTACCATTATGCAAAGTTGACAAATGGCAATACAGAAGAAAATTTATTCCCAGCATCTTCCTCTCTCTGATCTCTTTCATACCCATGTTTCCATCCAGGTTCCTACTATGTTCTTTCCATTCTCACCACAATCAAAGGAGTATTTTCCATCATTAAAGCACAAACTTATCTGTTCTCTGTCCCATTCTCTAGGGGATGATAAGTAAATGAAAATTATTTAGAAAGTAAATGTAAAGAGGTTAACTAGACATTATACTACCATCTCTTGGTAACACACATTTAATTAGAACAGTGTTTCTCAAACTTTTGTGGTCATTAGAATCATTGAAAAGATCCTTAAAACACATATTGATGGGCTCCATCACAAGACTTTCTGATGCATTAGGTCTCAGGTAAGGCCCAAAAACTTGCATTTGTAATTGTACCCAGGTGATGCTGAGGAGCAGTTGGTGCTTTAAGAACTGAATTAAAATTTTAGAGGCACATGGGTGGCTCAGTCAGTTAAGCGTCCAGCTTCAGCTCAAGCCATGATTTCAAGGATCATGAGTTTGACCCCTGCATCAGGCTCTGTGCTGACAGCTCAGAACCTGAAGCCTGCTTTGGATTCTGTGTCTCCTCTCTTTGCCCCTCCCCCGCTCACCTACTGTTTTCCTTCTCAAAAATAAACAGTTTAAACAAACAAACAAAAAAGACTGGGATAAAATTTTAATTCAGTAGGGCAATTAAATAATGAGATATCTGACTACTCAGCATGTTCTCTATTTACCTTCATATTACAAGATAAGCCTAAAATTAAGGCCAGCCCTCTAGCCCTACACTTAATATAACACTTAAATTGTTTTTAATTTTTATCAGCTTGCTTTGTATAGCATATAAACAAATAAGATAAAACAAATACCTTTCCAAAACACAAAACAATCTTATCTGAAGTCAATTGCAATGTTTGCTGGTTACCTAGAACACTTAGCTCTTTAAGATACTGCTAAAGAGCACATTTCTTCCCCAATTCCTGTTTATATGAACAGTTAGGTGTCTTCAATCTTTCCTCATATATTCTTACACAAACAGAATCATGCTTACTGAGTGACTTCTGATTTTCAAAATTGGAGTTACACTATTGACCCAATTACATAGAGTAAGATCAGTGACTCTAGACTGATGTTCAAATGTAATTCTCAGCCACCTAATAAATATATAATATGCCTGGAAATTTTCCAAATTGTCTAATTTTTCCATTGTTTATTATATTGAACTTTTCTTCATATTCAAAAAGAAATGAATAATAACTCTTGAACAAATACATTACTTTTTTTTCCTAAACAATCAACTCATTCTCTTAGCCACTTATTATTTACTCATTTCTACTAATGCATGCACCAAAAGTATTATAAGACTTTCTGGCAGAATAGGGAATAATGTTCTTGAAATAACAGTGTTGTGTTTTGGTATGACATAAACTAACTGTCATAATCATAAGCAATCACAGTGTGAGCTCACTTAATAAATAAAGTATGTTTAAGTGTGGCATAATTTTGATTGGATAACTTAAAACATATTTTAGTAGTACTAATGTTAAATTAATAATAAGTAGGAGAGCTCTTTATTTCTTTTTAAGTTTTTTTTATTTTGAGAGACTGAGTGAGCATGAACAGGGGCGGGGCAGAGAGGGAGGGAGAGAGAGAATCCCAAGCCGGCTCTCTACTGTCAGCACAGAGTCCCACCCAGGGCTTGAACTCAGAAACTGTGAGATCATGACTTGAGCTGAAACCAAGAGTCGGGCACTTAACCAACTGAGCTAACCAGGCATCCCAAGGAGAAAGCTCTTTAAAGACTGATTTTCTGTATGCAAAGATTGTTCAAATAGAACATATTATAGAAAAACATAATTCATGTATTATAAAATGTTTAAAATATTTTCATTTTTTTCTTTAATGTAAATAGAGGAAAAATCATTTAATAAACTATAATTCTTCCTATGAAAGTTTTAACCAGGTTATTTTTAGATTCCTACTTTAATCATTCATTTTTTCTCTATCCATTGCATTTCTAAAATTCTTCTTCCTATCATTATTTCCATGCAAGTAGCGATTTAGCCAAAAACTCTGTTCTTCAGTAAAAAAACTATATTTGAAAGGAAAGAATAAAAAAGTAAAATGTTAATGAAGGATTCTATAAATTCCGAATAATTTGCATTTACCATTATGTCATCAATTCTATAGCAATCATGATCAAAATAAGTTATATAATCAGTCTTCCTTTCTTCATCCAAAATATCCAAATTTAGTTCACATGTTTGGCCAACTATGAAGCTATTTCTAACTTAAAATTATATATTTATAACCACTGTCAATGAACAAAACAAATAATTTTAGTAACCTGAAAATATCAATCTTATTTTTATTTAGTATTTGAAGGCAATTTTAATTTAAATATCTTAATATCAAGAAACATTACCACTGAGTGGCCTCAAAAACACATAAAATCATTACATATTTTGATGAAAAATATATATGATATTAATTTAGGTTAAATTCATAGTTTAAACTCCTTTATCCCACTATGAAATGATAGTTACTAATTAGCACTACTTGTTTATAGGCACGAATAGCAAAATTCATGGTTAGAAACCTTGTTCCAAACCTCCTACCATAGCCTTTGTGAACTATGAACGACATGGACTGAAAAGATATCTGCAGGATTGTGAGGACCAGCTTACAAAATACATTCCTACAAAGTGTTTTTTCTGTTTTGTTTTGTTTGTTTTTTGGAGCAGGATGATAATTTTAGGTTGTTAACAATTACCTTTTTCCCGTCTTGGGCTGGGGGTAAATCACTGATGAAATTGAAGCATTCTAAGAAACAATTTCTAATGGCATTTAGTGAGTTACTGAATAAGATAAGTCAAAATTAAATTAATATATTAGCTATGTTTTCCAAAAATAAGGGATTGTGCAAAAAAACTAGATGAGTGGAGGTAGATATAAAGGCTGTATATTTACTGAGCTCCAACGAGAGTGAGGGTTATGGTGTTATTTATTACAGAGATTTGATGATATGGTCCACTGTTCACCTGAGACCACCAAACATAGCATTCTTAAACTTGCTTCCTATCTCAGTTTTCAGTCACTGAGCATTTCCTTAGTATGTACTTCTGTTCAGCTGAGATACAGTATTATGGTATCCTTCAGACTGCACTTACAATACCTGTAAATAAAAGCAAGGGCATCACAAGGCATTATTTCCCATAAAATGAGTAAGTAGTAGATACTTAAGTCCTTTATAGTGTTCCTGAATATAACACATACTACAGTAACCAGACACACATATGTGCATGCCTATTGCATTTTATTGATAATGAAAGCATATTTGAAATTTTGTATATTTTCCTTACCTGTCAAGTTCTTTAGTCCAAGTTCTTGAAGTCCAAAGTTCCCATCTTTTCTGTAGTTTAAAAATACTGCCAAGGCATATCGATCCTCATAAAGTTTTGTTCCACGGATAATGCGTAAATTCTCCAGAGGCAGGTAGCGAAACTGATTAAGAGCCACTAACACGTAGCCTGTAACTTCTCGAATAGACTGAAAAGAAACAAACAATTCCTTTTGTTAAAAAATTAGAGATTATTTGTCAGTATGTTTATGTTGTCATTTAGATTAAAATAAGTTATTCAATTCTACTTTTTAGCTTTTAATTTAATACACTAATTTCCACATTATATCGTAAATAATTACTTGGATAATATAAGATCACAGATCGCAGAGGGTTAGAAAAGTCCAAAGTGTGTTTACAGTAAAATAATGGATATTTTTGATGAAACATTCTTCCTACCTAGAATTTGAATATAATTTAAGGAATAAATATCTCATTCTTTGAAAGACTAAAGTTCGGTAAGAATGCCTAGCCATCAACCTAACTTTTTATAAAAAAAAAAAAAAAAGCAAATGAATGAGCTTATCACAAATAAAACAAAGCTGCATTAGTTTGTAGACTACGGGACAGATTTTAAACCTTATTGGTGCTTAATGCTATAGTTATCAAAGTTAACATATACATCTCTGGGAAACCCATATATGAAAAATACGTTTTAAAGACTGATAATGATCTCTAATTTAATTACAACTACAATTTTTATTTTTACTGTCTATTGTTTAATGTAATATAAGCTAATGACTGGAAGGATTGTAACACCTTTTTAAAGCAAAAAAAGTCACAAAAAACAGCCCTCAGGCTTCATCTAAAGTTACAGTTTTTCAGTAAAATAAACAAGATCATGACAGTTATGAACATATGCAATAAGATTTAAAAAAATAAATATACAAAAGTGGTAAAATGTTTGAAGATGTATTTTAAAAAATAACTTTATTTCTTTTGAGAGAGAGAGAGCAATCAAGGGAGGGGCAGAGGGAGAGAGAGAGAATCCCAAGCAGGCTCTGAGCTGTCATGACTTAGCCCAATGTGGGGTTCAAACTCACGAACCATGAGATCATGACCTGAGATGAAACCAAGAGCTGGATGCTTGACCAACTGAGCCACCTAGGCGCTCCTGTTTGATGTTATTTTAATATCAATTTCATGTCAGTTTAGACCTCTTATCTTATCTATCCTCTCTCATTCCCTTGGTGACTTTGTCTACTTTCAAGCTGGATGATCTCCAAACTTTTGCCTCTAACCTGTCTGCTAAACTCCAGACTCAAATCTAACTGCATACCCCACATCTTCACCTGAATGCCTCATAGACTTCCTAGATACACCTATCCAAACCTGAACACCCATCTTCTTTGCCCCCATCCTCCAGCAGTCTTTCTCATTTCATTCAATCCATCCTTCCTATTATTTAGGCCAAAGTCTTGGGGTCATTCTTGACTCCCCTCTCACACACCAAATGCAATCTATCCTATTTGTTGTACCGTTAAAATGATCAGAGGTTCAACCACTTCTTATGTCAGCCACTGTTTTCATCTGAGCCATGATTGTTCCTTATCAAGATTACTGCAATAGGTCTCTATTTTTTATCCCTTATCATGCATTCTCAATTAAGGCTGGACCTGATCATTTTTTAACGTTTATTTATTATTGACAGACAGAGAGACACAGAGCCTGAGCAGGGGAAGGGTAAAGATAGGGGAGACACAGAATCTGAAGTAGGCTCCAGGCTCTGAGCTGTCAGCACAGAGCCTGACACGGGGCTCGAACTCATGAACTGTGAGATCATGACCTGAGCTGAAGTCGGTCGCCTAACCAACTGAGCCACCCAGGCACCCCTGACCCGATCATTTTTTAAACACAAATCAAATCATGACACTTCAATTCTTAAAATCCTGAACCATCTCCCAAGTCACTCAAAGTAACAGACAAAATTCTTTCAATGATGAGTCAAAATCTATCTTTTCTTCACAGTGTAGCAACAACTAGACATATCTGGTTATCAAACAATTGCAGTGTAGCTGGTATTAATTGAGAAGTGTGGTAAGTATAAAATGTACTCTTGGTTTCAAAGATTACAGGTTGAAATGATAACATTCTAAATAAATTGAGTTATATAAAATGCATTATTAAAGTTCATTTTAACCTTCCTTTTTATGTTTTTATTATGGCTACACAAAAATTTAAAATTATACCTTTATGGCTATCATTATAGTTCTGATGCACAGTGCAGCACTATGTGATCTGGTCATCATTTCTTTTCATAACTTTTTTTTTTTTTTAACTGTCTACCTTGCTCACACCATTCCAGTTTTGCTGGTCTCCATGTTCTTATAACATGCCAAGTGTGGTCCCACTTCAAGGTGCTCACTATAATCTTAAAGGCCTGAGTTTCTCTCCCTTTTGTTATCTTCTTGGTTAATTTCCTCAATGTCTTCAAGTTTTTGTTTTTTTTTTTCCCTCTCAAATTTCACCTTCTCAACTGAAGCCAATGCTGACTGACCTACTTAACATGACAACTCTCCCACCTTTTCCTGCTCTAATTTTTATTGTCTCTACAGTACTTTTCATGTTCTAATGTACTATATAGTGCATACACTTACTACATTTAGTAATTTATAATCTATCTCTCCCTTTCTCAGAATATAAGCTCTGCAAGGGCAAGCACTTCGATTTGTTCACTCATGTCTCATGCGATCACAGTACAGACACACAGAGAGAAACCAATAAATATTTGCTGAGGACTCTGGCTCTTCTCTGGCCATACCCCACACCCTGCCCCCAACAGGCAAAGTCTACAGAGAAGTACCCATGTGGACCTGTGCTCCTTTCTTCTAGAGAAGACATGATCCAGATTCTTGTGATCCCAGAAGTTCATCCCCAAATTGCCCTAAGCCCACATCAAGAGCCTATGATATCATCTTTCCAGTTCTGTCTCCCAGTCAACAGACTGTGAGAGCAATGTGTATATACCTAGCAAGGATGGGTGGGCCAGGTGTAGATGTTTGAGGAAAGAATGCACGGATGCTGGATGTGTGAGTTAAGTGTCCTTTCACTGTGTTCAAAGCCTCCTGTGATACTGGACAGAACTAGTTAAAGGAGGAGTGGCTGAAGGATGGAGTCTACCTCTCCCCGTGCCATCATACTCCTGAGGAGTCCAAAAATTCTAACATTTCACCTGTCCATCCAAGTTATTATAAAGATATTTCTGTCAAAGTGGGAGGATAGGTCATATTTTAATAAAAATTATTTGATTTATGATAAATAATAACGACACAAAATGTGTAGGCCTTCATTTATACTCTCACCTCAGGTCCCACAATTGTTAGGAATGAACCTGCTACCACTGATTACCTAGAAAAGTAGACTCATAATGAAGCAAAGGTAGAGATGAAAGGGCAAGGAACCCATGAAACTATTCATGTCTGGCACTGGATTGGGAACCCTAAGTCACTCTTGCTCTCACATCCCTAGTACACTGAGCATTTTGGCTTAAAGAGATGAATGCTTGGGGAATAGAAAAAAAAGAGATGAAAAGTAAACAGTTGCATGCATTGTGTGCATATCACTTTTGTTTGAAGTTGCACTTGCCTGGAATAGTTTAGACCTAGAGCCTTACAAATACTCCTTCAATCACTGTTCCAACGGTTGAACTCTTATCCCTTTGTGTTCTTAGAAGAGAGATCAAAAATATTTTCTAATATCATTTGGTCCAAACAGTAAAATTTTTTCATTCATTATAAAAATACTTTATCCTTTAACTTGTATGTAATAATGATTAAGTGGTCTAAGTCACAATGATAGCACAAAGATAAACACTGGGGATGGAGGATGTAATGTCAATCTTTTGTCTAGAACATGTCATAGCATCGATCATTCTTCCTAACACACTCACCATTAGCTCCAACTTCCTTGGAAATTGACTCTAGACTTTTAGTACAATGGTAAGAAATGTGGGCTGAACTGCCAAGCAAAGCTGGGCTCAAAACACTTCACACTTACTTGCCTTCAAACTTACTAAGTTGTTATTTTGCTAAAATTGTTTACCCTCACTGAGCCTCAGTTTCTTCATCTTGAAATAAAAGATAGCAATACCTCTATTACAAAGATTTTATAAGGATTAAGACGATGTAAGAAAGTGTCTGGCAAATAGTGTTCAACAGATGCTATCTATTACTAATATTATTATCTCTGATAATAGCCAAAACTATCTGTAGACAATCTTATATGAAAATAAAAATTATTATAGCATTATTGCATAAGAACCATTGCTTTTAATCTGTTTGTTATATAGCCTTTATATCGTGTTTATATCTTGCCTCTTCAATCTGTAATGTATTCCTAAATTACAGAACTGGTTCCTTAAGCTGTTTGTGTGTATGTTATATTATCACCTTTAATACAGACTCTGGCACTGAACAACATTCAATAATGGCTGTTGAATGAAATGGAACTGAAAAGTAGAAAACAATGCTTAAGGTCTTTTTATATATTGTTTTCCATTGAAAATGATTTTACTAACTTTCTGCTAATAAAAAAAAACAATGTTTGAACAATATAATCATGACTTTTGCCCAAGGACCACAGTGGTAAATAGAAATCATCAGAATGCCCCAGCAAAAAGAAAATCCTGACTCTGGTTCTGGTTCAGTACATTTAGTTCCAGGAAACTACCTATTTTGTCAACTGAAGAGTGAGTACCCACCTAAATACATATCTCTCTCCTTGTGGTGGAAGTTTCTGCTGCCTAAAACTGATTGATTTCCATTGTCAATGTATGCTTCTACAGCTGCTTTGTTCAAGAAGTGAATATAACTGAAGATCATTAAAGCCTTAAATGCTTCAAAACTCTTCCAACCCAAGGGAGAATTTGTTCTGCTTAGGGCATTGGATGATGGAAACCACAAGAATGAAGAAGAAAAAGAAAAAAAAAAAAAAATTGACCAGCTTCCCATATTATCCTATTAACAATAAACCAAGGAAAAATACCCAGTTTGTTTTAAAGAACAGAAATGTATTACTATTTCTCCCATAAGATATTTGAAGAAAAAAATGTGAAATCTGAAATAATAAAGTTCCCAGGATTTTCAATGGGTGTCATTCAATCAAAAATTAGAAGAGATAGGGCAGCGTCACTGTACTTTCCATTTACCCCCCGTTGATTCAAGAAAAAAATAGCTCTTTATTATGTTTCAATCTCTATTTCATTTCACAATTCCTATAACAACTGTTATTTTTTATTTGACACAATTTCCTTTTTCTTTTATTTTAGTGGGTTTTAATTTAATCCTTAGAGAGAATAGTGAATAGCTTCTTAAATGTTCCTTCATCTACGTTAAGATTTAAGTAGTTGCAGAATACCTGAATGATTCTTCATGACTCCTGAAATTTTTTTTAAGTTTATTAACTTATTTTGAGGGAAAGAGAGACAGAGAGAGAGAGAGAGAGAGAGAGAGAGAGAGAGAACGAACATGCAAGCAGGGAGGGGCAGAGAGACAGAGGGAGAGAGAGAATCCCAAGCAGGCTTCACATTGTCAGTGCAGAGCCAGATGCGGGGCTTGAACCCATGAACCACCAGATCATGACCTGCACCAAAATCAAGAGCAACTGAGCCACCCAGGTACCCCATCATTCCTCAATATTTAGTCAGTGTTTAGGAACAGTGCTATTCACATTAAAAGCATTAATACATCCTTGCCTATGTGTGTAACATTCTGTTTCTTAAATTTTTTTCCTACTCAAGTTATGCATCAAATCCATGTTAGCTATTTTTCTTTAATATAAGCATCCCTTTGAAAATAAACTTAATTATTTTTGTTAAGACCTTCTGTAGGAACTCAAAACAACTCTGAATTCTTATCTTCTTCTCCAGTGTCTTATGTACTTATACCCAATTAGATATAATACTAACAAATTCCATCGTCAAGACATCCACAACTAAAATAGTGATTACTTATGATCAGTGGACTTGAAATTAAATCTATAATATCACAGAGAAGAGTGGGGAACAAAGAACTATGGGAAGAGGAGGAGGAAAGACCCCTCATCTGGTAATGACTGTAGAATTTATGTGTTCCTGACAGTGACAAATGTAGTAGCAAATTGTAACCTCTCTATCACTAAAGCTTTCCATTAAGTTTCCCTAGGCAATTAATTTATGTCCCTGCCCCTTACAACAAGACTGGGAATTCTAAGGTAGGGAACATTCTTAACTATGACACTATATTAAAAAATTTACTGAAAAATAATTAACAAGCAAATAGCAAACATGACATATTCCTGCTGCATGTAGAGGTAAAGATCAACTCACCATATACTTCAGTCACATGTGAAATCTCCAAATGCAATGTCATATTTGGCTTTGGAGTCTTGTTTTCAGTTTTCCCCATTGCCTTAAAACTCCAATCATTATGCTACTCTGGCATGCAGGGACTCAAAGTCTGATTCAATTAGATACGGTAAAAAAGAATAATGTGAAATGTCATGTACCTGACTGTGGTAGAGTTGAATCCATGCTCATTTTACACAGCATGAAATAATACTTGAGAGGCCAGGAATCTGATCCAATTCTTCCCAGCAAAGCTGCTAACCCTCAGGCACTGCTAGGCAGACTTTTGGGTCCTAGTGCTATTACAATCCTTAACTTTGTAAGACTCTACCGGCCATTCATTCATCACTGGCCCCTTAAGCAGTTCACAACCCTAGCAGTGAATACCTTAATCCTACTGAAAAGAGGACAACTTAACTCACCTCTCCCAAAGTTATCATCTTTTACTTTGTCCTTTATATCTGTCTTAGCTGGCCATAAAGTTTTTAATAGGCCCTTTTCCCAAATAGTCCTTTATCTCCTGACCTCATCCCTGTATCGTAGACTTGTTACATTAGAACTGGTTTCCACAAATTAAGTAGGGAGCTTTTGTAGATTCATTTACATAATCATATACAAATTTCAATTTTAAGTGTCTCTATATAAAAAAAAAAAACACCTGTACTATTAAAATTTCCTTATCTATAATTTAAAAAACATATATGTACAGGAACCAGGGTGACTCAGTTTGTTAAGCATCTGACTTTGGCTCAGGTCATGATCTCATGGTTCGTAGGTTTGAGCCCCACACTGACAGTGTGGAGCCTGCTTGGGACTCTCTCTCTCTCACTCTTCCTTTACCCCTCCCCTGTTCACACTTTCTATAAATAAATAAATAAATAAATTTTCTTTCTATGTATTTATACAGATAGGTTTACATTTTTAACCCTGAATTCCAAATTGCCATTTTAACACTCTTTAAAACTATTTAAAATATAGTATTGAATTCATTTTTTTCCCATCAGACATACACATTAAGCTTCAGTGATTTAGGGAATTGAATTTTAACTGAAATTAGATACACTGCATAAATGCAAACTAGTAAGAATATCTGGAGACCTTTGAATTAAACTTTGATTAATTATAGATACAACTTAAATCAAAAAGAAAGTATTAGTTGACAGCATTTTCATACAACTGAGGCTACACATGAACTAAAAGCATTGTAACTTTGATATACATTGTATGTGTGGTGAGTATTCTCCTCCATAGAAAATCAAACCTCTTAAGGCAATGTACTCCATCGATTAAATTTGGGTGCTGCTCTCTGACAGGTATTAATTTGACTTTTGTCTCCATTACTTACTGACCTTGCACAAGTTATTTAACTTTATCTTCTGAAAAATGGGACAAATACCTCCTAAGTGCTTAAAAGTTGAAGATCTACAAAAAACAATCAATTTCATCATATTATTATTGTTAATGTAATTATGCAAATATTTGCAAATATGTTATAGAGTTTAGGAATAGTAAATAATATGCAAAAACATACATTTGATATTAAAATCTATTAATTAAACCATTGGTGCTATATAGTGCATACAAGTGTGGATGCAAGTCAGATTGCCCATCTGGGCTGAATTATGATCCCTCAAAATCCATATGTTGAAATCCTAATTCCCAGTATCTCAGAATGTGACTACATTTGGAGTAGGGTCCTTTAAGTTAATTAAATTAAAATGAAGTCATTGGGATGACCTTAATCCAATATGACCAGTGTCCTTAAAAGAAAAGGAAATTAGGCAGACGTACAGACAGAGAAGACAGTGTGAAGAGACATAAGAACAGTGAGGTACAAGTCAATGAGAAAAGCCTCAGAAGAAAACAACCCTGCTTACATCTTGATCTCAGATTTAAAGATTCTAGGATTATGAAAAAATAAATTTCTACATAAACCACCCACTCTGTGGTACTTTATTATGGCAACCCTAGCAAACTAATAAACTACCTAGGTTCCTAATCTAGCATTTAGTAGTGTTCTATTGGGTAAATTATTTATTCTTTAATTGCTCAGGTTTTTAATCTGTAAAATAGGGATATTAGGATCTCAAATTCTGAAGAGCATTCTGAGAAGTAAATCCCTATAGGTTACTTAAGAAAAAGTCTGGCTTATAACAGGCTCTCTATATTAGTTATTACTGATTTTCTGAATCCAGAATCTTTCCTCTTCTTCAATACACTCTCTCTTCTGCATGGCAGAAGAAACTGTGTTTCTCTATGTCTAAAGGAATAACTATGTATCACCAAAGTTTAGATGAGAAAACTGCCTGATACCATTTCAATCTACAATTGAGAGTGACAGTTTTATGTCTGAGATCTGTTATAAGATTTTTCCCCTCTCGAAGTTTAAAGGAGGAAAATGGGCTTTCATGAAATGATGTATAACAACAGCTGTCTCTTTTGAAAAGCATATGGGAAATGGCCTTTGATGATTCCGAAGTTAGAGGTGACTGCTTTTGTGACTAGTCTGTTGTTATTTTTAAATGAAAAGGGTGAGCAATTTCAGAAATAGGAAAGCCAAAGTATCAAGCTTGGATTTGACAAGACTGCCAAGATACATTTTAATATGTCTAAATATTTGGCAGTAAAAACAGAAATCAAAAGGCTTAATTAATTTATAACGAATAAATACTTGCTTGAGTCATCTCATCCAGTGACAACAATGTCTTGTGTTACTTATGTGTTTTTAATATTCAATTCAGACAAATATAGCAGGTATTCTAGGGACATCGGTGAGTATAATCAGGACTATAGACATTAATGTAAACTGCGATCAGGGGTCTGGAGGCTAGAAATCAAAATGTTTTCACATTTAAGTGTCCATATTCAAGCCACAACTTTCTAAGTGGCTATTTACTATTTGTAATAATTATATTAATTTATTTACATAGTGTTTTCTGTATGTGAGACACTTGTCTCACATTATTTCCTGGTAACACCCAACTCTTGCAGGTAAGTACTATCATACAGATAAAGAAAATAATTTACATAACTTGCCTAAAATCACATAGACAAGCAAGGGAAGAACTATCTTTTCTTAAGGAAAAATAATATATATCTTATTCCAGAGTTCAAAATCCCAATCATTTTGAGATATTTCTTTCAAAAATTGGTGACAATTACTCCCTAGTGAAAGTAATAGCCACTTGCAACATGGACTAAAGTTGGAACTTGAGAATAACCTACTCTTTTTTATGACAAAAATATTATCTAAGCCCGAACACCTCTCAAAAGTAACTGTAGCATGATTCTGATTTTCTAAATTCAAAACATATTAAAATGTACAAAAAAAACCCCTAAAAGTTTAAAATAGCATTCTAATAGGTATCAAGAAACTAAGGTCTTTTCAAAAGGGCATTTAAATCAAATGAGATTCTGAACATGAACAAACAATGAAAATATGACAAAATAATCCTAATGGAAAGTGACTGAGTACCATTATTGGCCCCACCAGGAATGGAGGTGGAAAAACCAAATTCTTTGAATTTGGAGAGCTGCTCTATAGTTATATGACCTATGTCATAGTACCTGGCTTAACCTGTGTTTCTTTTCTTCTTCTTTTTTTTTAATCTTTATTTATTTTTGAGAGAGAGAGAGTGAAAGCAGTGGGAGGAAAAGAGAGAGAGGGAGACACAGAATCTGAAGCAGGCTCCAGGCTCCGAGCTGTCAGCACAGAGCCTGACAAGGGGCTCGAACTCACCAACTGCCAGTTCACAACCTGAGCTGAAGTCTGATGCTAAACCGACTGAGCCACCCAGTTGCTTCAGTTTAACCTCTGTTTCTTAATCAAGTTTTTGAAAAAGAAAATTAAAAGGCTGTTACTTCTTAATTTCATTTCATTTCATTTTTTGAGAGGGAGTGCGCATGAGTGTGCACACATGTGGGAAAGGGACAGAGGGAAAGGGAGAGACAAAATCTTAAGCAGGTTCCACACCCAGCACAGGCCTAATGGCAGCCTTGATCTCACAACTGGAAGATCATGACCTGAGCTAAAATCAAGAGTTGGACGGTCAACCAACTGAGCCACCCAGGCACCCCCAAAAACTTTTAGCTCTGTTTAATTTGGAAACTAAACAAATTAATATCTAAAATGCACTTGGCACATAGTAGGTGTTTAATAAATATTTACTTGTCTTCTTTTCCTCAAGAAAAGTCACTAAATTCCTGTGCTATCAGCCTCATCCCCTCAACCATCCATCCATCCATCCATCCATCCATCCATCCATCCGTCCATTCATTCATTCATCTATCCAATTACTTATTCCACAAGTGCTTATTGTCCATGTGGCATGTGAGAAATGCTATTCTAAGTACTGGAGATACAGTGGTGCACAATACGGATATAGTCCCATTCTCATAGTGGTTCCTTCCTTCATCACTTCCAATCTTGATCTAATGACAAGACAGGCTCTAAAGAGGAAAAATAAAAGTTTAGCCAAGAAATATATACAGTGACTTGAACGCTAATCCATATCTTTATTTCTTTAATGAAATTATTTATTTTAGAACTTCATGAATTAAAAACATCTTCATCTTGTATAAAATTATCCCATATCCTATCATACATTGCTTCCTTCATCATCAAACATTTCCCATCCTTTCCCCCTTAACTGGGATTTTACAGTAAAGACATTACTAAAGTGTCCTCTAAGGTAGCATATATATTACTTACAAGGAACAAAGTATATTGACTTACAAATGATTAAGTCCTATTATATATATTTAAATCTATTAATTTATAATATTAAATGTAATTAATTAGTCATCTTTGGACAAGAATACAGAACCAATTAATTTTCCTAAAGACCAGTAAATAAAATAATCAAGCATTTAGCCTTTTTTTTAATATTAACTGTAACACTGGGTAACCAAGTAACAGATTAAAGTATGTTTGTAAAGTATTCCAACTAGTAAATAAGAAAAAAAAAAAAAACTTCAAATTAGAGCATTGATTGATATTGGTTTATTAATTATAATAAAGGACTATACAAATGTAAGATGTTAACCATAGAGGAAACTGAGCGTGGCTATATGGGAACTCTCTGTACTTTCTGCACAATTTCCCTGGGAACCCAAAACTTTTCTTAAAAATGATATTACTTTAAATAATTAAAGTAGTATCATTTTGAACTTCCTCGTGAACTAATTGATTTAAGTATTCAGCATCAATTGCTCGTCACTGAAAATGACAACACAATAATAGAGCAAATTGAGAGGGGATAATTCTCCATGGCATTTCTGCATGGCCTGTTATCAGCTTTTGTTCCGGACTATTTTTTCAAGGATGTGTGGATAGCAAACAGCACTGGGACATAATGATAGTTTCTCTCTCATGGCAAAAGGCAAATTTGCCAACAGCTCCCTTTAGAAGATTGTAGTTTCCTAAGCTCAGACTTCTACAAGTCTACACAGATCCATTTTGTGTACAGCATGTACCTGTGCCCACTTCCCAGTCACTCCCATAGGAACTGGTCCAGGGGCAAGGGGAAACAATGTAAACATGAAGCTCATGCTGATGGCTGCACCATGGAACCTCATTTCTTTTGCCAACACAAGAGGCAGGCTAACTTGTTAGCTCGGAAATAGACTAAAATCTCAGACCCTTGACTGGTCTTGACAACAACCAGTCATTGTATGCCTCTAGCTGAACAAACATGCCACCACCTATGGTTTCAGCAGAGGGATTAAACATTAATGGGACAAATGTCTGGATCCAACTGCCAATTGGAAGGACATACAAAAAACAGAGACACCATGTTGAACTTTATCATGAGTAAGCAACCTACAACACTCAGGCTCTGGAACACTCTCCAGAAAAATATCCTTCCAGAAAAATATCCCTGGATCGGATAGAAAAATTCTAAGGGATGGAGGAGAAAGAACCTGTAATTAAGTCTTAAAAGAGACTTAAAAATCTGTATAAGGCCAAATCATAGTGTCCAGGGATGCCTACTTGGGTAATTATCAAACTATAAAGAAACACAAGAAAGAAAATTTCTATAAAAGAATGGTGGTTACTTTTGTAGAGAAAAGGGTTTGAGATTGGGGCGAAGCAGAGTTGAATCTCCTGGGTGGCTAGCAAAGTACTATTTCTTAAGGCAGACTGGAAGTTATGACTAGGTATGGTCTTAAAAACTCCTTAGCCTATGCATTTGTTTTGTGATACTTTCAGTATTTGTGTTATATTTGCAATATAAATGTTAGAAAAAGAAATCATCAGGTAGAAAAAAACACAGGGAAGCATATAAAAGTGTCCCTTTCCATCTCTGCATCTTATCATTTGACATCTAAAATTTAAGAGTCGAACAATTTCAGACTGCATGCTATTCCTTGCTATCAAATTCTCTCTAGTCCAATTCAAGAACTGAATATGTTAGTAAGGCATACTTGTGCAATCTAGGCATATAACATGTCTAATGGGAAAGTGCCTTGAGAAAGAAAGTCTGATGTGTTCACAGGTCTTAAAGTCCCGAATGGAAAAATCAAGTGAGGAGGCCAGAGGACTTAACTGAGAAAAAGTAATGTAGGATTTCAGATTTTCTCTTTCAGGAAAAGGGGATTTAATGATGCTACATACAGGGAAATTAGGCTATGGTTTTTCTGTAGAATTCTCTGCTTAGTTACAGTGTAAAAATTTAGGAAATTCTTGCCAGGTAAGAGATGATGACAGCAGTAATACACAGCTGAGACTGAAGCCATCTTTCTGAGGTGGTATAACAAATATTTTAGTAACTCACCAGATATGGGGATGAAGGAGGAAAAGAAACAGGAAATGCCTGCAGTTTTTAATTTGGGAGACTTGGTAGGTGGGATTGTCATTAACTGGGGTAAATAACACATTTGTGGAGAAAATTATTCCTAATACTATAAGGACTTTTGGTTACTGGAAGCTAAATTAACATGCTATTCTATGCACATTCTTTTAAATTATATTATTATCTGTATATCTGTTAAATCTGGATAGTAGGTAGACACATTTGTCTAATATGATTTCCCAAGTGTACAATAGGGTTTTTTATTCATTTCTTTTGAGAGAGAGAGAGAGAGAGAGAGAGAGAGAGAGAGAGAGAGAGAATCCCAAATAGGCTCTCTGCTGTCAGCAAAGAGCCCAACACATGGCTCAGTTTCATGAACTGTGAAACCATATAAACTGAGCTGAAATCAAGAGTCCGAGACTTAAGAGACTGAGCCACCCAGGTACCCCTTCAAAAATTAAGTTATGTAGCCCCTGTGACTTCATATATATTTATGAGTGTCAGTTTAGATTATTATTTGCATAGATATAAAACAGTGGTTCTTAACTGGGGGTGTTTGCTACCCAGGGGGCATTTGGCATTATCTGGAGACATTTATAGTTGCCACACTTGGAGGGGGAAGGTGCTACTGGCGTCTTGTGAGTGGAGATCTGGAATTCAAGTAAACATCATACATGCACAAGGAAGCTCTTGCTTGCCTCCAACACAGAATTTTCAGGTCTAGAATGTCAATAATACTGAAATTGAGAAACCCTGGCATAGACTTGTTAAGCTGACATAACTATTAAATTTTATTGCTTATAGAGTTGCCTTGAGGGGTTTCTAGAAGTAGTGAAAGTGTCTTAACATGTTCCATAAAATATATATATATTATAAAGATTCAAATTAACATTCTTACCTTAATATCCATTTTCTTGACCTAAATTTATCATTATATGTATCCTAACGTATAAGCAGGTAGAAAAATAGATAGCTATACAGATGGGTAGAGATGGCTATATGAATGGTGACTAGATGCACAAATAAATACCTATTCACCTGGGTAAATTATACAAAAGTAAGTGTTCTCTTCCTTCTTCTTTTTTCACTTTGTAACCTAATGTTGCAGTAGCAAATCTTTTTACACTGATTTTTCTTTCATTCACTGTTAAAAAGCTTGTCTAATGCAAACTCATGGACATCAAGTCTAAGAGGTTACATTTATAAACAAATTTGTAAACAAACAATGTCAGCCATTTCCTTAAGAGGCATAATTCTCCTTTCTCTCTAAAAAGGTATTTTTCACTAGAAAAAAAATACATTTTATATTCTCCAAGCTGTACCAGTAACCAAACTAATTAAAATATAAAAATAACAATGTCTCTTTGATAATACCAAATGAAACAAAATGAAGAGTCTCCTCCTAAGTTCTTACACATGCAATAGACAAATGCTTGAAATCTTCTCTTTAGTTTTTTCTCATTATGGCCTTTCCTTTAAACCAACCAACCAAGATACATGGTGGGTCTGTCTCCTAACTCAACTTCACGACCTTCCTCTTGGGGATGATTTATAAATCACAGCAGGCTGCACTAGTGGTTGACAACACTGGATTACACTCCCAAGAATGGCTACTAAGTAGTTCCAGAGGCAGCAATATCTCCTAGAGAATGAATATGGGTACTGACTCAGTCTCATTCCAGCCCCTAAATTAATCATGTTCATCAACATCATCATAACAGTAGCATTTTATACGCACCTTATAGTTTACAAAGCCTTTCAACATAAATATCACATTTAACCTGTGATTGGCAAATTCTGAAATAATTTACTAAATTTCCATAGAATTTTCCAGAATTATGTTACATTATAAAATGTGCTGAGGCTTTAAGTTCATAAACTGTAGGAATCTTAGAAAGGAACTGATATTAATAAAATTATGACATATGCCTGGGTGGCTCAGTTGGTTAAGTAGCTGACCCTTGGTTTTGGCTCAGGTCATCATCAGTTTCATGAGTTTGAGCCCTTACGTTGGGGAGTCGGCTTGGGATTCTCTCTCCTTCTCTCTCTGCCCCTCCCCTGCTCATGCTGTCTCTGTCTCTCTCAAAATAAATAAACTTAAATAAAAATTATGATATAGATATGTGATTTAATATTCTTGAATTATACACCTGAAAAACATTTCATCCCCTTCCTAGATCTTGCTTTTTTAATCCTACATTAATTTCCTTATGCAGGTCCCAATCCTAATATTTTTTTTTAATCCAAGTTAGTTAACATACAGTGTAATCATGGTTTCAGGAATAGAATTCAGTGATTCATCACTTACATATAACACCCAAGGCTCATCCCTACAAGTGCCCTCCTTAATTCCCATCACTCATTTAGCCCATCTCTCCACCCACCTCTCCTCCAGCAACCCTCAGTTAGTTCTCTGTATTTTAGAGTCTCTTATGGTTTGCCTCCCTCTCTGTTTTTATCTTGTTTTTCCTTCCATTCCCCTATGTTCATCTGTTATGTTTCTTAAATTCCACATATGAATGAAATCATATGATATTTATCTTTCTTTCACTGACTTATCTCGCTTAGCATAATACATTCTAGTTCCACCCTGGCTGTAGCAAATGGCAAGATTTCATTCTTTTTGACTGTCATGTAATATTCCATTGTAAATATATACCACATCTTCTTTATCCATTCATCAGTCGATGGACATTTGAGCTCTTTCCATAATTTGGCTATTATTGATAGTGCTGCTATAAACATTGGGGTGCATGTGCCCCTTCGAATCCCAATCCTAATATTCTGATGCAATCTCTACTAGCTGATATATAGCTATAAAACTTATAATTCTGGGGTACCTGGGTGGCTCATATAGTTAAGCGTATGAGTCTCGATTTCAGCTCAGGTAATGCTCTCATAATCATGAGATCGAGCCTCACTGGGTGTGGAGCCTGCTTTAAAGTTATAAAATAATTCATGCTAATATCTGTTTAATTGACACAGTTACCTCAAATCCCTTTTAAAAAGTGTTCACGAATGAAAAGATAGATAAAACCAATTCGGTCACGGGGATTAAGTTTTCTGCAGGAGGATGTTTTTCTGCTGCTCAAATTAACTTCTGCTGCTGTTATTCACACTATAGCTACTAGTATTACCCTTACTATCATTACAACCACTTTTACAACTGAGTACTTGTATGAGCGCCTACTATACTCTGTGCTCAATGCTTTTTCATAGAACATCAATTGCTATTTTCACAATCATACATTTTCTTTTAAAGACATATCTAAAATTGATTTGTTCAATTATACTACACTTCCTTCACATAGACGGTCACGTATATTGCACAAACACAAGGCCATTGCTGGTTACCTAATTTTTATGATTAAGTGCTCCTGCATGATTACAAAATATTTAATGACGCTGCCATGCCATGAAATAGGGCCAGCATATGAAAACATCAAGGGTTGTGTTGAAAATATTCTTTACGTTTTCTGACATTAGACCAATATTCTCAGTATTTTACCCAAAAATCTTCCACATATATTAGGAGTGATATCTTATTTCAAAAGTAAAAAAGTGATAATTTAAACCATTGACAATAGTTTTAATAACTCAAAGATTTAAATAATATAATCTGTGTTTATTTATTGTGATAAAGATATAAAAAAATACCATCTTCAAAAAATATTTGTCTGAAATAATCACATTTGAATAAATCCTCTGTGTTGAAAGATATTTCCTGAAGTAACAACTCTACTTTTCTATTTTACTTCAGAGACTGGAGTACAAGTAAAACAACTAAAATCAACCAAACTGTTACGTGCACAGTTTTTTTTTTTAAATAAGATAATTCAAAGTAGAAAATAAAGTCAACACCATTTTTAAAACAAATGAAAAAAACAGAATTTGAAATTCAATCAATTGAGGTAACATTGAAAAAAAATGCCTCCCACAGAATATATAATTTATTTACTTATTTTAAAATGTTTATTTATTTTGGGACAGAGAGAGAGAGAGAGAGAGAGAGAGAGGGAGGCAGAAGGGCAGAGAGAGAGGGAGTGATAAAGAATCCCAAGCAGGCTCCATACTGTCAGTGCAGAGCCTGGTGTAGAGTTTGAAATCACAAAATGTGAGATCATGACCTGAGCCAAAATCAAGAGTCAGACACTTAATTGAGTGACCCCCCAGGTATCCCAGAATATACCATATAATTTAAAAAGCTATTGGTTTCTATATATCTTTCCATAAACTTAGTAAACTTCTATTCATATATATATACAAAAAATAAAATAAAGTCATGTTTAAGGAAGAAATGCAAAATATCATTATATTTCAATAATTTCAAATTTTAAAAACCTTTCAGCATTAAATTGATTTAAAAACACTAAAATGAAAAAAAACCATCAATTTTAGTGACACAGACAAATTATATTTTTTTAAATATTAGAAAATATTCTATTTCACATAGGCACTTAAATTCTATCAGATTTTTATTTTTAAGTTTTTTTAAGTATTTTTAAATATTATATTAAAATTTTTATATCTTTAAGTATATTTTTTATTTTAAGTATATTATTTTAAGTATATTCTTTAAGTATATATTTTTATTTTTAAGTATTTTATCTTTTAAGTATTATATTAAACTTTTGAAAATACTACTTAAAAAACTAATATCGTGCATTTCTCTAAGAGCCTTATAGACTTCAGAACACATTTTGCTCACTTTTATCTGAACTATCTCACATCATTATAGAAAAGACAGAGTAAATGAATGCTCACAGAAATAAAATGAATTTTAGGATCATTAGTATCCAAGTTTTGTATAATTTTATTTGCCTCACTATCTTGGTCATGAGCTTTAGGTAGCAGATTATATATATTTTTGTTTTTTGTTTTTATTGCTTTCAAACAGCTATCTCTTGTACAGTACCTAGCAATATACTTCATATATGACATGAAAATTTTTCTTTTTTTTTTTAATTTTTTTAAACGTTTATTTATTTTTGACACAAAGAGAGACAGAGCATGAACGGGGGAGGGTCACAGAGAGAGGGAGACACAGAATCTGAAACAGGCTCCAGCCTCTGAGCTGTCAGCACAGAGCCCGACGCGGGGCTCAAACCCACGGACCATGAGATCATGACCTGAGCCGAAGTCGGACGCTTAACCGAGTGAGCCACCCAGGCGCCCCTGACATGAAAATTTTTCAATATTTATTACATTAGGCTAAATGGGCTGAGGATTCCATTTATAACCCTCAACTTCTGCCACAGGGTTCTAAGAGGACATATGCCTGAATATTTCCTCTGAATATATTTTACATCTATAGAGAGACAATTGTTCAAAATCTTAACTTTGAATTTGTTTAAAATAGACCATTCATTCATTTCTTATTCCCTCTTTCAGTACATATTTAATGAGTGCTTGCTAAGTGCCAAGCCTAGGCTTTGTTAGGGGAATATCTAAATGAATAAAACCAAAAATCTGCTGTCTAAACTTGGCATGTAATAGGGAATTGCAATAAGAATGTTAAGTAGTTATACTTAAGGTAGAAAGTGTTATGTAAATGTGATAGACTGATAAAGAATTTTATCATTTTGAGAGGAGATACATCAGCAAATTATGACACAATGCAGAGAAAAACTCAAGTGTTTCTATCTTCCAATCTTTTAATTACCATTCATCAACTTGGTAGATAAAATGGAGAAATGCCGAAGAAACAGCAACACCTTGAAAATTTATAAGCAAAGGCCATGGATGATGGGATAATGGCCAAATCAGCTTTGCTAAGAAAGCAATAGAGAACACACTAGGAAAGGACCAAAAGTACATTTTGTTGCTAAATAGTGATACAAGAAATAGATGAAGTGTGTTCTAAAGATCATAACTATACAATGCAGTACCATCCAGCATCAAAGTACAGTCAAGAGGAAGCAACACTAGCATGATCTGAATTCAGTTACATCATTTTCTCATGAAATTGGAACATTTTATCTTAGTAATATATTCATTAGGTAAAATTATGAAGGCTATCATTATACATAGCATATATTATTTTATATCCTTGGTTCAATAATATGCTAAAGTTACTCGATCATTTGGAATAGGAACATACTTTTTTTTTCTTCCCCTGTAGTGATCCAAACTATGTAAAACAAGCTAGAGACTGATAAAAAATATCAAAGAATTTTTAGGCTGCATTTAGGCTACCTACATATTACATTAAATTACATTAATTACACATTTAAAAACCCTATAATCTATGAGGGATATGCATATTTACTTGCACACTAAAGTAATATAATTTTAAAAAAATGTCAATCTGTTTTAAGTCATTTTCTTGTGCTTTCTCCTTCAAACTGAATATTCTTTTTTTTTTTTCCATCTCACAAACTTGTGATTCCAAACTCCTTTAGGCATCATTGGTTTTTCAGATGTACAGCACAAGCTTCAATGAAAACACCCTCAAGTTTTTACTGTGAATGGTTTGGGAGCACAGTTCATGAAAATAGTTTTTCTAGTGTTTGATAGTGAAGTAAATGAAGCATCGTTTCAGGAACTGCTTTGCCAGTTCCCTCAAATTTTACAATGACAAATATTAAGAACAGAAGCTTTAACACAGTCTTTAGTCAAGGCCAAAAAAGGTCATGATTCAGATAAGGACATTTTTTGTGAATTAGTGTGGAATATGAAATACACAGAGCAAAGACTGCCTCAGAATACTTTATCCTACCAGTTACCGATTGTTTTAACTAAACTAGCCTTTATTAAAAATATTGTAGATATATTTTATTTATTGTTCTGATATACTTTTGTCAGCTGTCTATATGTATTGAACATTTTCAAATCATAAACTGAAATGACCATTTTATTGGATAAAGTGATAAAGCCACAGAAGGTTTATTTAAGTTTCCACATCACAATACCAATGAGAGCAAATAAAATTAGTGACTTCTGCTTAAGTTCTATATTTACTTCTTAGTTTTTTCAGGATTTTTTTTGGGGGGGAGATGGGGTGACACTGAACTATCACATAAGTAGTTGTCCAATGACCAAGTGACTGTTTCCTTTTTATTTTTCATCTCTCATCCCCTCATCTTGCTCTTTCTAATTCAAAAAGAAGTGACATTTCTACCCAGAGAGGGACCCATTCAAATTAAAGCCAAACTCAAATTAGTAGTACATACTTTCTGTTAAACAAAATACTTTAAAGTTTTCTTTTTGTTTTCTTTTTTCTTTTATTTTTTCTTTTCCTTTCCTTTTTCCCTTTGCTTGCTTTCTCTTTCTTTCTTTCTTTCTTTCTTTCTTTCTTTCTTTCTTTCTTTCTTTC
>NW_024412395.1:89727978-89844027 GCF_014898765.1 Herpailurus yagouaroundi
TTCTTTCTTTCTTTCTTTCTTTCTTTCTTTCTTTCTTTCTTTCTTTCAGCACTTTGGGTAACACAACTGGAGAAGCAGTATTGAAACAGATTTAGGACACAAAATTAATTCCCTCCCTCCACTCCCTCACAAAATTCTTAAATCCAAACAGAGATGCAGAGAAGCTTCACATCACTTAGTATTTCAAAAGTATATGAAAGTATGCTTTTTTTTTTTAGCAAGACAGTGACAAAAATTAAGACAACTGCCAATGATTCTAATAACTCCAATAAAAAATTTAAAAGCTATCCCATTATATGCAGATCTGGATGCCCACAGGAATCTGAGCAATATTTTAGAGAAATACAAATCCACTAGGTTTGAAGAAATAATTTCTCTTTACCTAGAAATGTTCAAGTTCTTTAATGAGAAGAGCCTGAAACTACTGCTTATCATTTATAGCTTACTGTATGTAAGAATATTTATACTAATTGTGTACTATGTATATTTTTTCTTCTATTAGATCTTTCTCAATACAATTCATGCTTTACTGTATTCACACAATTGAGGGTTAAGGAAACCCTCTACGAGTGATTGAAAATGGAAATCTGAATTAAATATAAGGCAATTCTTATCCTATTGCCCAGTGGCTGTAAGAGTGCTTTTACTGAGCATTGCTAAACTACTGTCTGAATAAGTTTCAGATCACACTTGCCTTTTTATTATCAGTGTCTACAACCAGACCAGACTCTTTATCTTTATAACACCAACATCCAAAATAGCTCATAGTGAGAACTCCATGAATATAGATGGAAAGGAAGGAAGGAGAAAGGGAAAGAAGTAGCAGGGAAGGAAGCGATGAAATAATTTTAAAAAGAGCATGGTGGAACAACCCTGAGATAGTACTTAAAAACTCTTAATTGGGGGTGCCTGGGTACCTCAGTTGGTTAAGCGCCCGACTTCAGCTCAGATCATGATTTCACAGTCCATGAGTTTGAGCCCCACATCAGGCTCTGTGTTGACAGCTCAGAGCCTGGAGCCTGCTTCAGATTCTGTGTCTCCCTCTCTCTCTGCCCATCCCCTGCTCACGTTCTGTCTCTCTTTCTCTCAAAAATAAATAAGCATTAAAAATTAAAAAAAAAAGAAAAAAATGATCTCCTAAATCAGTATGGAGATACCTCAAAAAATTAAAAAATAAAAATACCACATGATCCTGTATTTCCACTACTGGGTATTTACCCTAAGAAAACAAAAATACTAATTCACAAAGATATAAAAACCCTTATACTGCAGCATTATTTACAATAGACAAGATATGGTAACAACCCAAGTGTTCATCGAGAGATGAATGGATAAAGAAGATGTGGAATATTACTCAGTGATAAATGAGATCTTGCCATTTGTGACAACATGGATGGAATTAGAGGGTATCATGCTAGACAAAATAATTCAGAGAAAAACAAATACTATAGTATTTCACTTATATGGGATTTCTAAAAATAAATAAATAAATAAATAAATAAACAAACAAACAAACAAACAAACAGCAGAAACAGACCTATAAATACAGAGAACAAACTGGTGGTGACCAGAGAGGTGGGGATGGGGCATGGACAACATGGATAAAGGGAAGTGGGAGATACAGGTTTCCAGTTAAGGAATGAATAAGTGACTGGGAGGGAACGTAAAGCATAGGGAATATAGTCAATAGTATTGAACAGCGTTATAGGGTGGCTGATAGTAGCTACACTTGGGGTGAGTATAGCATACTGTATAGACTTGTCCAATCACTATGTTGCACACCTGAAACTAATGTAATATCGTGTTTCAACTACACTTCAATTAAAAAAAAAACAAAAAAACAAAACAAAAAAAACAAAAAAATAAAGAAGTCCCCTTCCAACTGGTCAATTATTCTTAATTAATACTTGTTTTAAATTTTACTCTGAAATCTTTTCTGTGCCTACCTGTGTGTGTTTAAGAATATTTTATTTAAGATTCGTCTAGCATAAGAAAATATTCTTGATAATACATACTCTAATAGTTCATTTAATTTTTACTATTTTGCATTCATTTTTACAGAATAGACAAGCTATGTTTTTATCTTTTGTTGAAATTGAAGATAATTCATGAGAGGTTTATATATTCACATAATATCCCATTTGCATTAGCTGTTCCATTGGAGTTTTAGACCAAAAGCTGAATCTATTAAAATAGATAAATCTCTAATAAAGTATAACTCTAAGCCAGAATTTCATCACTCATTCCCTGGGGGATGAGCAAAGATACCTGAGGCCAAATTTATTTAATTGTTCCATGATAAAGCCTTGTGTTTAATCACAGACTTCTTTAAAGAAATTCCCAACAGTTTTAATTAATTAGCTTCTTTCCTGTTCATTCATAGAATTGAAAATTTTTACATCCCTTATCTTAGCCAAAAAGCCATTTTATATATATATATATATATATATATATTTATTTATTTATTTACATATATATATTTATTGTTAAGCTGCAGGATATCTCAGAAACCGTTCCTACCACTAGGGATGGAAGGTGAATCCATTTCCTTAGTGGTTATTTGGAGTTGAGTGAACTAACCATTCATAGTTTCATTGCAGAAATTTTATCAGAAGGAAATTAAATCTGCTTCAGTGATATACATGCCCTGCATTTGCTCCTTTCTAGAATTATAAAGATATATCTATTTGGTATATATCTGGTGGGTGATACCAAATATCTTCTATATTTTAAAAATAAGTTGTAAAATAACATTTGTAGCCAGCAAGTCAACTCTGATATCTAAAGGGCTGAGCTAAAAAGATGTTAAGCTTCTGAACAAGTATCAAAAAATCAATTGTTATGAATCTATGGCTTACATATTTTAAGAAAAGAAAATAAATAGACTCACAGAGATTTTAAAAATACCAATTTATATTTGTGTGATCTCAAGCAAGTTACTTAATTCCACCGTAAGATAGAGACTTTTTAAAAGTGCCTGTATGTTCCAGAATGACTCTAAAGATTAAATGAGTGTCATTATAATTTTTAATGATGTCTTTATGTAAAGATGATTTAGGGTAATGTGATGACACTAAAATTTTAAAATCAAGAAAGAAAAAGAGGAAATGCAGGAAAGGATATACCCTCTACAACAGTCAGCTGAGGTCAAAATGACTTCCGCAAAGGTTAGTAAAGTGGTAGCTGCCAGTGGCCATCCTGCCTGACACCAAGGAGACAATCTTTCTGAAGTGGATCACGAAATTGAGCCTTTATAACATCATTTGTACCCCCAGGATAGAGCCAAGTGAAAGTCTTTCCCTTAAACTCCGAGTTACAAGAACAAAATAAGTCCCTTTTTGGCTTAAAAAAAACAGGGTGAGAATATAAGAAAGAAAGAAGATCTCAAAGTAAACAGATGCATACATAGATAATAGTAATTTGTGACTTTCAGTCAAGCCAGTTGTTAAAATGATCTTCTGTTCATTTTGTGTTTTTGGTAACTTTCCCTAAAATTGGTCCTGACTTCCCTGCGTGTCTTTTTTCCTTCTTCATACTTTCTCTTCCAGGCATCACTTCATTAAGAGATTGCTTTAAAGTAACTTGAAAAGAACATCTAGTTTCTAGTTAGAAGTTGACAAGAGCAAAGACAGAAAAACACATTCATATTTTAAAAATTTAGGCTATTCCCACAGTCATCATTCAATCCCACAGTCTCTATTCCATCTTTCAAGCCCACGACTTCTAGCCTTCATAAATGTACCTGGCTGCCTCCTCCCAGATTGTAGATCATTATTTTCAACCATTTAATCCAACAATTCCAAATGCCTAAGCTTATTAGGCATTTGGGGAAATGACATTTAGTCTTTATGGCCCCTGGGTACTGGAAAACTCACTATAGTGTCCCTTCCAAGTCTTCCCTGCAGTCAGGCAAATACAGAACAACTGAATAGGAGTAAAAGGGATTCATGCCTCTTTTCCTACTTGGAATCTTATGTTCAATTTCCCCAGCCATCAGCAAAACACAGAAGACTCTAAAGTCCTTAAAGAAAGTGGAGCCAGAAAGTGGAAGAAACCTAAAATATAAATGATCATCTTCTGATAAGGAATATCTGTTTTTAGACTTTATATGCATAAGAAAAAAGAATTTGGGCTAAGCATTAAAATTTTAGTGTTGACCTGTTAAACACCTGTTTGTCTTAAGTACCATACTCATCAACTACTCCTCTGGTGACCAGAGGATACTTTAACATCTTAAACTGCTGAACATCAAGGTCAACTCACTTCACAGAGGAGTCATTTCTCATTTCATGCAAACCTGGTCTAAAGTGATCGAATATTACAACATTTTAGTCATCAACTGGTTTGGAATTGTATTTTTTTCTCTAATTCAACGTTTTAATATTAGAAAATCACCTAACATTTATTCTTGGAATTATGCTACACATAGGGAAAACAAAATAAAAAATGAAACAATGATTTTAAGACCAGGCTTGATTTCTAGGTCCTGGAAAAACATGAGTGTTTCAGAATCCTAAGGTTTTCCATAACAATACCGATGCAAATGCTCATATTACCAACTTCCTGTTTTGTAACCACCCCCACAGAAACACAATAGCCCAAAACACAAGCAAATAAACATACAAAACACCTTTCTGTAGTATATGAATATCTCCGAGGGATAAAAATAGGAGTTATGACTATACATAAAGTAGTTTTTGGAACTACTAGACTTACATTCAAGATAGGCTTTAGAAAACTGCATTGGAGGCATAAAATGGTTATCCAAAAAATGACAAGAAATTATCAGATTTGCTTTGGGTGAAATAAAAAGAAATACTGTAACAATTTTTATCAAGTTTACAGACTCATTTGTTTTGTTTGTTTGTTTTACCTACTTCGACACTTGACTTGTAATATAATTTCAAAAGCTTTTATTATTGCACCAAAAGCAAGATTCTTCATTTTTCTTTCCTGGGCTATTCTATACCTTGGTTCTATTTTTGACAGAATTATACTGCTGGTAATTCTGAAAATTATTTAAAATTATGCCAATATAAAAGGAAAGGATTTTAAAAGGTGTTGTTGCTGTTGTTTTTGTTATTGTTGTTGTTTTACCATCTTCTTTGCCTTAGGTCACTTCCTCAGTCTTAGATAGCCAAAGGGGAGAAGTAGAAGTTTATTATTTGAATGTTTAATTTCTCTTTTACTTTTAAATGGATGTCTCTTAACACAAGGATACATGCTCTGTAAAAGATCTGTTTCTCTGTTCATCCCCAATTCCAACTACCTACAACTATGCCTGACTCAATAATATTTATTAATGGTAATATCAGATGATACAGACATTTCTCCCACTGCAAATTCACCATATCATTACCTTTTATTTTCTTTCCCAATCACAACTATCAAATCAATTCTGTTGGATGGTTTCTTTTAATATATGTGTCCAACAGTATTTCCAATCAGGCAAGGCCACAAATACCACAATGTAGAAGAGTTGGTAGTGTGCTGGCAATGGGATTCTGCAATGTGACATTTAGTGTCAGCTTTTGTGAAGATTCCTGAAAACTAAAGGATTTTGTGGTCAATTTAAAACTTAAGTGAAGTCTCATAGGTTTACTAGACCTACTATAGGTCTGGGCAAGCATTCTACTCCTTGAATAAAAATAACGTCCTATTTACTTTTGCACTTATCAAAAGAATTAGTGGAACGTGAACTAGTAAAGTATACATTTCTGGAATAAAATGTGTGCCTTAAATTTAGTACTGACATTCTAACAAATTATTAATTATTACTGAGAAGTTCTTCAAAGTCTGACTTGCAGTGCATCGATACCAACAATTGAGTTGACTGAAGTGATGATAATGTAAAGCGGTGGAAAATTTTTCTCTGTACTTCATGCTCTGATTGAACCTTTTCTTCTCAAAATATGATAATCAGCACAACTTATACTACCACATGTATTCATTTATAGACCTAGGGAAGATACCAACTTCAATTCTAGAGGCTATTTGTTTGTTTGTGTATTTGTTTTAAATAATGTAAGTACATAAGGGACTGTGTCCAAGGTAAGAAAATTAAAACAAAATTTAAAAAAATAAAAAATAAGATTAACATCACAAACTTCCCTACTTAACCAACTCATATGCACAAATGACAAATCATATAAATCAGAACAATGTGAAAAAGCTATTTCTGTGTTCCAAGTAGTAAATTATTGTTACATTTTGGGTTTTGTTGACAGAGATGGAGTGGGATGACAGCATTTGATAATGAAAAAGAAATAATAAATTCCACATATTGTTTCCAATTCAAAAAAGAAGCTGCTAGTTTAAACGTTGTATTTGGGTATCCATATCAATAAAATGAAATGGCTTTTCTTTAATACATATCAAGTAATTCATACAGAAATATGGATAAATAGAAAATATGCTAAGTCACAAAATGTACCTTTGCAATTAATCATTTTTTTGATATTAGTTTATCTCAGTTTGAGTTTTCAATATTTAGAAGATCTAGTTATTGCAATATACTCTTCTTTTTCATTGTTTTTGCAAATTAACTTTGTCTACATTCAGCAAGAGAGTAATATACAAAGTCTTTGAAAGCATACATGCTTCCATATGGTAGTAGTTTAATAGTTTGATCTCTCTCTTTTGATGGTGAATGTGGTAGACAATTGCACATTGCAAAATGCTTGTTCTTTGGAGGCATGTAGATGTACGTATATGTTCGGAACTATATAGAAAATTCTGAGTATCAAAATGAATTATATTTCAATTCAGGTTCTCTTCAAAAATGTGAGTAGAGTTTGCAGTAGCATAAACATAAATAATAGTTTCATTGACTCATGTAATATTCCTGAGGCCAATATTTTAATGACAAACCATTCAATTCAAAGTTGTTCCAGTGAGTACCTATGGTACAAAATCTTAGACTACTTGGTGGCTAAAACATAAACAAATAAAACTATGTCCGACTCTCAAGAAAGTTTATTTTCCAGTAAATGAGCTAAAACATGAACAACAATAAATGCAATAAATGCAATAAACGCAGTGTGATAAGTTTTGTGGAAATCTAGATATACATTTTTTTTTTTTTGCAGTTAAGATTGACAGATAGTAGGGGTGCCTGGATGGCTCAGTTGGTTAAGCATCCGACTTCGGCTCAGATCATGATCTCACCGTCCATGATTTGAGTCCCACATCAGGCTCTGTGCCGACCGCTCAGAGACTGGAGCCTGCTTTGGACTCTAGTCTCTCTCTCTCTCTCTCTGCCACTTCCTCACTTGTACTCTGTCTCTCTCTCTCTCAAAAATAAAATAAAAACATAAAAGAAAATTGAAAAAAAAGAAGAGATTGACAAGAGTGGTATGAATAAAAGCTGAGGGGAAAAAAGTAATAGTAACCTGTCAAAAAAAAAATCATTTCCAGATATATATCATACATTTTATCTTTTCTATTTTAGAATTTGTCTCGTCTTGATAGAATCTGGATGGATGGCCACTTTTAGGAGTTGCCCAATTCATTCCTTCATTAACAAATGCTAACTTATAATAGAACTATTTCTTCTAATACATTTTAAGTTCATGCTTCCCCATGTGCTTGTGGACTTATTTTAACTTGGCAAGCCTATCTAAGTTCCTCTTCTATGAATATATCAGCAGAAAAAAAACTTGAGTCATTAGCAGAGCCTGATAAAACAACAGCAGTTGTTCATCAACCACCCATTCCATGTTACTATATCAATTTATTTCCTTATAAATGAAAGCTTGGATATAAAATGTGTGGTTCATACCTTTTGTCTATTTCATCTATTTATTAAGTTTGCTGGCAATGAAGAAAGATTTTTTATGAATTTCCTATACAAATATATTGCTACATAAATAGAGTGAAAGATGCAAAGTTCTCTCAACATCCACTTCACAAAAAGTATTTCAATGAGATCCCTTTCCTTTTATTCTTCCTTGCTCCATTTACTAAATAGTGTTCAACTATCTAAAAATCACACACATCTTTCATAGTGAAAAGGTTTCTGAGTATGCCTCCCTAATGTGTCTGTATGTTGTTATTCACGCATTTCACAGATGTACTACTTTATTAATATAATAAGAAACTTCAAAAGAAACTTAACAAACATTCATTTTCAGTTTAGTGTCATTTATGAAACATTAATTTGGTATGGCAAAACCTCAAACATTTCCAGAAAAAAAAAAGTCTATATTTGTCTTTATATTATAGATACTTTCTTGGAAATTTTCATTCAAATGTTGAAGGCCATGTACTATGACTAGCTCATGCTTTCAGACACACTATAAAGTAGGTCAAAGTTCATCATTAAATATGGTATGTGGAAATCCGTATTTCATATAGTCTTCATAATCATATCAATTTCTTGCTACTTTCTTGTCAGATTTGATTAGGTCATCACTGGTGTTCAACCTTATAGTATAGCCGAAAAACAGCCAGGAGTAGAAGTGTTGTATCCGCTACTTCCCCTCACTGCCCCCATACTTGTACTTATATTATTATTTCTCTCCCACTAAAACTTCTCAAAATAAAATTTTCTCCTGTGAAGTGTTAGTGTAGTGAAACTCAGTAATATTATCTGTAATACTTGGCAGTATGCTGAAAGCAAAGTAATAAGTGAGGAAGAGCACCATGGCCCGTCGCTCTGCATTATGGGATGCCTACTCTTCCTTCAGAGCACCGAGTGCTAAGTGCTTTGCATGGGATGTTTGACCAGCACGCAGACTAAGTAAGCGCACCAGTGTCGACCACATGGAAAGAAAGCTTGCTTTAAAAATAATTATTTCAAATAAAATATATATATATAAAGAACAAAATTCCAGCAGATGATCTTGTGCTGAGGAACAATTTGGTAACTGCCATCCTACATTCAAACAGAGTGAATTTCCAAAATCCAACCCTACTTAAAACTCTTTAGTGGTTTGTCTTTGCCTACAGTTTTAATCCCAAAATCTCTTATATGGTATTCAAGGCCACTTGGGATCTGCCTCTGTCCTCTACCTAAAATGCATGCTATGCTGAATGACACTGCACTATTTCATTTTTCCAAAAACACCGTTCCTCCATGGTCTGTATGGAATGTCCTTCTTCACATCCTGGTGTGTTTGCAACACTCATGTCATTTCCAGTGATTTCTCCTCATGGACAATTTAATGACACACCCAAGCAGAACTAACCATTCTTTCCTGTGCCACGACTGCGCTATTTCTGAAGTTGACCACAGATCTTAAAAATATTTGCATTAACTTCTGAAATCCACATGAGAAGGTGCACATGAGTGTTCTCTTTCTCTCTCCCTCTCACTCTGTTTCCCCCTTGAATTTCTACTTTCTAACACAGTGAGTAGTTGCCTGGTAAATATTACTGCCTGTCTGGGTGAAAAATATGACAGCTCCTGTATCTCCTTGGTAAGAAATGCACCAAACTTTATAAATTTAGCTAGTCAGTTAGTATTTAGAAATAATGTATAAAGTAAAATATGATACATGATTACTATTGATAACATAATTAGAAGAAAAAAGACTATTAGTTATTATAAGAAATATATAAATTGTGAAAACAATGTTTAAAAAAGATGAAGAAATTAAAAAAAACTTTAAAGAAAAATATATAAAATAGATATTTCTTATAAATACAAATTTATTATATAAACACATATTGAGTGCCTTCTATATGCCTAGCTAAGAGACATATAATAAAAGGAGAAAGTCCCTTCTCTTCTATAATTTTCAGACCAATGGGTCGTATAAACAGTGATCAGGCAGTTTTAACTAATTTTAACTAACAGATTGTGTTAACTGTTTGGATGTTATAAGATTTAAACTAATTTTAAGTAACAATAGTGTTAACTGTTTGGATGCTATAAGAATATACCAAAGGAGACCTAAGTGAATAGTTTCATGGAAACTGCCATGAGAAAGCAATCTTTTATACAAATGTCTACAGAAAAATGTTAAAAAGGGGGGTAAGTCAAAGGAAAGAAAGTTCCAAGAAAAGAAGAGATCAAATTTGAGAGCCCTGAGAATAGGGAGAAGAACTGTTTGGAAATCAAACTCCAAGAGGTCTGGAGGACAGAAAATCAGGATACTATCATATGAGAAGGATGAAGACAAAATAAAGTGCCTTGCAAGTCACTGTCAGTAAAAATTGTGAAGGACTTCAGACAAAAAGAATACTGACAGTCCCTTCAATAGAATGTAGGAGATCTAGAGGAACCTTCCAGTTTATGTGATTCTGTGCCTTAATATTTGGCTGGACTGTTTTGCCACATTGTAGAGACTCAAGTTATCTTATGGAAAGTTGATGGAGGTCGAAATGATTCCCGTCCATAAAAATGAAAATAAATTTGCCCAGTAAAGACACCATTGATTTCGGGTCCTGCATGAAAAGATGATTCCCACATTATAGTTTGCTATAGGATTCATTTTTGCGTCTATTAAAAGTTTTGTTTCAGCCTTCCTTATTGTCTATGTCTATCTCTGATTCTCCTTTGAAACAGATGTAACATCTTGCATTAAGTGAAATCTTTGATATGTTTTGATTTTATATTTGGAAGCAAGTTGTTTACCATTTGCAATCCTTCTTTGTACCCTATAATGAAGTTTGAGTTTTATCTCAGGAATAAGAAGTAATTAAAAGATTCTGAACACAAACATAAAATGACCAGTTGTGTAAGGTAAAGAATGGGTTGGAGGCAGAGATAATTTTTGTGGAAAGAAAAGTTAGGAAACTCCAGTGGGAATCTAAATAAGATGGAATGGGTGAAGGGCAGAGGCAAGTAGGGCACAGAGAAAAGCCAGAATGGTGTGAGAGATGTTTAAGGAGGAACACACTAGTATTGGCAGTAAAGGAAATTGAAGAGGGAAGGAGGTTAACTTCTGGAATAATAAATTGAGTGGATGGTAACTCCATTTAGTGAGAGAAAAGCAGGCTTGTGTAAGAAGCATAATTTGATTTTCAGTTGGATCTTTGCATAGCTATAGAGTTTATTCAATCAGGATCCAAAGGCTATTTCTTTATTGTTAGCTTCTGTTGTCCTGCATTGTTAAAATATCCCCAAGTCATATCCAGTACACACTTCTGAGAATAAAAGCACACACTGAAGATAACCAAAATTAGAGTATTTTGTATTACATACCAATCTATAATGTCTATAACATGTTGTATTTAGAAATCATGGCTAAGCAAAGAGGGTACTGAGTTTGACTCAAAGTATTAGAATTCTAGGTTAATTAAACTTGCAAACCTAAGCACTTGAGATAATAGCCACTTAGAGCCAACTAACTGCTTCATTTACTTAAACATATTCTAAAGAACCAAGAATAAGATAGATCTGCTACAAAAATGTCAAATGATTTCATTCATATTGGGAACTTAAGAAACAACACAGGTGAACATAGGGGAAGAAAAGGAAAAATTAAATAAGGTAAAAACAGAGACTCTTAAAAATTGTTTTTAATTTTTCTTTATTTATTTATTTTTGTTTTTTGTTTTTAATGTTTTTAAACATTTTTATTTATTTTTGAGACACAGAAAGAGACAGAGCACGAGCAGGGGAGGGACAGAGAGACAGGCAGACACAGAATCTGAAGCAGGCTCCAGGCTCTGAGCTGTCAGCACAGAGCCCAATGCGGGGCTTGAGCCCATGAACCATGAGATCATGACCTGAGCCAAAGTCGGACACTTAACCAACTGAGCCACCCAGGCATCCCTATAAAAACAGAGACTCTTAATTACAGAGAACAAACCTAGGGTTACTGGAGGCGAGTCGTGGGCAGGATGGGCTAGATGAGTGATGGGTATTAAGAAGGGCATTTGTTTTGTTTTTTTTCTTTCTTTCTTTTTTTTTCAACGTTTTTATTTATTTTTGGGACAGAGAGAGACAGAGCATGAACGGGGGATGGGCAGAGAGAAAGGGAGACACAGAATCGGAAACAGGCTCCAGGCTCCGAGCCATCAGCCTGACGCGGGGCTCGAACTCACGGACCGCGAGATCGTGACCTAGCTAAAGTTTGACGCTTAACCAACTGCGCCACCCAGGCGCCCCTAGAAGGGCATTTGTTGAGATGAGCACTGGGTGTTATAGGTAAGTGAGGAGTCATTAAATTCCACTCCTGAAACCAATACTACACTCTATGTTAACTAACTTGAGTTTAAATAAAATCTTGGAAGAAAAAAAAAAAAGAATACTGTGGAAGTTAATCAATAACATACTTTATGCTAATTATAATTTATAAAATGTTGAATACTTATTTCCTATTATGAAGCAATAGTGATGTTATCTATCTATAATTCAGATATTATCATAATTAAGATAATTAAAAATTAAAGAAATATCCTTAGAAGTAACATACTGTTCTGTCCAAAAGTCACATGTTATAGTGAGCCATTTTCAAATGTTAAGTAAAAGTTTTAAGATTCCTTCATGGTAAGTAACGGAAGTAGTATAAACCCCAAACCTGAGGCTGTCATGTGTTTAGGTACCAGTGCCTTTAACTAGATTATGAATTATTAAAGGTAGAAATTATTCCTTGAATCAACATTCTGTCCTCAATGCCTAGTATTTCAGTAGGACAAAGAAGGCATATGAATATTAACTTTTAAAAATGAATATTAATGCAGTTATCTTTTCCCTGTCTTTCCAAGTTTTTATTGAAATTCCAGTTAACAGACTATGTAATACTAGTTTCAGGTGTAGAATTTAGTAATTCATCACTTACATACAACACCAGTTCTATAATGAAGTTATTTCTATATTATTGGACAAAACAACATCAAGCCACATTCAAGATTTATTATATAATCCTTAAGGTGTTATTGTTTTCATTATAAATATATTTCAAAAAAATTAGAAAAAAATGCATTTTTGTAACCTAAGAATACTAACACATTTACTGATAAACATTTTAATTTTTGCAAAGACGACTCTTAGCAATTGTCAAAAAACAATTTATTATGTTAATCTAGAATAAGTATTTTCTTTAAAATTACCCAGATTTGAGTACTGACAATGATACTAATAGTTGTCTAGATGTGATAGAGTAAAAAGGGAAACAGAAAAGAAAAAGAAAAGAGAAAAGAAGGAAGGAAAAAAGGAAGGGATAAGGAAAGGAGAAGAGGAAGGGAAGAGGCAGGGAGAAAAGGAAGGAAGGAGAAAAAACAAACCCATTGCAAAAGGAGTACATTTATTTACTCTTGTTTCACTGTTAAATCACTAAATTTCCAGTATTTGTAATACTATTTGCTGAGTACAGTGAATTCAAGCATAAACATGGGAATATGTCTAAAATTGCTTTCTAGAATAACTCCAGCAAAACAACTTCAAAGTCTAGCTCATTCACCAAATCAGCCAGCAGTAACAGGATTCACAGATGACAAATACAGAGCTCATGATGGGTGTAAATGGAACAAATTATTAAGTACTAGAAATTTCTAAATGTTCATTCAGCAAAGTAACTGCTCTAGTCCAATGAAGCCAGAGTCTATTATGTATTAGGAGGAATAGGGGAGCTATAATTAAATTAAATCAATATAAGATAAATCATTACATTAGAACCTTTCATAAAACACCATATTTGTGGCTTAAGCATCTGAGGTAGGGGTAAATATTTGCTAAGAAGTTATCACTTCTTTTCCAAGATCACCAAATCTAAACTAAAATTTCCTAAATGTAATCAAATAATCCCAAATTTTAAGGCCAGTCTTAATGAAAATTTTGCTGAGATGAAGTGTGAATATGCTAAGCTCTAAAACCACCAGCTTAGGGTGCCTGGGTGGCGCAGTCGGTTGGGCGTCCGACTTCAGCCAGGTCACAATCTCGCGGTCCGTGAGTTCGAGCCCCGCGTCGGGCTCTGGGCTGATGGCTCAGAGCCTGGAGCCTGCTTCCGATTCTGTGTCTCCCTCTCTCTCTGCCCCTCCCCCGTTCATGCTCTGTCTCTCTCTGTCCCAAAAATAAATAAACGTTGAAAAAAAAATTAAAACCACCAGCTTAAAATATTATAACTGAAAGGATATTTGAAATCATCTGGCCTCTACTGGATGAATGGTATCCCCACCTCAAAAACTTCAAGCCCAACCTGGAACCTCAGAATATGACCTTATTTGGAAATAGGGCCTTTGTAGATCTAATCAGTTAACATTAGGTCCTAATGCAATGACTTGTGTCTTTACAAAAAGAGAAAATAGAGACACAGAGACAGAAATGAAGAAGGTACACCATTTGAAGACAGAGGCAGAGATCAGAGCCATGTGTCCACCACTGAAGGGATGCAAAAGATTCCAGGAACCACCAGACACTAGGAGAGAGGCATGGAACAAATTTTTCCTCAGAGCAACCAACTACACTGATTCCTTGATTTTGGACTTCTAGTTTCCAGAACTGTGAGTGAATACGTTTCTGTTTCGTAAAACCAGTCAGTTTGTAATACTTTGTTCCAACAGATATAGGAAACTAAGGGCTTTATTGTGTAGATGAATAAATTGAATCTAGAGAGGATAATTGATTTATTCAAGATCACATAGCTAATTATTGTTAGAACCAGGATGAGAAGCTGTTATATACCAGATAGTTTTTACTAGGTTAATTATTTATTAGACTCACTGTAAGTGAGATTATATTGAACTGAAAGCACAATGCCAGAGGAAGCATTACATCAAAATTGCTTTCACATTCAAGTTAAATAATATTAATTCCACACTTCAGAGGTAGTAAAATCTATTGATCAAGAACCTGGACTTTAGGGCCAGATTTCCTGGGTTTGACTCTATCTCAATTTCCTATGAGTAGAGGAGGGACAACAAGCCTATTTGTGATACAAAGTTGTTGTTAAGATTAAATGAGATAACATTTGAAAGCACCTAGAATATTGCCTGCTACATGGCAAAGGTTATGTTACTGTTTGCTGTTTTCTCTCCGAAAATGTTCACTAATTATAGCTAAACGTTTCAAATAACTGACTCTGGATTAAGCAAACTATACTTGGTCATCACAGATTACAGTGAAATTAAAAGCAAGTGATATTTTTATTAGGTTTTAACAAAGAAAAGGCAAAGAACGTCAATAATATTTTCTTAAATATAAAAACATAAAAAATATAAGTACTAATATTAGATACTAGTTCCAGCCACAAATGTGAATAAATCTCACTCACGACTATCTTCTCCTATTTATCAAGTGATTACATCACTAAATGCTTCAGGAGGTAAATTGAGATCTTTCAAAAACAAATAGTAATTACAGCTAGATTCAGATTAGCTGAATTGCTCCTAGCTTATTAAAATCATCAAAAGTCGATTTAGATAAAGGTTTTCTTATTTTTACATACATTTTTCTGTCCTAATTTTTCTTCTTGCATCTTTATCTCATTAGGCTACAAATAATAATATTGGGACAGGCAAAAAATGCAACCTTTTTTTTCTCATTTTTTATACCTTCTAATTTAAAGTTACAAAGTGCATTGCTAATCACTTAAACATTTTAAAATTGAAAATGATTTATAATACATTCAACCAGAACTAACATTTGAAGTTTTACGGGGAAAAAAAAAAAAAAAAAAAAAGAAGAGCTGAACACCTTGGGCATTTAAAGGAGAATTTACTTATTAAAACATATAACCAGGGGCGCCTGGGTGGCGCAGTCGGTTAAGCGTCCGGCTTCAGCCAGGTCACGATCTCGCGGTCTGTGAGTTCGAGCCCCGTGTCAGGCTCTGGGCTGATGGCTCGGAGCCTGGAGCCTGTTTCCGATTCTGTGTCTCCCTCTCTCTCTGCCCCTCCCCCGTTCATGCTCTGTCTCTCTCTGTCCCAAAAATAAATAAAAACGTTGAAAAAAAATTAAAAATAAAATAAAATAAAACATATAACCAGGTTAGGTTCACCACTAAAGTTCAGGATTTTAAGGGCCATACCTTTGTGACTTCATCTTTCTCAAATGAAGTATTATTAGTGACATTACAGATTTCTGGCATTTAAAACTTTTAAAATCTGCTTGATATGAAAAATAACAATGTGATTATTTTTAGTTTTCTTTGCAAACTTTAATTAGGTCTTTTTAATTATCAGACTTGATTAAATAAAACAACATCAGGCAGAAGAAAAATATTTTCTAGAGTACAAATATTTATACTATTAATTAATACTAGTTACCTATGATCTTAGAATAGATTAATCTTAAGACCTGCTGTTATTAAAGGTATAGGATTTAAGTGTGAATTCAAACTACCGCTACTTATTCTATCACTACTTATACTTGTGGCTCACATCACTCCACAGTTTTCTAATTTTATGTTGGATTCTCTCCAGGCCTCATTCTCGTCACCTGCAGTAGTGATATAAATCCTAATATCCTAGCTATTTCAAAGGGCTTCATACAATCCCATGCCACTATGATCATGCTTAAAATTGATCTGGCCTATTTGAGATCTACTTTTCTAAAATAAAAACCCACGCATGAATTCAACCACTGTTCTCTTAATGCAACCTCTATGATGACATTGCCATTTTTCTCAAGGTTCTTTTTTATTTTATATCTCCATTTTTCCTTATTTTTTTTAAATGGAACTATGTCCATAATAGACATCCCTAAAGATATCTCTCTTTTTTTTTCCTGCTTTCTGAAAGATGAAAATCACAGGAAGGCAAGACAAATATTTATTAGATGACCTACTTTAATTAGAATGGGCCTCCAAGAAGATATTTATATGTTTCCAGTCCCTATAAGTCCTTCCACTATCTTCTTGCAAGAAAGAACCAGCAAAGTCCTCAATTTTACCGAGTACTATTTAATATGCTCCCCTAGCAAGGTATTTCTGTTTTTACGTTTTTTTAACTTGACCTGTTACAATTGAAAATACTTCCTAAAATTCAATACATCGTTCATTTTAATTTTATAATTATTAATGTTTTACACAACTGTCAACCAATGTCATTATTTAGGTTCGTCCTATATTCCAATGATTCTATTTGTTCCTTTATAATAGTCCTATAATACAGTCTTTCATTTATTCAATTTAAAACAGTAAGGGATTTTTGGGGTGCCTTGGTGGCTCAGTCAGTTAAGCATCTGACTCGATCTCACAGTTCATGAGTTCCAGGCTCCTTCCTGGAGGAGGAGCACCAGGCTCTTCGCTGACAGCACAGAGCCTGATTTGGGCGCTCTCTCTCTCTCTCTCTCTCTGCCCCTCCTCCTCTCAAAATAAACAAATAAACTTGAAAAAGTTAAATAAATAAAACAGTAAGGGATTTTTTTTTTCTTATCCCCTCCTTCAATTACACTATGCGTTAAAATTCCTTCATGGAGACTACCATCTTATATTAAGTATCCACTTCTCAGCTGTTAATAGGGACCAAAAGTTGGGAATACCCAGTAGATGATTCAGAGCATATTAATTATTCTGGCAGAAGAACATTTTAATGACATCATTACTCTATGCATAAAAAAGTCTGTGAAAGTGGTTAATGATGTGATATTGAAAGAGTACTGCGCAAACTTTTCTAACTCTACTCATGGTTTATTTGAATATCTTCCTCAAAAACAGAGCTCCCATTCATTTTATTAATATGAATTTAGTATATGAAATTAGGGCAAAATAGAATCATGCATCTTTTAGCTTGTATTTACTACCATATTTATAATACAAATTAGTAACATCAATAAAAGTAATATCTGCAAGTAAAGATAATCTCTGAAAATAAGTATAATTAATTTAGGAAAGAAATAGATACAATATTAGTATTAATGGTCATTAAACCCCTTAAAAATTCTGTACAAAATAAAAGAGAGTATTTATCAGATCATTTCCAATCATGAATCTGCCAGCCACTAAACAATTTTTAGGCATCTGAATAAATGTCTACTCAAGAAATGTGAAAGTGGATTTTTGTGTGGGCAGTGAATTGTATAATGCTTTAGAAATTTATATTGCATTATTATAATAAAAAACCATAAAATGTCTGTGGGATTAACATAGTTAAGGCTGTAGGAGTTCCTGCAACTTCAATGTATTTGCGTATATTGTAGGCATTCTACTTATTTTTAACAAAGCACAATAAATTACTCTTAGAAAGTTATCCTAATATCCAGGCTATTTTGAAAAACTGCATTTTCAACAAGATTCAACAAGATTTTTCTGAGTGTTTACTATGTATGTAGCATTGTACCAGATTGTAAAGGCGATAACCAAAAATAATAATAGTGATAATAATAATAATAATAATAATAATAATAATAGACTATTCAGGCAGTTCTTCTCAATTTAAAACAATTCAATTTCTAGTAATTTGTTAAATTTAAAATACTCAGATAGTCACACCCATGTTATTTGAAGAAGGAAGTACGCTTATAAATAAATTTAGAAGAGTGCCATTCAATCTGCTTCTCAGGTGCTCAAGCCAAAAGCACAGGTTGAGACATGCAAATAGTACCTTGTAGCAGCCTCTCTTGAGGATACCCAATGTTGCAAAATTTAGAAGATAAAAACCTAATAAGTTACTAAGGAGAATAATGTAGTGACTCAATAAGAGTACAGGGTTAGAAGTTAGTGAGTCTAGATTTTGTATGTGACTAGACATTTTCTTAACATTAAACTAAAACTATTTTAAATGAAAATATTATTTCAATAATTATATAGAAACCTTTCAAACAGCAAAATTCATTTGAAATGCAAATTCTAGCACACAGAATTTCTAAATTGTTTTAGAAATTCAGCATATAGCAAACATATCTTGGTTAATACTCAACATTATTTTGAAATAGGCCATTAAAATTCAATTCTAGCGATGGATATGTCTGACACAGTAGGAGTTTTGTCGAGGATTTCATGTCCATTTATTTAACCAATACCTATTGAGTGCCTTTGCTTTGACTGTTCCAGAAAATGTTCTAGAATTAGGGCTAGAAAACAGAATAAAATCTTATAGACAATAAGCAAACAATTAAAACATATAATACTGTAGATGGTGATGAATGCTGTGGATAGAAATTAAGCAAATAAAAAATATATTTAAAAAAATCCTCCTTCTGGGGGAGCCTGGGTGGCTCAGTCAGGTAAGTATCCAACTTTGGCTCAGTTCATGATCTCGCGATTCATGAGTTTGAGCCCCACATCAGGCTCTGTGCTGACAGCTCAGAACCTCAAGCCTATTTCAGATTCTTTGTCTTCCTCTATCTCTGCCCCTCCTCCACTCATGCTCTGTCTCTTGAGTTGAGGAATTTGCTTACATATTTTTTTTTAAATTATATCTCACCTGGGTAAACTGCGATGATTATAATAATTCATAAGTATAAATTTCCTTAAAACTTCTCAGTGGTTTCCCTTGGCCTATAGAATTGAAATCCAAGTTCCTTAACATTGCTGTTGAGCCCTTCGCCTTTTCTTGCTCACTTCTAAAATTGTACTCTTCATAATTGTGCACAGATAATGAATTCCTGATAATTATTGAATATATTGTACTTCTATCAGTCCCTGCACAATACTGCCTGTATCTCAGATACCCCCCCAACCCCCTGACTCCTCCACATGCTCTTAAGCTCACCTACATAAAGTACAATTCCTTCAGGTATCTTAGTTTTAGCAAGGCATTTATGTTTTATGTAGTGATTGATTAAAATTGAACATGGGATTGCTCTGGTTAAATATGTTATAATATCTCTGTGATAGGTATAAACAGCAAAAATAGGCAAAATCTTATTATAAATACTCTGCCAGGTTACATTCTTAAATCGAGGAGAGGGAGGATTCAAAATTTTTGGTAAATTTTAAATACTGCCCAATACAGGAACATATTGTATTATCAACAGTTATTAGAGACTGATGAATAATAAAACGAGTACAATATCTAAATTTGAGGTTTTGCCACATGAAAAAAATAAGAATAAACCATCTTTTACCTTTATAAAAAGATACTAAGCCTTGCATATAAACGACAAAAGTGACAAAATTCTACCAAAAATGGCTACATGGTAAGATTATTTTAACTTATCTTTAAACTATTAGGAAGAAATAATGATACTAATTAGTGTCTACCTGAATACACTATATAAAGATGTTTGTTTTACTCCAATCTTGGCAGCTAGGAAGGCTTTATATAGTGTATTCTCATCTTCTATCCATGAGAGCATATATATTATACATCAAGGATTTAATGAATACTGTTGAATAAATTAGCAATAAAGTAAGATAAAAAGACATGTGATATCCATTCTGAAGTCAACAGGCCCTAGAAGAGGAGTACCTTAAGGTATTCTTGTTTGAGTGCATTATATTTTAAAGGGAACATCAGATTTAGTAAGCTCTTCTCCTTGCCATCCTAACAAATGTTAGTTATACATAAAGCAGTCATTTTTCAACTCTGGAGACTGTTGAGGTAGACACTAATTAGTATCATTATTTCTTCCTAATAGTTTAAAGATAAGTTAAAATAATCTTACCATGTAGACCTTTTTGGTAGAATTTTGTCACTTTTGTCGTTTATATGCAAGGTTTAGTATCTTTTTATAAAGGTAAAAGATGGTTTATTCTTATTTTTTTCATGTGGCAATACCTCAAATTTAGATATTGTACTCGTTTTATTATTCATCAGTCTCTAATAACTGTTAATACAATATGTTCCAATATGTATTGGGCAGTATTTAAAATTTACCAAAAATTTTGAATCCTCCCTCTCCTCGATTTAAGAATGTAACCTGGCAGGGGCGCCTGGGTGGCTCAGTCGGTTAAGCGGCCGACTTCGGCTCAGGTCACGATCTCACACTCCGTGCGTTCGAGCCCGGCGTCGGGCTCTGTGCTGACCGCTCAGAGCCTGGAGCCTGTTTCAGATTCTGTGTCTCCCTCTCTCTGACCCTCCCCCATTCATGCTCTGTCTCCCTCTGTCTCAAAAATAAATAAACGTTAAAAAAAAATTAAAAAAAAAAAAAAAAGAATGTAACCTGGCAGAGTATTTATAATAAGATTTTGCCTATTTTTGCTGTTTATACCTATCACAGAGATATTATAACATATTTAACCAGAGCAATCCCATGTTTAATTTTAATCAATCACTACATAAAACATAAATGCCTTGCTAAAACTAAGATAGACTCTGGATGCTACAAAAGATCAAAATGAGGTTTTCACTGTGTTTGTGACAAGAACAGTTACTCTTAGTTAAGTAACAAGCATTGCTCTGAGGGCTGAAAGTTTGGATACATCCTTAACTGCCTATAGCCATGAAGCAAAATGGCAAAAATAGAAATGTAAGGTCTGCAATTTTCAGTCTGTCCAACTGAGAAAGCAATATGAAAAGAGTATTGGGCAATGTGTCTAGGATTGTGGATATGAATCCCCCATCTGCTACATTAACTGCAAATTTAGATGGCAGTTTTTGTCTTCTTGTCTATCAAAGAATTGATGGATCTTAATTCCTTCCTACTCAAGCATTCTAATATTCAAGCAGCATCAGGAACAGAATTCATTCCATATCAAACAAACTTCTTCACTTTATATGTTTCCTTTCTTAAACATTCTCTAAACCCTCTGGTAACTTTCATTTTTGAAAATAAATATCTAAATTATTTAATAAAGCAAGTAACCTAGCCCAACTCTAACATTCTGACTTCTCAAAAAAAAAAAAAAATCCAAATAGTCAAGTGTATTGAGATTAAAAATGTCTGCCAAGTTTATAATCGGAAACCCATGTATCTTGGAAAATACATGGCAAAACTGCTAAAATGTATTTATTTATTTACTCTTTCATTCATTCACTTTATTTTTTAAAGTTTGTTTATTTTTAGAGAGACAGATAGTCTCTCTTTATTTTTTAAAGTTTGTTTATTTTTAGAGAGACAGATAGTGCATGTGGGGGAGGGGCAGACAGGAGGCAGAGAATCCCAAGCAGGCTCTGAGGCAGTGTTAGCACATGAATCTGGATGCAGGACTCAGTCTCACAAACTGTAAGATTATGACCTGAGCCAAAATCGAGAGTCCGACACTTAACTGAGTCACCCAGGCATCCCCTGACCATTGCATAACTGCCTTGTTTGTTATTTGGGTATTGAGTTTGATAAGTTCCTTAATAGACTTTGGATACTAACCCTTTATCAGATATGTCATTTGCAAATATCTTCTCCCATTCTGTAGGTTGCCTTTTAGTTTTGTTGATTGTTCCCTTTGCTGTGAAGAACCTTTTTATCTTGATGAAGTCTCAGTAGATAAAATTTGCTTTTGTTTCTCTTGCCTTCTGTTATCTGTCTAGTAAGAAGTTGCTCCAGCCAAGGTTAGAGAGATTGTTGCTTGTATTCTCCTCTAGTATTTTGATAGTTTCTTGTCTTACATTTAGGTCTTTCACCCATTTTGAATTTATTTTTGTGTATGGTGTAAGAAAGTGGTCCAGTTTCATTTTTTTTGTATGTCTCCATCAAGTTTTCCCAATACCATTTGTTGAAGACACTGTCTTTTTTCCACTGGATACTCTTTCCTGCTTTGTTGAAGACAAGTTGACCACATATACTTGTGGGTCCATTTCTAGGTTTTCTATTCTGTTCTATTGATCTATGTGTCTGTTTTTGTGCCAGTACCATGCTGCCTTGATGACTACAGCTTTGTGGTATAGCTTGAAATTCAGAATCATGATACCTCCAGTTTTGCTTTTCTTTTTAAGGATTGCTTTGTTTACTTGGGGTCTTTTGTGGTTCCATACAAATTTTAGGATTGCTTGATCTAGCTCTGCAAAGAATGCTCATGGTATTTTGATAGGGATTGCATGAAATGTGTAGATTGCTTTGAGTAGTCTAGACATTTTAATAGTTCATTCCGTGAACATGGAGTATTTTTCCATTTCATTGTGTCCTCATCAATGCCTTTCGTAAGTCTTCTATAGTTTTCACATTACAGATACTTTACGTTTTCAGTTAGGTTTGTTCCTAGGTAGCTTATTTTTTTTGTGCAATGTAAATGAGATTGATTAATTGATTTCTTTTTCTGATACTTCATTATTGGTGTATAGAAATGCAACAGATATCTGCACATTAATTTTATATCCTGCAACTTTGCTGAATTAATGTATTAGTTCTAGCAATCTTTTGGTGCCGTCTTTTGGGTTTTCTACATAGAGTATCATATTGTCTGCAAATAGTGAAAGTTTGACCTCTTCCTTGCTGATTTGTATGCCCTTTATTTCTTTTTGGTGGTTAATTCCTGAGGCTAAAACTTTTGGTACTATATTAAATAGTAATGGTGAGAGTGGGGATCCCTGTCATGTTCCTGATCATAGGGGAAAGGCTCCTCAGTTTTTTCCACTGAGGATGATATTAGTTGAGGGTGTTTTATATATGGCCTTAGGATGTTGAGGCATGTTCCATCTATCCCTACTTCATAGAGAGTTTTTATCAAGAATGGATGCTGTATTTTGTCAAATGCTTTCTCTGCATCTATTGACAGGATCATATGGTTCTTATCCTTTATTAATGTGTTGTATCACATTGATTGATTTGCAAATACTGAACCAGCCCTGCAGCCCAGGAATGAATCCCACTTGATCATAGTGAATAATTCTTTTTATATGCTGTTGAATTCAATTTGCTAGTATCCTGTTGAAAATTTTTGCATCCATGTTCATCAGGGATATTGACTTGTAATTCTCCTTTTTTTGTGGGATCTCTGTCTGGTTTGGGAGTCAAGGTAATCCTGGCTTCATACAATGAGTTTGGAAGTTTTCCTTCCATTACTATTTTTTTTGAATAGTTGAGCAAAATAGGTATTAGCTCTTCTTTAAATGTCTGGTAGAATTCTCCTGGGAAGCCATCTGGCCCAGGACTTTTGTTTGTTGGGATATTTTTGATAGCTGATTCAATTTCTTTGCTGGTTATAGGACTGTTCAAATTTTCTATTTCTTCCTGTTTCAGTTTTGCTAGTTTGTGAGTTTCTAGGAATTTATCCATTTCTTCCAGGTTACCCAATTTGGTGGCACATACTTTTCCTAGTATTCTCTTATAATTGTCTGTATTTCTGTGGTATTGGTTGTGAACTCTCCTCTTCCATTCACAATTTTACTTATATGGGTCCTTTCTCTTTTCTTTTGGACAAGTCTGGCTAGGGGTTTATCAATTTTGTTTATTCTTTCAAAGAACCAGCTCTTAGTTTTATTGATCTTTCCTACTGTTTTATTGTTGTTGTTGTTTTCTATACTATTTATTTCTGCTCTAATATTTATTATTTTCCTTCTTCTGCTGGCTTTAGGATTTATTTGTTGTTCCTTTTCTAGCTGCTTTGGGTGTATGGTTAGATTGTGGATTTGGGACCTTTCTTGCTTCTTGAGATAGGCCTGGATTGCAATACACTTTCCTCTTAGGACTGCCTTTGCTGCATCCCAAAGGGTTTGGACAGTCGTGTTTTCATTTTCATTTGCTTCCATGTATTTCTTTATTCCTTCTTTAATTCATTCTTCATTCTTCTTTAGTAGGATGTTCCTTACCCTCCATGTGTATAAGGGCTTTCCAAATTTTTCTTGTGGTTGACTTCAGGTTTCATAGTGCTGTCATCTGAAAACAACATGGTATGATTTCGACCTTTTTGTACTTGTTGAGGTCTGATCTATGACCCAGTATGTGATCTATTATAGAGAATGTTCCATGTGCTCTCAAGAATAGTATGTATTCTGCTGCATTAGGATGAAATGTTCTGAATATATCTGTTAAGTCCATCTGGTCCAGTGTGTCACTCAAAACCATTGTTTCTTTGTTGATTTTCTGCTTAGGTGATCTGTCCATTGTTGTAAGCGGGGGTGGGGTGGGTGGGTATTAAAGTCCCCTATGATTACTGTATTATTATCAGTGTGATTTGTTTATATTTGATATTATCTAATTTATATATTTGGGTTTCCAAGTTGGGGGAATAACTATTTACAATTGTTAGATCTTCTTGATGGACAGACCCCTTAATTGTGATATAATACCCTGCTTCATCTCTTGTCACATTCTTTGTTTTAAAATCTAGTTTGTCTGGAGGCACCTGGGTGGCTCAGTCTGTTATGACTTCCCTTTGGCTCAGGTTACGATCTCATGGTTCATGAGTTTGAGCCCCATGTTGGGCTCTGTGCTGACAACTCATAGCCTGGAGCCTGCTTTAGATTCTGTGTCTCCCTCTCTCTCTGACCTCTCTCTCTCAAAAATAAATAAACATGAAAAAATTTAAAATCTAGTTTGTGTGATATAACTTTGGTTACTCTGGCACTCTTTTGACATCTATTAGCAAGATAGATGGTTCTCCACACTAGAGAGAATTTGTTCTTAAAGATTTAGCAGAATTACTTCTGTCTGGATATTATTTCTTGATTAAGTTGGCCAAAAAAAAGTATTCTCTTATTATTTCTAGGCATGAAAATCTGGCCTGTTGTTTGATGGAATAATACACTAAACGTGGACTAGACCCTATGTGAAGAAACTAGGCTAATATATCCCATTGGATTACCCTAAACTTTTACTTTTTAAATACTCAGGTCAATGTATTATAGAAAGATGATTTATTAAAGGTTAGATATGTTAGTAAACATTTACATGGTGAGCCCATGAAACATTTTATAATTTCTTAGTGTCCATAATTTCCACATGTGTCATGGTGGCAGCAGTGTTGGTAGTGGTAGCAATGTATGTGTGTGTGGGCATATTCACATGAATATATTTGTATGTATGTTGTCACTTTTAGATTTCATGCCAAATACATAATTATATTTAATACAATTTTTGGACATGTGGTTTACCACTATCATCTCTAAAATAAGCAGAATAATTTTAATAATACCATTGTAAGTCATACTTTAATTAACATACAACATTGCTTTAATGTCAAATACTATAGTGATAATATTTTGATGCTGTAGACACAATAAGTTAAGTGATGTCTATATATACAAATTTAATGATAAACTTTATATATTCTAAGAATTTATATACATTAGTATCAAACCCTCCTTAAAAAGATGCTATACCATGGGTACAATGTTGACAACTTTAGTCATAATGACATTAATGTTGATTTAATGTGAATTCATCAATAGTTTCCCAACCTCAGCCTCTTATATACACAAATTGTCATCGATTAAATAAGTATCTGCTTTCTCTCTCACACTTTCTCTCTTTCTTCTACTGAAGACCAAATATAAGCTAATACATTTATTGAGAGCTAGGAACATCATACTGGTTGCCTTACTCATACTATTTTGTTTAATCCTCAGTATAAAATAAAATTGATAAATATTTAATCTATTCATCTCTCTACTCCCACCTCAGAATCTAAATGTTATGGATTGTTTTCATACATTATACCAATCTTGAGATTATTCTACACACACACACACACACACACACACACACACACTCACTCACACACACATACATACACACACACACTCACACACACACACACACACACACGTCTAAGTTTAGGTAGAATATAAATATGAAATTCAAATATACCTAAAAGTTGAAAATATGGTTTCTATTAAAAACAATTACTGGGGCACCTGGGTAGCTCAGTCAGTTAAGCATGTGACGTTGGCTCAAGTCATGATCTCACTATTTCTGGGTTTGAGACTCATGTTGGGCTCTGTGCTGATAGCTCAGAGCCTGGAGCCTGCTTTGGGTACTGTGACTCCCTCTCTCTCTGCCCCTTTCCCACATGCACTCTGTTTGTCTCTTTCTCTCTAAAATAAATAAACTTTAAATTAAAAAAAAACAAACAAAAAAACAAAAAACAACCTGACCTGAAAAGTTGCAAATATAGCTTCTATTAAAAACTGTCCCTGACCTGAAAACAAACAAACAAACAAACAAACAACAACAACAAACCTTTTTTTTTTTTTTTTTTATGTAAGAGGAGAGTTTGTTTTCCTGCTTAGGTTATAAAATGACACTAGTTCCTTGAAGTGAGATCCCTATAACAAATGTTAATAGTCAATCTAAAACCTCAGTGTTTATGAGCAAACTAGAGTAACTAGTAACTGAGTAATTTCTTTGAGAATTATTATACAACAATTATACCTTGGGGTTGTTGTGAAGATTAACTGAGATCTAAATATATTACCTTTTATACACTGATGCACTATATTATATTTTGGACAGTGTGAGAAGGGGAGGGGCAGAGAGACAGGGAGACACCCAAAGCAGACTCCAGGCTCTAAGCTGTCAGCACAGAGCCCAACATGGGGTTTGAACTCACAGTCCACAAGATCATGACATGAGCTGAAGTTGGATGCCTAACTGACTGAGCCACCCACACATCCTTATAATATTTTTCTATTTACAAGAAAGTACCATAAATCACTACCATGATTACCTTATTGTCAAATTTTCTTGACTCAATAGGGAATAAAATAACAAAAACATTAAGTATTATTCAAGTTAATAGTTAAGCATCTAACAAAAACTTAAAGGAAAAACATTTGGTCATATTGCAGGTTTAAAATGTTTAAAATTTTTTTCCAGTTTTGAAGATATTTTTATTTTAATTAAACTAGCTCAAATATTTCAATAGGGGCATAAGTAGATTTTTTGAGTATTTAATAACTTATAGTTTATTCTTTTCTGACCTACGGCTGACTAAAATAGGAAAATTAGTTTTTCCCTTATAATTCTATGCCTTCTGTTTATCTGATTTTATTCACTGCCTTAATTAAAGAGACAGAATATATTAGTAATTGATTTTGTGATAAAGTATGTAATTGTAATTAATTACTTTAAAAATCATTAACATAAATCAATTCTCTATTAGCTTTCATTTTTGCTTTTTGGAATTCATGCTCTTGGGTCATGATATACAAAACACAGCAATCCAACTTTTCTTGGCGCGATGAGTACACAAAATATGCTCTTTTTCCCCTATTTCTTTAAGTCAATAGTGGTCTGAATAACTCAAACATCTTTGAATAGCTCAGACTCCTGAACTATATTTAATTACAATTAGCTGCAGATGCTTTGAACTAGGCACGTCATTAACATGTTATTGTAAAGTCAAACAACTGAATATAGAACCATCAAGAGAATGGGATCAAATCTGTGTAAAACAGCATCTGTACAGAAATTCCCAATGTTTACTGCTTTGAGATAAACATGTTCCTTTATACACTAAAGCAAGTGTAAATATAAATGGATCATTTTGTTTCAGTTTCTTTTGCTGCTACCTACAATTTATTTTGTGTTGGAAATTAATTTTCTTTTTTAAAACTTTGCTAATATTTTGGGGTTAGAACCATCTGACATGCATATAGCATCTTACTATAGCAAGATTTAGTTTGATGGTCAACAATCATTGATTCATTTCTTTTTTTTTTTTTTTTTTTACTAAAGTATTCCTTTTAGTGTTTATTTATTTATTTTTGAGAGAGAGGGGAGAGAAAAAGAGAGTGTGAGCAGGGGAGGGGCTGAGAGAAAGGGAAAGTGAATCCCAAGCAGGCTCTATTTCATGAACCGTGAGATCTTGTCCTGAGCTGAAATCAAGAGTTGGATATTTAACCGACTGAGCCACCCAGGTGCCCCAATTTCTGCCTAATTTTAAAGAAATTCTCTTTCAATATTAGACTAGTAGTTATTATGAGCCTATGAAAATTAAATGTTTTATGTTGTCTCTAGTTTTAGAATGGTAGCCACTAATAGAACATGTGAACAATTTTGTAATTCGTTTCTAAAATATAGTGTTACAGCTTCTAATCTTCTGACATTGTCTGAAAGGAAGACTTTATAACCTCATTTTTTTAAATTAATAAATAAATTAACACTACCGTTTATCTTTCATGTTTTTCATGTCAATAAGAAATGAAAATTACATTAGATAGACATCACTTCAATTCTGTCAATGTTATCTTTGACAACATTTGAGTGCTAAGACTGATTCTTATACAGCCCAGGAGTTATTACATTGACATTAGCTACATAACATTGACCTCACAGAAATGAGGGGTTAGAAATCACACATTTTCTGTGCTACATGGATATTCTCAAAGTTCAGGAATGTTTTGGCAATATTAATTGGCTGTTACTTCAGCTATTGATAGTCAAGGGAGCCGGTCTGGTGCTGAAAACAATATATGAAGGTCAGGTGGGGGCTTAAAAGAAGGTTGGAGAGGAAATTATATTTTCCCTTCCTTAGTAATCATTTACCCTCTAAACTGTGGTAAATAGCAGTCAGAATGAAAACAAATCTTGAGTTAATAGCCCATAAGCAAAATAGAGTGAATGCTGCGATTTAGTATAGGGACATGGACAATCCTTCTAAAGCTAAATTTTAAATTGACTCAAATTCTAAATTAAAAACAGTTCATAAAACCATGGCAATATGGTTAATAAGATCAGAAAAACAAAACAAAAACAACTATGAAAACTTATATATAAATAGAATTACATATGCATATATAGTTCATAATATATATTCACTTATATAAAACTACAAGGTGATAAACATTTTGCAGTATTAATCCTGACATTACAAAGAACAGAAAATATATGTATGTGTATCCTAAACATAAGAGGGAAAACGAATTATACACTGAGCACAAACTCACACTGAAGGCAGAATATTTTGGCATCTCTCATTTTTATATTGTATGTTTCAGTGGAAAATAAATACTACATAAACATATAAACTTTTGAAGGTGGCTTATTTGTTTTTATATTAAATATGAGTTTCAAACAGATAAACTTTGCTTTCAATGTTCCCTAGATTAAATTATTTTTAAAATTTAGGTTTCTGAATACTAATTTAAATCTTTATAAATGCCCTCTACTAGATTTAAAGAGTTATTAACTTGTTTTTATAAGCAATGATTGTTTCAGGGTATTATTCTAAATTCTAGATATGGGTTGTGGTTGTTGAAGAAAAAGGCTTACTGCTTCACTTCATACCAATAGGAGGTATTCCTAAACTTTTTAAATTTCTTAAATTCAATTCTTTATCTTTCTTGCTCACATCTCCTAAGATTCCTGTACCTTTTGCAAATATATTAGAATTCTATATTTTCTGCCTTAGATTTGAATTGTTTCATAGGTTGCTATGTTTGTTCCCTGAGTACAATATTTATTTTCCATGGTCATTAATCAATGCCACTTGTGCTAAGAGGCTATGCAAGGATTTCTGCCTAATAGTCAAGGAAATTGTATTTATTGGTAGGGAAATCCTTAGCTACAGCTACTAAACTGCTATTAGTGCAATCCTTAACAGCTCATTACCACAGGAAGATGTGCCATGCACAGCATGTTAAATAAAAACAACATTAAAAAAAAAAGTTACTTGTCTATCCTTCCCTGACAGATCTCAGCCCTGTAAAATAAACTCCAAAGTGATGCTGTGGGGGGGTGGAGAAGAAGCATGACAAGATGAAATAGCATCTCTTTTCTTGTTATAAAAGAGACTTTATGAAGCATTCAAATTAATATGTACAAATTGCTTCATCCAAGAATTATCATTATCTTCTAAGGAAACAGACTCTCCATCTCAGAAAAAAATGCACTTAAAAAGTTCCAATAAAAAAGCAAATAAAAACTTGGTCGCACATTAGCATGGTGACCATTACATATTGCACTCTCAGTAGTATCTTGGAATTTGTCACTGATAATTTTGCGAAACTGATGTATCAGTTTCTAAAGATCTGACTACTCTACAGATGCTAGGGAAAGAAAACAAATGTGATCAAAAATAATATTGTATCAAGATGGTAGACTGTGTATAATTGTCTCCTCTCTTCCACTTTCATCTTCTACTATATGACCCCACAAAAGATGCTAAGATAAATAAATAAGTCTAAGTTAGGACTGGTATTGACAAAGAAAAAAATATACCAAAAGTTTCTAGAAACCAGAAAGCAGATGAAATCAATTGTATTGAAAGATCTAAGAAAGCCAGACCTTAAAATAAACCCAGGGTTCCAAAGGTGACAGTAGTACAAGGTTGCTACAAGATGAATCAACCGATAAAAGGAACAGAGGTTAGTGTAATAAGTTTCCCCAGAATGACTCACTGTACTGTAATCAGTGTAGCCTCACTATTATCATTCTTTTCTCAGGCCCATATACTTGAGATGAGTAGAAGAAAATAGCCAAGCTTGTCCTGAGATAAGCTGAGACTCAATGGCAAATTATAACAACAACAACAAAAAAAAAAAAAAAATTCTAAAGATAAAATGAACATACAGCATAGCAGATATTTGAGAAAAAGTAACCTTTATAAGGCAGATAACCAACAAATAGAACTGACATCAAGAGAAACAGAGATAATAATACAAATAAGTTTAAAATAAATAAATCGTTTTGGGGAGAGTCAAGAGAATGTTGCATTTCCATAAAGTAATTACAATATGTTGTAAAGAAAAAATAGAAATATTGGAAATTAAACAAAAATGTATACACACACACACACACACACACACACACACCAGAAATTTCAGTTGAGCAGCTCAGCTGAAGGTCAAATTAAGGTGCAATCATAAAGCAAATAGTAATTGGGAAGATTGAGTTAAAGTATTCCCCTATAACACAATATGATGAGGTAAGGAAATAAAACAATATGAGCAAAGGAGACCTGGAGAATAGACCCATAAGTACTAACAAACTTCCCAAATGGAGCTTAAAAAGGTGGTTTGTTTGTATGTTTACAACTCAATGCAGAATGAAATATGAAATAAAAAAGAGCCACAATTAGATTTAACATAATACTAATTACAAAGAGAAAAATCTTAAGGCCTCAAAGAGAAATCTTAACTATAATTAAACAATCACAGGTACAACTACCTAATATTACAGAGTTTACTGTGTATATTGGGTGTTGTGTAGTATAATACTTAACCTTATACAATGACTACAGTATTATCATATTGTTTTCATTTTACAATTGAAGAAACTGAAAACAAAGCAACTAATTAATTTTAGCAAAGTAATAAGCAAAAAAGTTGTGGAAAAGGAATTTCAACAGAAGCATACTAATTTTAGAGGCTATATTTTTAGCCACTATTATTCTGTTGTTTTTAAGGAAACATATTTATAATTGCTATCAAGTTTCAGGGCCATATGCTAAAAGATAGAGGGATGATATTAGTAAAACTTGGGAATGGCTTTGAACTCCAAATCCTAAATCTAGACAAAAATAATATTCAAATAGGACAGCAAAATAAGGACATTCTTAAACAATTCTTTTTTAATTAAGTAATAAAGTATATCTTCCAGTACATATCATTTTTTAATAGAAGAAACAAATGGAACTTTTGATTAAGTCAAAGTATGTGCTAATGCATATGTTAAAATCTAAGCCTAAAGTCCTAAATGGGAAGTGGAATGGGTCTGAAAAAATAGGGAAATTGGATACGTTCAACTTTTACTCTATGTTCTTACACATATATACTTTTTACAACTAGCATGTACTTTTTGTGATAAAGAAAATAGAAACAAATTAAAAGGTAATAAGAAAATAAATTGAACAAATTAAAAAATGCTTGAGGGAGAATAACATCACAAGGCAAAAATAAATAGATGACATTAATAAATTAAAACAGACTTTGGAATAAATAAATCACTATGCTAGAAAGATAATAAAGCACATTATTATTTTTTTGTTTTTTGTTTTTTTTGAGAGAGATAGAGAGAGAGAGCAGGGTGAAGGAGCAGAGAGAGAGAGAGAATCTTAAGCAGACTTCACAGCCAGGACAGAACCCAACACAGGGCCTGATCTCAAGACCCTGGGATCATGACCTGAGCTGAAATAAAGAGTCGTACGCTCAACCGACTGAGCCACCAGGTGCCCCTAAAATAAATTATTTTAATTGAAAGAAGCTAAATTCATACTTAACATAAACGTTAACAAACTGCTGTTCTTAAAAAATATAAACGAGAAAGGAATGAAGAGCTAGTGAGGGATAAAAATGTTTGTATATTTATTTCACTTCTCATACACATTGACTGCTGTCATCATTATTTTTAAGATAAAAATAATCATGATTTAGCAAACCACAAGTGTTTAGAACTAGCACAAGAGTGAGAAATCTTTTAAATTAAAAAATAATAAATGAAATTGAATTGTAAATATTAGCAGGACATACAGCTGGAAAAGTATCTCTGAAGTAGATTATGGAGGATTTTGAATCCTATCTCAAAGAAAGTTGGGTTTTATCATCACACTGCATGGTGAGTTAGTACAGGAATGTGAAGAGGGGAGAGACATGGCCAAAACATTTAGGAGCAAATAATTTATGCTTTGCAGAATATCTTTTTAGAAAAAGAGAGATCGTTTACAAACAAAATAGGAATCCAGGTATGAGGCAGACAGACTCAAGAAAAAAAAAAAAAAAAAACAAGAATGAGAAGGAGGGGGAAAATATTGAGAGATGAAATGTTTTAAAGGTAGGTAATTATATGTGGAGTTAGAGAGACAGTGAAAAGGTTGGAAATAAAAAAGGTATCATCAACATTTTTAAGTTGATTAGGTAGGAGAATGGTAATTCCATAAAAAGAAGAGATTAGAAAGAAGAATGACTAGAGAACCCAGAAAAGGACCCACAAATGTATGGCCAACTAATCTTTGACAAAGCAGGAAAGAGTATCCAATGGAAAAAAAAAAAAAAAAAAAAAGAGAGTCTCTTCAGCAAATGGTGCTGGGAAAACTGGACAGCATCATGCAGAAGAAAGAAACCAGACCACTTGCTTACACCACACACAAAAACAAATTCAAAATGGATGAAAGACCTAAATGTGAGACAGGAAATCATCAAAATCCTAGAGGAGAAAACAGGCAGCAACCTCTCTGACCTTAGCTGCAGCAACTTCTTACTAGACGTGTCTCAAGAGGCAAGGGAAACAAAAACAAAAATGAACTATTGAGACCTCATCAAGATAAAAAAATTTCTGCACAATGAAGGAAACAATCAGCAAAACTAAAAGGCAACTGATGGAATGGGAGAAGATATTTGCAAATGACATATCAGATAAGGGATTAGTATATAAAATCTATAAAGAACTTATCAAAATCAATACCCAAAACCAAATAATCCAGTGAAGAAATGGGCAGAAGGCATGAATAAATACTTTTCCAAAGAAGACATCCAGATGGCTAACAGACACAGGAAAGGATGCTCAACCTCACTCATAATCAGGGAAATATAAATCAAAACCACAATGAGATATCACCTCACACTTGTCAGAATGGCTAAAATTAACAACTCAGGCAACAACAGATGTTGGCAAGGATGCGGAGAAAGGGGAACTGGTGCAGCCCCTCTGAAAAAATTTTTCCTCAAAAAATTAAAAATAGAACTACTCTATGATCCAGCAACTGCACTACTAGGTATTTATCCAAAGGATACAAAAATGTTGATTTGAAGGGGGACATGCACCCCAATGTTTATAGCAGAGCTATCAGCAATAGCCAAAGTATGGAAAGAGCCCAAATGTCCATCGAATGATCAATGGATAAAAAAGATGTGGTATATATGTGTACACACACACACACACACACATATATATATATATATATATATATATATATATATATATATTCACAATGGAACACTACCCAGCAATCAAAAAGAATGAAATCTTGCCATGTGCAACAACATAGTTGGAACTAGAGTATATTATGCTAAGTGAAATAAGTCAGGCAGAGAAAGATAATATCACATGATTTAAGAAACACTCAGATGAACATAGAGGAAGGGAAGGAAAAATAATATAAAATGAGAAAGGGAGGCAAACCATAAGAGACTCTTAAATACAGAGAACAAACTGAGGGTTGCTAGAGGGAAGGTGGGTGGAGGATGGATAAATGGGTGATGGGCATTAAGAAGGGCACTTGCTGGAATGAGCACGGTGTTACATATAAGTGATGAATCACTGGGTTCTACCCCTGAAACCAATACTACACTGTTTGTTAACTAACTTGAATTTAAATTAAAAAGTAAAGAACGTGGCAATGAGAAAGAATGAAATATGGCCTTTTGTAGCAACGTGGATGGAACTGGAGAGTGTGATGCTAAGTGAAATAAGCCATACAGAGAAAGACAGATACCATATGGTTTCGCTCTTATGTGGATCTTGAGAAACTTAACAGAAACCCGTGGGGGAGGGGAAGAAAAAAAAAAAAAGAGGTTAGAGTGGGAGAGAGCCAAAACATAAGAGACTGTTAAAAACTGAGAACAAACTGAGGGTTGATGGGGGGTGGGAGGGAGGGGAGGGTGGGTGATGGGTATTGAGGAGGGCACCTTTTGGGATGAGCACTGGGTGTTGTATGGAAACCAATTTGACAATAAATTTCATATATTGAATAAATAAATAAAGAAAGAAAGAAACATTAAAAAAATAAATTAAAAAGTAAAGAAAGAAGCATGGATCAAAAATTTCCAAAATGTATTATATTACATAAGTTGTCAAGAAATCCAATAAAACTTAAAGCAATTAAAAATTTAAAGACTTGGAAAACTCAAGTAGCCTTGACATGGGTTCTTTTTCACTTTAAAGTTCAGTCCTAGAATGCATCTTTAATTACCACCATTCTGTGCAAACCACTAATAATTAAATCCATATCTTCTATCACATTGATTAAATCTCAGCAAACAGATACTTAAATTCTTGGTTCATCAGTGAAGAGTAACAGGTAAGTATTTTATTTTATTTCTATTTTTAATCTAGGCATAATTTTTTTGACGAATAAGGACATTAGAACCAATGAACCACAGTTTGGCAGATTTATGATACTTGATTTTTCCCCCTTTGGTTCTAGGTTTACTATCCTAGCAGAGAAGCTAAATGACAATGAAAACAAGGAAGAGGCAGCTATTGCTATGCTGAGGTCAATTTTTAACAAATCAAGTCAAATCAGCAGCATTATAATTTAACTACAAACACAGAGCTGTAGTAAATTGCAAAGATCAGTAATTTAGTTTTATACACTCAAACAATTGAATGTGAATGACTGACATATTAATTTCCCCCTGCCACAGTCCAGTCCAGAGTGCTTTCATGATAAGGCAGAGGGGTCCACCATACAGAGTTCCTAGCCAAAAAGACTAGGATTCTTATTCCAACTCTTCTACTCACTGGCCAGGTAACATGGGTGGGTTGTACACTCTCTGAGTGAGCCTCAGTCCCCTCAATATAGATGACAATAGAAGTCACTACATCCTAGGATTACGGTGAAAACTAAACTGATAGTATATGTAGAGCAGGTAGTGTGTACACTTTAGATCTGTTGTAAGTCCTTGATAAATGTTAACTGCTAAGTTGTACTTGTTTACCACAAGTAAAATTATTCATAGTTCTGTTTAATAATCCAGATAAAAATGGACTCTAGCAGTATCAATATTACAGTAGGGAAATGAAAACTGTAACAAAAGAGACATTTGTAGAGCTAAAATGATAAAAGGAAACCATTCATAAATTTTTCTATGTATTAACAGACAATAGATTTTGAATCTTTATCTTTCAGCCAGTATCCTGAGTTACCAAGTTAACTCTGCTATCCTGCAAATTCATGAGCCTACTTTTAGAAATACACCAGCTATCACCAGATAAGACACCTATGAAATTCTAGAAAGAAATCTCATTTGCCTCTCCTAAAGTGAGTAAATATGTTAGTTTGAACCACTTAGACATCCTATGCATCCTGACTCCTACAGACACTTAAAGTCCTTTCAAATCTTGAACTGTGAAATTCTCTCATCTCTGAATGATTCCCTGTCCCTGCCAATTGGGTTTTCAATAACCCTGCTGACTCATTTCTAAGGAACTATTTCTAAGCCAGTCTCCTAAACTTTTTTATATGTTTAACAAATTGACTGATTAATTTCAGGACACTGAGATTTCCATTTAGCTGGCACTGGAGTAAAATATATATATATATATGAAATTTTGAGGTAAATTTCTCACATCTGCCTTGGCCAAACCAAATGAGCCATGGGAACATAGTTGAAGAAAGACATGTTTCTATTTGCACCATACAGATGTGTTAATCAGTTAAAATTTTCTTGAATGTTACCATACAGCTCAAAGAATCTACTAAAATTTGATTTGTATTCTAACACCATTCCCATTTGAGCCCAGCTGATATTCTACATATACATTTTTTTTCCTACTGAGATTGAATTATTTAACCAAACTTCATATTTAATTATTTCAGTAAAGTTGATGTTCACAACATCTTTTCACTAATTATCTTTTTTCCTACTTCTCACAGGTCCTTACTTAGTACTTCATTTGCAGATTTCCTAATTGCTGTTTCTCTGATATAAGCTATCTTAATATTAACTATGCAATTGAAGTTTCAATAGGTATACATTAGGAATTTACCCAAGGGATACAGGAATGCTGATGCATAGGGGCACTTTTACCCCAATGCTTATAGCAGCACTTTCAACAATAGCCAAATTATGGAAAGAGCCTAAATGTCCATCAACTGATGAATGGATAAAGAAATTGTGGTTTATATACACAATGAAATACTATGTGGCAATGAGAAAGAATGAAATATGGCCTTTTGTAGCAACGTGGATGGAAATGGAGAGTTATGCTAAGTGAAATAAGTCAGGCAGAGAAAGAGATACCATATGTTTTCACTCATATGTGGGTCCTGAGAAAACTTACCAGAAGACCATGGGGGAGGGGAAGGGAAAAAAAAAAAGAGGTTAGAGTGGGAGAGAGCCAAAACATAAGAGACTCTTAAAAACTGAGAACAAACTGAGGATTGATGGGGAGTGGGATGGAGGGAAGGGTGGGTGGTGGGTATTGAGGAGGGCACCTGTTGGGATGAACACTGGGTGTTGTATGGAAACCAATTTGATGATAAATTTCATATTAAAAAAAACAAATTATCAATTATAATCTTTCAACTCCATAAATAAAATATGCCATAGACATTGAATATATGGTTCTTTGAGTTAAACATGAAAAAGAAAAAGAAAAAGAAAAAAAAGAAAAAGAAAAAGAAAAAGAAAAAAGAAAAAGAAAAAAGAAAAAGAAAAAGAAAAAGATTTGCAAAGCACAAAATCCTTTTGAACATCTCTGTCAAAGTCATGCTCATTACCTGGAGTTTGAAAAAAAAAAAAAAAAGGGCAGAATTGGAATCCTTATAGCATGACCTCCAGAGGTCAGACCTGGTACATCTAAAGCACCACATTTTAGAGCACAGTAATGGAGAACTGAGTACTAAAACCATTCATCTCTACAATCACATACATTTTTATTGCACATATGCAAAGTTTTAGTACACATAATGATAATAATATAGACTATGTATGATCAATGACTATAAAAAACAAATTACATTATAATATAATATCCCATAATAGTGGGTAGGTACAGGGAATACATAAGAGGTGCCTTAGAAGATTAAAGGAGGCTTCCTGGAGGAAGTGTTAACTAAGCTGGGTATAAATTAGTCCACAAGGGATTTGGGGGGAATGTTCCAAACCATAAGAGCAACAGATACCTAAGAAGGTGGATGATACTGTAGGAATACCACATGAAGTTCAGAAAAGCTCCTTATAACAACAATATCTGATGGATTTAAAGGGAGAAATATATATAAATAATCTTAAAATAGGCATTAAAGAAAGTTTTGCAGATTATCAAACCAACCATTTTTTATGTTTTTTTCCATGTGTTAGACTAAAAATTACATATTGGGGTAGGATTAAAAAAAAGTGCTTCTATAAAACTACATTCTGTCTCTGAAAAGAAAAGAGAAAGAAAAAAATGTTTATTTACATCTGTACAAGCATAAACTGACTCAAGTACTACAATGAATGTTCAAAAATTGTCACCCAACCAACGTTCCATAGAGAATATTACCTCATAGTGTTGTGATAAGATAGTATTTGGAGATATTTAGAAGACTGTAAATTCCAGAATCTTTTAAACCATTCTCTATTCCAGGAAGACTAAATTGAACATGTTATTTTATTTTATTTTATCTTATCTTAGTTTTATTATTTTATTTTATTTTAGAGAGAGAGCACAAATGGAGGAGAGGAGTAAAGGGGAAGAGAGAGAGAGAGAGAGAGAGAGAGAGAGAGAGAGAGAGAATCCCAAGCAGGAGGACATGGGGCTTGATCCCATCACTCTGGGATCATGGCCTGAGCTGATACCAAGAGTTGAAACCTCAACTAACTGAGCCACTCAGGTGCCCCATAACTTGAACATTTAAACATTTAAACTTTTAAACTTTAAACATTTAAACTTGAACATTTATCTGTCTCATTAAGTTATACCTGTAAAATTTTATAAAGCACTTCTCTAGGGGCACCTGGATGGCTCAGTGGGTTGAGCGTCCGATTTTGGTTCAGGTCATGATCTCGCAGTCTGTGAGTTTGAGCCCCTTGTCGGGCTATGTGCTGACAGCTTGGAGCCTGGAGCCTGCTTCCCATTCTGTCTCCCTTTCTCTCTGCCCCTCCCCCAGCTCATGCTTTCTCTCTCTCTCTCTCTCTCTCTCTCTCTCTCTCTCTCTGTCAAAACTAAATAAACATTAAAAAAAAATTTTAAAGCACTTCTCTATATAATGTTATGTATTTTTTAAAAAAATCTAAATTAATAAATTTCAAATCAAGATTCACTTTAATTCAAAATTATGAGATAATGTTCAAGTATATAAATACTTTTCTAGTTATAATCTCCCCTGACAGTACTAAAAGATTCACTTAATATGGCTCCTATTATAGATATACCTAGGAAAAACAATCTAACCCCTCATGGGTTAGGGAGATTTGTGATATCTGTACATTATCCTGAAAACTTTGACCTGCCAAAGGGCATAAAGTTTAACCTGAAAATTGAAAAAAAAAAAATCCTAAAGCCTAAAAGGCAGTCAAATAAATTCCTTGATAGAGCACTGGTTATCCCCTGGCTTATAGTTTGTGGTTCAGAAACATCAATACGCTCAGTGTAACCAATGTCTCTGTATTGACTCTGTATTGACTATGACACTATCTTGTCATAGTAATCCTCTAGGATTACATACCTTACCAGTATAAAAGAGAAAAAGAATTCCACTGCCAATGTATTCATTTTGTCAACTCTAATCTGAACATCCCTTCATATTTTAACTTTGTGAATATTGGGATGCATTACTAAAATTGATAAGAAAGCATTGTGTCATAGTTTATTTATTTTTTTTTTCAATGTTTATTTATTTTTGGGACAGAGAGAGACAGAGCATGAACGGGCGAGGGGCAGAGAGAGAGAGGGAGACACAGAATCGGAAACAGGCTCCAGGCTCTGAGCCATCAGCCCAGAGCCCGACGCGGGGCTCAAACTCACGGACCGCGAGATCGTGACCTGGCTGAAGTCGGACACTTAACCGACTGCGCCACCCAGGCACCCTTGTCATAGTTTAATTAGCAGAGTTTTTCTTTATTACCTAAAGTAACAATTCAACTTAAAATGAATGGCTTCAGATCTCCTGAAATATGGTTATACTACCACGACTGTTAATATTAATAATGTTAACAGTAATAACTAGTAAGTACCTAACATTCATTGATTGGTCTCCATGTACCAGATGCTCCTTGGTTATATTATTTGTATTAAATAATTTATTCCTTAAAAACTTCAGTGAAGAAAGAAGTTAATGAAAGTGTGGTCGAACTGGCAATAAATCTATTTGATTACTTCTTCTGGAATTCAGATTCCATTTTCATTTGCAGAAGAAAAATCTTTTTAAATTTGATCAGGAAGATACTTGTACTAAATATACTATTCCATCTTAAAATTATCCAAGTCACCAAAAAAAAAAAAAAATCAATCAACATGTGTTCTTTAATTTTTACTCTATTGTTCATTACAATATAAAACAATGACCATATACTGTCAATTCTTCTTATAGTAAATTACCTTCTTACCATTTATATCTAAATATAATTACACATCAAGTATCAATATATTATATCTAATATAAATCTTTTTATATTTTCTAATTAATAGAGAAAATAATCTGCTATATTTGAAAAAAATATTTAATATGGTCATCCCCCATATAACTACCTTCTAGAAATAATTTTTTTAGAAATATTTCCTTATTTTGTTAATGATTTTACAGTATCAGACATAAACAGGAGCTCTGTTATTAATATTCCTCATATTCATAATTTACTTATCTAATCTTTAAAGCTCTGTACAGTTCTAATCAAATAAAATTTATGCTTACATCTGTGATCATTTTAAGTCACTTAGTCAAAGATATTGATAAGGAACATAATTACTAAAATAGCCTCTTGGTCAGTTTTATCGGTATTTAACATTACACACAGACATTTCCAAGTTTTCTTTTTAAATGTCATTAAAAAAACTAAGCTAAAAGCCTTTCTTAATAAAAAAAAATGGCATTATTTCTTTTTTTTCAACGTTTATTTATTTTTGGGACAGAGAGAGACAGAGCATGAACGGGGGAGGGGCAGAGAGAGAGGGAGACACAGAATCGGAAACAGGCTCCAGGCTCTGAGCCATCAGCCCAGAGCCAGACGCGGGGCTCGAACTCACGGACCGCGAGATCGTGACCTGGATGAAGTCGGACGCTTAACCGACTGCGCCACCCAGGCGCCCCAAAAATGGCATTATTTCTTAACACAAAATATTTCGCAACATGCTCACAACCAGTGCTACTGGTAAAAGATCTTACATATACTGAATATGCAGAAAATATTGATGAATGATTAGATAGATGAATGAATAAATGAATGAAAAAGTATGTGTTCATGTATGTCATTTTCAAAAACTTTTCAATATCTTTTTATTTGAAAGATATTTGTAGTTAATTGTATTGTTGAAACTATGCAAAGAAGAACAACACTAACTTTCATTGTATTTATTTACTTTTTAGTTAGCATTATTTTGTTCTATCAGTCTTAAGAAGGTCTTGAAAAGTTATAAAATGTAAATAATTATATCTTAAAATTTATGTTAAATCAGCACATTGAGTTTAAGAGAGCGTCATTTTTTTTTTTTTTTAAATACCCCATCACTTAGTCAAGACTCATTTATTCATTGAAGCAATCACTCGGTGACCAAATGTGTTCTGATTTCCATTATGTTAGACTCTGAGAATATGAAGATGAATAAAATATGTGTCTTATCTTTGAGTAGCTCATAGTAGGTGTTTAATACAGGTTTGTTGAATGACCAAATGAATATAAACATTTAGAAAGCAGTGCATATTCAATCACTGCATTTACAAACAAAGATAAAAAGGCAGAGACTACATTCATTTTAACAGTTCACAGCCCTGTAGTCTATTCATGAAACCTGGTATCTTAAAATGACTAACAGGTTCATGGATTCTGCTGGCTAAATTAGATTAATTTCATAGGAGCATATTTAGTGCCATCTAAAATATTAGAACTTTAATAGGGGTGCACAGTACTTCAAAGTTGTCATGAGTGTGAACAGAATCATTTCCCAAGAGAAAATTAGGAAACTGACAGGATTCGAAAGTCTGTATTTGCCCTTAGAATCCCTCTATTTAGTCATTCAGTCACAGGCACAGAAATCAGCAGCTGCTCCCACTTACTCAGAGTACAAGCTTCATGCTTGACATGACATTTATCTTAACTCTTAGGGAGAGAGCTGACATGATTTGGTTTATACTGACCATGGCTCTTTTTGGCGATTTGGAAGAGAATGTCTAAGAAACAAAACCTTATGAGTTTTCCTGAGCTAAAATTGTAGTTACATGTTCATCAACATAAAAATAATTAAAACTTTCTTACTTTAGCTACTACTGTAGTGTGTGTGTGTTAAATGATAAACCCCTCAAAGGATATGTCCACCTGGAATCTGTGAATATGACTATTTGGAAATGGTCTTTGCAGATGTAGTTAAATTAAGGATGTTGAGATAAAAATCATCCTGGATTATCCAGCAGGCCCTAAATTCAGAGACAAGTATCCTTATAAGAGAAAAGCAGAGGGAGATTCGAAATATAGAGAAGAAAGCCATGTGAAGATAGAGGCAGAGATTGAATGTATGCAGCCATAAGCCAAGGAACACCTAGGGAACCAGATGTTAGAAGTGACAAGAAAGGCTTCTCCTCTAGAGCCTTTAGAGAGCAGCAACTTGGTTTCAGACTTCTGGCCTCCAGAACTGTAAGGGAACAAGTGATTGTTGTTTTTAGCCATCAAGTTTGAGGTGCTTTGTTACAACAGGCAAAGGAAACTAATACAGCTGCCAAATAAAAACATTTCAAAAGTCTATTTTCATTGACATAAGGGAGTTGAAAGTTGGTTGTCAGAGTATGACTTAAATGAGATTTAATGGATGGTGTGTAGGATTTGAATTAAACTTGAAGATGTCCCAGTGAGTGGTTTCATCATGTCAATAAGTTCCCAATTTGGGAGCTTTACTGAGTGAGACACTTTCCGATCTCCATCTCTTTGACATCCTGTTGCTCCTAAATGTTTTTGTTTTGTTTTGTTTTTAATCTTTACCCTTCTATCCTTCCCTACTCCTTAGACATACAACATCTCTCATATATGAAACATCCCCTCTTTCTGCTGGCCATATCCACACTGTAATTTCTCCATCCCTCAGATATCAGAATAATCATTCTATTGTATCTGTTCACTCCATTTTTAAAATCCTTTCTCAATTCTCCTTGCCTACAGGATATACTTTAACTACCCTGGACTGCTCTTCAAGATGTAGTCCTTATATATCTCTCTCTGGCTTCCTTTTTGAGGATGCCAGAATTGCCCTGGGCAGTTTAAATGCCTCCCTTGTAGGCTAAGCAAGCACCCCAAAACTTGTTATCACGTTGCTACTATATAACCTTCTGCCTCTGCACTAGACTATGTGTCCCTTGAGGGCAGGGATTAGGTGCTATCTACCTTTTAATCCTCAGGAACTAGTACTCCAGCAGAAGTCTCAAATCTAACTAGGATTCTATTAGCCTGAGGATATTCAGTAGGTGTGTCCATTTGCAGGAAAAGAAGGGTATTATTATACACAGACCTGGAAGACAGCTTGATGGATAAAGTAGAAGCATTTATTATAAGACGCTCTAATATTAGGGCCCAGGTAAGTGTACTGGTTGTAATTTTAGGGCCTGAGTAAGCATACTGGGGGTCGAATAGTGTTCACCCAAAATTCATGCTCACAAGAACCTGACATTTGGAAATAGTTTTTGCAGATGTAATCATGTTGAGTGAATCACACTGGATTAGAGTGGGCCCTAAATTCAATATGACTGACATCCTTATAAGAAGACGGAAATTTGGACACACAGTCACAGCCCTACAGAGAAGACCACATAAAGATGGAGGTAGACATTGTAGGGATGTAACTATAATCCAAAAAAGTGTCAAGTCCTGCCAGCAACCAGCAGAAGCTCGAAGAGGGAAGAAAGGATTCCTCTCTACAGTCTCTGAAAAGACCATAGCCTGCCAGCACCTTGATTTCAGACTTGTAGCCTCCAGACTATGAGAGAACAAAGTTTTATTGCTTTGAGGCAACCAGTTTGTGGTACTTTGTTACAGTGGCCTTAGGGAATGAATCCAGTAACTAAATGTGGTAGAGGGTGGGGAAGGGACTCCCCCCACACCCATTTCTGTGTGTAACACAACTTAGATTTAATGCCATGGGACTTAAAGATTTGTAACCTTGGGAACATTAAAGAAAAAGCTCTCTTAACCCAGACTCAGCATTGTACTATGGATGCTGGCCAAAATAGCAGTTGTTTGATGGGATTCTCAAGTGGTTTCAAGAACAGCCAACATTAACAAGAGAAGGTCAGAGTGGAAGATTACAAAATAATGTTAACACACACACAGCCTATGTGACACATCTCTGGGCTCTACCAAGAGTAAGTGGATGAGATTTTTGAGAGCTATACATCTTAGTTAAGCACATCTGAGTGAGAACAAAGAGCTCATCATTTTCAACAACACTATATTAATACTCTTTGTCTAGTAAAAAGCAGGTTTAGTACATTGTTGGCATTCAATAAATGTTGACTTGTTTGTTTCATTATTCACATGACGAAAGATAACACAAAATAGTTGCCAACATGAAAGAAATTATCTTTAAAGGACAATTCTCATTTCATAAGTGTGCTATTAGTTAATTCAATAGATATTTTATGAGAATCTTCTGCATGCCACAAGTCAGGGGAAGGGGAAGAATTTTTGAAATACAAAAAGAAATATGTTCTTTTGTCAGAGGATTCACTATCTAGTTGATGAAGCAGACATGTGAACAAATAATGTTTGATTAAATTTGATAAACGATATGTACTAAGTGCTTCGGAAATACAAGAGACCATCTGTAACTGTTGAAGAAGACCTCTCAGAAGTGATATGTGAACTGCTTTCTGAAAATTTACTATGTAGAAGTTTTCGATGATGGGACATTACAGAGTTTGTCATGTTTGCAAATATGAGAAACCTTGGCTTATTCAGGGAATATTACACTATTCTGGTGATGAGGGAGCATAAGGCAAGCTTACAGGCCACAAACACCCCCACCACCAACCAAGTGGGATATGTGTGATACCCCTCCAGCACTCCTGGTTCCCCAAGAACAAAGAAAAGGGGGAAAACACATGGTTAACTGATAGACAGTATAGTCCTGCAGGACCTAAGTCTCCATCACCCCTCCATAGTAAGGTGGGAAACAAAGGCAAAAGGAAATGGCATATAGAACTAAATTGCCTTATAACCTGCAGCCCATTGACAAATACTTGAGACAGGAAGAGTAAAATGTTTCTCCAGGAACTCCCTACTGTCTTAATGCTAATGCTTTGCTAGAGGGAAAAAGAACCTTAGTTTGACAATAGCTAGGCCTCCAGTATCCTTTGAGTCTTTTTTAGCATATGAAAATCTCACTGGAAACTTTCCCTGAACTTTACCTCCCCCAACCCCATAGTATAAAAAACAGTCTCTCCTCATGGTCCCAGGCAACTCTTTCTGCCCACGGGTCCTGTCCCATGCTCTAATAAAATCACTTTTTTTGCACCAAAGACGTCTTCAAGAATTCTCTCTTGGTCGTCGACTCCAGACCCCATGAACCCCACTGTCACCCCCAAAAAACCTCATCATCTGGTAGTACTAAGGTTTAGAACTTAGTGAAAGTGAGTAACAGAATGTGAAGCATGCTTTATGCCATCTTTGGATTTTCTGCTTCCCTAAATTGTCTCAACTGACGTATGTGTGAGAGGCTGGGTTAAGGGCAGAAGAAATTTTATTTATTTTTTTATAAAGTTTTTCATTTTAATTCCAGTATAGTTAACATACAGTGTTAGATTAGTTTCAGGTGTACAATATAGTGAGTCAACATTCTATATATTACTCAGTGCTCATCATGGTAAGTGTACCCTTTAATCCCCATCACCTATTTCACTCAACCCCCCCACCTCCCCTCTGATAACCATCAGTTTGTTCTCTATAGTTAAGAATCCAGGGGTACCTGTGTGGCTCAGTCAGTGAAGCTTCTGACTTCAACTCAGGTTATGAGCTAAGGATTCCTGAGTTTAATCCCCACGTTGGGCTCTGTGCTGACCTCTCAGAGCCTGGAGCCTGCTTTGGATTCTGTGTCCCCCTCTCTTTCTGCCCCTCCCCAGCTTGCACTCTGTCTCTCTCAGTCTCTCAAAAATAACTAAATAAATAATAAATAACTAACTAAATAATTAATAAATAAATAAATAGAGCCTATTTCTTGGTTTACATCTCTCTTTCCTTTGCTCATTTGTTGTTTCTTAAATTCCACGTATGAGTGAAATCATATGGTATTTGTCTGTCTCTGATTTATTTCACTTAGCATTATACTCTCTAGCTCCATCCATGTTGCTATAAAACACAGAGGGAATTTTAAAAGGCTATTTCATTATATCAAGGCATTTTATAATTTCCATATAACCTCTAATTACATGTGTAAATGGATCTCTAGTCCTTTCTTATCTACTGCCCCCTCTGAATTCTACCTGAAAATATCAAGTTCAGTTTAATATTATGGATGTGGGAACTAATATGACACATCTGTGATGAAGAACCTCTCTATTAAAAGTGAAGAGGGAAGTAGTTAAAGCTTACTCTTCCATGTTCGCATCCCTCAAATTAGTATAAGCTCCACTGAAAACCCCATTAAGTAGTTGTATACAATAAAAGACTGAGGACCTAGGAGAGCTGATGTCCATAAGAGTGAGACACCTAAGCCAAAGGCCTTAGCCCTAGGAATAAAGATAAAGCAAATGGTTCAAGTAATAGGAAGAAAGAAGCCTGATCTTGAAGATAAGACTCACTGAATCCAAGGTTCCTGACATATTTTTCTCCAAGGAGATGAATTAGTCTTTAAGTAGCTTTGGACATTTGAAAGGGTAGTTGTTAGGAAAGAAATGGGTGTATGTAAAAAATGGAAGAATGAGGAAGGCTTCACAGAGGAGGCAATATTTCACCAGGGACTTCATAGGTTAATTATCCCCAAGTTAGAGGAAAATATCTGAAAACTCAAGGACAGTTATTAACATGAGGTCATCAACCACATAATTCAATCCTGATAAATAATTCTCCCTATTAACCTACTGCTGAAATCTTTACTGAAAATTCAGTAGGAAAAGAAAAAAAAAAGACTGAAATCTAATCTTTAATTTAGGGAAATAGTAGAATAGGTAGAATTCATGCCTCTAATTCTGAAGTTCTTTACACCAGCAGATTAAAATAAATGTACTTAAATTTTATTTTTTAACAATATATTTGTGTGTATATTACATATGTTTTTTAAATAGTAAAAGTTATTTTGCTTTCATGAAAAGTGAAACACAAATGGTGATGAAAGGCAAGAAAACATTTTCAAAAATAAATGCATTCAATAATAGCAAAGGGCATTTAGAAACTAAAAAAGTAAACTTGCTTTTATATATAAAACATTATTCTTTTTGAAGTTTTCATCCATGTAAAAGCTCCTTTGGTGAAACTAGGTTTTCATCATCTCCCACAAGCAAACTATAATACCAAGGAAATGTTTAAAGCCAGCAAAATAGTGAATATGCATCCAGCCATTCCTGCTACACTGATTTTAATGAGCTTAGGTTTTCATGTGACCCATCTCAAAACTATTATTATATTGGCACCCACTAATGCCGCTCAAGTTCAAGTACAAATCCACTGCAAACTCTTACCTACTTGGAATGCAGTTCAAAACAACTCACTTTAAAATAAAACCATTCAATAAACATCTGTCTTCAAATAGAAAGACGCTATGTAAAAGTGATACAATGAAATTGGAAAATTAAATCTGTATTATTCAAGATGCAACACAGAGATCTGCATATGGATGCCATAGGAAAAAAATGGTAGGATTTATGCTTTATTCCACTATAAACAGAGGGTCAATGACAAACTTTAAGACATCTGTTATCTGTAGAGGATGGTTACATTGATCAAATCTATACATTATTTTTTTTTTTTTACTCCATTAAATTAGGATGTTTGAACTAGGAGCTTTTCTCTACCCACTACCCTCTCCTCCCCTCAAAAGAATCTGAAGAATACAAAGGGTGTGATGTATGCAGTTCAGAACAATTCAAAGGTGAAAGAAATTGCCTGAGAAAGTGTAACACACAGCTTAAGGGTCACAGAAAATCTATTCTATCATTATTTTTTTATTCCTTTCCTGATTAAAATTAACTCCTGATTCTTGTAAAACTTATAAATCAGATAGATGTAAAGATACATACTTTCCTAATAATAAATATCGAAAAGCAGCTGTTTTCTCTTTCAAACTCAGGTACAAATCATATTGACCTTTTTTCTTTCTACATACCTCTGCACATTTTATTCCTTAGTGAGAATCCCCCTTCTCTTCTTCACTTGATGAATTTACTCTCCTCCATTAGTACTCTTCTAGATGTACTCAGAACCTCCTGTTTTCCATTACAGGTTACATTCCTTGTATAGTCGTCCCTTTAAATACTTTTGACACATTTGTATTGTGCATTATTAATAAAACTTTTAATGATATATGCTGTGAATTATATTAGTAATATTCCACATACAAAATGTTATGATTTATAGAACACCTACACAGGCATACTACAAATGTTATATATAATGGACTTATACATATGTGTATACATATTTAAATTTCATTTAATCAGATGAAAAAACTTACACCAGTCTTTAAGTAATTTACTTAAAGTCACACAGCCTGTAAGTATGCATTTCTGCATTTTTTTCCCTCCTAAAACTGTAAATTTCCAGATGTCAAAGATAGGGGCTTAATCTTTTTAATCCCTGGTAGGCTCTCAACCGATGTCTGTTACATAGTATATTTTCTATAAATGGAAATGGAAACCTATACCATTTAGAAAATTCAACTAATCTGAATTTCTTAATGTTTTGTAGGTTTTTTAAAAAAAACCTATATTTTTAAATTTCTCACACAAATAAGCAGTTATTATTACTTACTTTCTTTTATTAAGATTGTAAAATGGGGGCACCTGGGTGGCTCAGTCGGTTAAGCGTCTGACTTTGGCTCAGGTCATGATCTCACGGTCCGTGAGTTCGAGCTCCGCGTCAGGCTCTGTTCTGACAGCTCAGAGCCTGGAGCCTGCTTCAGATTCTGTGTCTCCCTCTCTCTCTCTGACCCTCCCCCATTCATGCTCTGTCTCTCTCTATCTCAAAAATAAATAAACATTAAAAAAAGATTGTAAAATGTGTATAATTAAATGACATGTAATTGTGATAATTGTTTTCAATCACTTCAGAGGCTTATAAAAACGTCCTCAGTATATTAGGATTCTATGAACATATAAAATCCTTAATATTTTTTGATTAACGAAACAGTATAGTTACCTGTTTTCAAAAGTAATCCTTTATTTCTAATGATATGGGAGGAGTGTGAATGGTATTTTTAAAGGAAAACTTCTTGCCTGCTCGAAAAATAATGACTAACACTTTCACAAAGCAATTAATATGAGTGTTATACAACATGATCATTCAACATATCTTAATTCATTTAATTTTTAAAAGAACTTCAAAATAGGTACTATCATTATTACTATTTGATTAATGGAGAAACTAAAACACAGAATGGGTAAGTTACTTGTCCAAGGACACACAGCTAGTAAGTTGAGAAGCCAAGATCAACACAAGCAATCCAGCTATAGAGTTCATGATCCTATCACTGCTGTCTAATGCTTCTCACACTCACCTCCCACACCATCTCATTTGAACATGGAGACAACAGTGTTTTGGTCTCACCAAATAAATCCTGTACCCTCCAACTATTCTTTCTGTTTTGAAAAAAATAATCAACAAGAAATAACTGAACTTAATTCTTAAACATGTAGCTGGCATTTAATAAACTATCACTGAATGTTGAGTAAATAAGTGACTAAAATATTGTTTTCTTCTGCAACCTTTATTTATACCTACTCGTACCTTATAACTTGCTCTTTATTTAAATATTTTTCTTCCCCTTCCAATCCACTGCCAAGAGAGATCTTTTTCTAAAATGCAAATTTGTTTTTTGTCTTCAGTATTCAATGTCTGTCTATTGCCCTGGGGATAGAGTCTGAACCCAGACTGGGATTTCAAGAAAAACAAGAAAGGCTTTACAAGATGAATAACCAACTTTTATACACATTTACCTCTCACAACTTTGGGGCTTGGGCCCCTTACACTAAACTGCCCTTACCTCTGCTCCTTTCTTGGAGTCTTTCCAGCCAGCATTTGGCAATAATACCAATACTTTTCAAATTTCTTTGTAATCATTTGTGTCTGTCTTCCTCACATAATTTCGAGTTCCTTGAATATCTCTCAATCCACCAACTCAAATGAGGGGAATGCCCACAATTATCAATATTAATATTAAATTCCAGCTCACTCTGTACCTCCACTCCAGTGTCTAACATTTCCAACAGAGGATGATCCCTCTCCCCTTACATTAACCTTCCAAATGCTATTACAAGAGCCCCTTTGACCTTGGCTTCCCTGGTTTTGAATAGTTCTGGAATGCAAGGTCACTGGGCTGTGAGATAATCCTTCTGAATTTCACACATCTAATGATAACATAACCATTTTTAAATAGCTGGCTACCTCTGTCTGTTTAGAACCAAAATAGAGCATTCCCTAAGTAAAAAGGAATATCTATGTTTAGATTTTAAAAGCCAGAACCTCTGAATTTGCATTTCATCTTCTAATTAAAATAATAACAATAATAACTCCCAATGAACTGGGACCAGAAATAACATATTAGACAATACAAAATGCAAGTGTTGATAGTTGCTAAACAGTTATTTTTCTTTCAACAATGGCTTGACATATTTTTTTTAACTTTTTTTTTTTTTCAGTTTGTATGCCCCCTACATGGTTTTCATCAAGTTCACATCAGGGGAACCCTTGGATAAACAGATAGAAACAGGTTCAGCATAGGAAAAACTTAATAACCAGTAGGAAGCAGATCCAAATCCATAATAACCAATGAAAATTAATTAATTTATTAATGTGAAGAACCTTCAAATCGTAGGTGGGGATTGCTCAAGTATAGAAAGGAGTCCATTCAGGATCAGTTTAATAAAAGTGTTTATAAAAATTAATTTAAAAATAGACAAATCAATAAAATGCTAAAAATCAATGCAATTGTTCTCTCATTCTCTACTTATTAAGCATTTTCAAACAAAATAAAACAAGCAGAATTTACTAAAATGAATAATATCAACGCTGTTTCTGCTACTTCCAATTTTTTCTTTTGAAAAAAAAAATACTTTATTGTCTAATAGGACAATTCCCAGTAACCGAGAAGGATATAGAGCTTTATTGTCTGAATAGTTAATTCCCAGTAACTGAGAAGGATATATAGCTTTTTAATAATACTTAGGGAATGAAGATAGCTCTGGGATGATACTAGACACACAAATATTCTGGCTTTGTTTAGGTAAAGCACATCAATTATAACTGAATTAATCAAAACAGGTGGCTCCCTTTATAGCATGATTAGCTTTCATTTACCGTCATCCCTAAAATTCTAATTAGTTTTCACATTTGCTCTTTTCCCTTCACCTCTCCCCTCATCTCTCACATGTACACATACTCCAGATTCAGGATATTTTAGGTGTGGGGCAATTTAACTCTTCATATTTCAAATTGCACGATCAAGCATAAGCAGACACAGAATATTCCTTTCTTGTTCATGAACCAGACTTAGCCCAAATGACACAACTGCCAAGAGATTCTAACCAAAATATCTACAGACTTTTTATAGCTCTTTCTTCCACACTCCTTTCCTCCTTTCAGTTCTGTTTTTATTTACAAATTAAATTATGGTTCTTCAAAATAACTTCTTGAAAAGTATACTAAAAATAAAAAGAACCCCTTAACTTTATGTTTAAAATATTGCCAGTAAAAATATCTGCCTTATTTATGAGACCCTCTCCCCCAGAAAGTCAATCATACTAAGCAATGAACATACACAAAAAACCTTCATTTAACCATAACATACATTTGCACACAAGTTCTAAGACAGAAATGGACTCAAGTTGTGCGTTAGATCTTCAGACTTCTTAGAATCCCTTGCCAAATTTCTTGTGTCATTTTGACATTCAAAAGGAGCCAGATCAAAAGGTTCTGTTTCTGTCTCCAAAATTATTTCTTCTTTTTCTTTTTCTTTTTATGATTAGGGCTAGTCTTTTCCTGACAATCTAACAACACCTACCGCTTCCCACTCCTGTCTAACTCTGTCCATGAGTTGGCCTCCATATGTGTGACTAAATTAAGTGACATGTTCAACCACATGGAAAGGAACAAGAGTCAAGCCTTCGGACAGAAAGGGTTTACTGAGCATCTGGACTAACACCAGTCCTAATATCTGCACTCTAAAGAACAAGATTCGAGATGGAGTCCCCTCTAATACATATACTGCAATGTGCAGAATGGTCAAGGTGTTACAGTAACCAAAGACCTCAGACTCCGGAAAATTTAGGTTCAAATTGCTGTGTGACACTAAACAAATTATTAAGCTCCCTAGGCAATCTCCATTTTAATAAAGGGTTAATGATACCTTCTGTAAGAGTTCTTCTAAGGCAAACATGTAACATTAATTTAAGAATATAGTATATGCCTCACAAATGACATTTAATATTACTAGTATTTAATTAGTGTAGATTAAGGGGAGTCAGTCACAATAAACATACTGGCATATATTGATACATGTTAAATCCTTGAAAAATGAATAGAATTTATAGAGGGGAGGGGTGCCTGGGTGGCTCAGTCAGTTAAGCATCAACTCTTGATTTCGGGTCAGGTCACAATCTCACACTTTGTGAGTTCAAGCCCCACACTGGGCTTTGCACTGACAGCCCAGAGCCTGCCTGGAATTCTTTCTCTCTCCCTCTCTCTTTCTGCCCCTCCCCTGCTTGTGCTCTCTCTTTCTCCCAAAATCAGTAAATAAACTTAAAAAAAAGAATTTATAGAGGAAAATGAGGAGGGCATTTCTATGAATTGGTGTACTTAGTAAATTATAATCATTCATTTCTAGTTTCATGCTAATTATGGAAGGCATTTGAAAAGTGCTCTGATAATCACTCAATTTATAGGCCACTACCTGAGAACCACCAAAACATATTTTAAAGTATTATTCTTAGTTATAGTGCCAAGAAATGAAATTAGAAAATTATTTTGCCATATTACTTTGTGTGTGCCTGTATTACTAGATGCATAAAAGAAGTAGAAAGTCTTATCTAAAGGGAAATTGTTTTTAAAAATGCAGATCCTGAAAATACACTCCTGAAAAATGCAGATAATTTTCCTTGCCCATCATATCACTAGAAAATGTGAATAGTTCATTTGAGTCTGTAAGATTGTTTTCTTTTCTAATTGACATAAAATCATTCAGTTATATTCCTAAGTCTGTAGACTTAATTATATCACATGCTTGAATGTATTAACTTATCAAGAAATTCACAGTTTAGGCAATCAAAGCTTCCATGAGAAAAATATTCAAACTGTGTTTGAATTAGTACAGTGAGTGTACTAATATTCCTCTTTATTTCCTAGGACAGGTCTTGGTCACCTACAAAAGAATCCCTAAGGTGTGTCCATGAGTCAAAATTCACAGAAATTCTTCTTTTATTCAAAACACAATTAGAGTTATACTTTTTGAAATGCCACCCTAGAAAACAAAGTACATACAAGTGGCTACTCTTTGTGGAATTTGGAGCAAATCTCTGAACCTCTCTGAAACTTAATCCATTCTCTTGTTTATAAGAAGGAAATGGGAATAACTGGCCTGGGGCACCTGGGTGGCTCAGTCAGTTAAGCATCCAACTCTTGATTTCACCTCAGGTCATGATTTCACTGTTTTATTATTTGTGAGGTTTGTGAGTTCAAGCTCCACATTAGGCTCTGCTCTCTGCTTAGCATTCTCTCTTTCTCTCTCAAAATAAATAAGTAAATAAACTTTTTTTTAAAGAGTAACTTCACTGACTCTCCCATAAAATTTCAATGGGGATCAAAATAAATAACACAGGTTACAAATAATATTATCAATATTAAAAATAAATGGATACGTAAGCCAGAACAAGCAATAGTCCTAAGATGAAACGTGATGATGGGGGAAAATTAAATAAATAAAGAAAGAAATAAAGAAAGAAAGGCAAACAATAGGCCTTTATAACATAACACATGCTTAATAAATATTTATTGGATAAAAGCATGAGTGAATATTCATAAGTGGATCAGTAAGAAACATACATGAATGAAAATACTAAAATGTTTTCCAGGGGCGCCTGGGTGGCGCAGTCGGTTAAGCGTCCGACTTCAGCCAGGTCATGATCTCGCGGTCCGTGAGTTCAAGCCCCGCGTCCGGCTCTGGGCTGATGGCTCGGAGCCTGGAGCCTGTTTCCGATTCTGTGTCTCCCTCTCTCTCTGCCCCTCCCCCGTTCATGCTCTGTCTCTCTCTGTCCCAAAAAAATAAATAAAAAAAACGTTAAAAAAAAAAAATTAAAATGTTTTCCAGTCATCTTAGTGGGTCCTGAAAGTAAAGGTTAGGTGTTGAATATTGTCTTGATATTTTTATTTAAAATTATAAGTAGAGCATTCACTTTTGAGCTCCACCGTACACTATTTTATACATAGACACTAGTCTCTGTAACTGTTTGTGTAAAGAATACTGAATGAGCTGATGAACAAATTTTCATATTCATAACAATCTTAATGTAGGAAAAGGCATTTTTAACCTACTCATTTGTCAGTAACTACATTAGTAGTAACTTACTGTAAACACACCCTTTATTTATTTTTATGTTTAAAAAAATTAATTTTTATGTATTTTTGAGAGGTAGAGCATGAGCGGAGAAGGGGCAGAGACAGAGAGGGACACACAGAATCCAAAGCAGGCTCCAGGCTCTGAGCTGTCAGCACAGAGCCCAACACAGGGCTAAAACTCATGAACCATGTGATCATGACCTGAGCCAAAGTTGGATGCTTACCTGACTGAGCCACCCAGGGACCCCTGTAAACACACCATTTAAAATGTAGTGAAAACCAGTGACATGTTGTGTACATGACCAAAAGGTGAGTATAGTCTTTCAAAACTAAATATTATTCTCCTCTCAGATTATTGAAACATACAGTTTTTGATATTGTTGTTTTAGTTATGTGCTTGCACTAACTCTTCTAGAGGCAACATGCATGCCACTGGCCGAAATTCAGTTCATTTACGCAATCTCAGGTAATCTTTTAGGAAATGATTTTCAACCTGTTTCAACTGTTTCAAACAGTATAACCTGTTTCAATGCAAATGAAGCTACAAACAAGTCTTCCTAGTATTTTCCAAGCTATTTTTTTCCAACAAGGTAAAGAAGGATGCATTCATTACAATAAGCGAGCAAAATTACATTTCCATTAGAAACAATATAGTTAATAATGTTACGGTATTTAACTAATACTAGTGAAAATTAATACTACCTATAATTCCTAGCATTCATACTTGCAAATTTTTTGCCATACATCAACATCTCATTTAAGTCACATCAACATAAGGTATATAGTGCAAGGCATTATGCCCAGTTTATTCGTCTATAAATGGAAGGCAATAACTGCACTATTTAATCATCTGAGCTTCAGTTTATTTACCTATACATTGAGGTTAATTATGCATAACACTCACATAGATGCATACAAAATCATATTTTAAGTTTTTATTTAATTTAGCCATGGAGAATACAATGTTGGTGACATTGTTGGTATGTGTTAGTGCATATACTTACTCACTGATAGAATAACAGACTTCGGGGTTTTTAGTGGTGTGTCACAGGACCAGAAATTCAAAGATGCAAAAGTCAAATTAGTTTTGTTTTGTTTGTTCATTTGTTTTTAATTTCACAGCAGTGGGAGAGTTTAGGCCTGTATCTATTTAATTATAGGCTTTTGCTGTATACAAGAGTGATCCAAACACTATATATATATATATATATATATATATATGTATATATATATATATATATATAATATATGTATATATATAATATATATATAGAATATATACATATATATATTTAGTACAAAGGTAAGAGATACAAGCACAGGGTTCATCCCTGAACAATTCTGTAAATCAATGAGAATGTGGATAATTAAGGAGAAGTTTTGAGAACAAGAGGTGACTTTGATATCTCAATTCTAATTTGGCTTCGGTTTCTATCCTTCTTGAACTGTCAGTTTCCATTTAATCAACTGGCTGAAAAGAGAACATACTTTCATGTGATAGTTACAGGTACACATTTTCCAGAGTTTGGTTCGTTGACCAGAAAAATCTGGGATAGATTTTGGGTTTGCATAATTATCCTCAGAATTGTAGTTATTCCGTTTCTTGCTGAACATAGTCAGCTTTCAGCTCAGTCTTCCTTCCTGTCCCTCTTTTTCTCTCTCCTTTTAATGTTTCTTACGTCTGAGTCATGTGGATTAAGCAGAAACTTCCATAGTTGTAGAGCATTTGGAATATTGTACTCCGAGGGCAGATGTGGGGACTCAGTGTATGACTCACAGCCATCAGAATCCAGGGAGGCTCTGCAAATCAAAATCTATAATTGCAAAGAGCCCAGGAAAAGTTCCGCAACAGGAAATTAGACAAGTTACCAGTTGCTCTCCAGCAACTAGCAGATAGAAACTTGATTTGCTTGTGAATACCAATACTTCTTTCAATTAATCAGCAGTTCCCCTGGTTTCTTTTTCAGCTTTAAGCTCTGCATGTTCTGTGATGTGCCGTCACATCAGTAAGAAAAGTACAGTCTTGTGAGTGTGGGATCCAAGGAATTTAACAAAAATGTCCTACCCCTGGACAAGCAGAGCAAGACTAACTCCATTTTGTGCTATACCCACCATCTCATGTATAACCCCCACATGACCTACTTATTGGTAAAGACACTCCCCCACCCTAGTCAAGCCGCTGAGCACAGCCTTACTGGAAACCGGCTCAAATAGGAATGCGGAACCCCTAACCGCCAAAGAATGTAAACCCCGCCTTTTGCCCGCCAAACTTGTATGCCAATTCTGACCAGAGTGATAGGCTAGTTCAAACAGTTACTATAGGGTAAATTGTAATTCAATTGGCTACCTGCGTGTGGACTGACATGACTATGCAACTTTCTGTGTGTGTTACAATCTCATTGGCCACAGGCCCCTATAAAACTGCTATGCCTCTTAACCTAGGAGTCCAAATCCCTGCTCCGCTGTGTCGGGTATACTTGGGCCCAAGCTCGAGCTTGCAAATAAACCCTCGTGCGTTTGCATCGGAATCGGCTCCTTGGTGGTCTCTCGGATTCAAAACCGGGGGCATTACTGTGACATCAGGCATCTGACAAGTTTGGTTCCTCTGAATTCCTTCTTTCCCCAAATCTTTGAACTGAGGAAGTGTTAAGCCAAACTCTTCGTAAATACACCCACAACTAACCAACTCACTATATTAAAGTAAACTAAATGGTCATACTTGGCCTCACCTTTATTGTAAGTATCCCTGTTTGGCAGTGTTAGAGGCACAAAAACAATTATGGTTTCTTCCTTCTGTAGTTTTCAAAAAAGAACCCTGACTTTTAAATTTAGGACACACAAATTTTCTCAGAAATAATGCCATGGAAACTACAAAAAGCCTTCTCAATTGGGTTTAAAATTACAAAAACAATTTGTTATTTTCCATTCTAGGCAGGGGGAACTCAACTGGCTTCAAGGGTTGGTCACCACTACTTTAAGAGCTACTTTGTATTAAAGCTAAAAGGCTACATGCAGGGATGGATGGTATTAGCAAAACTGTGACACTGTCTTTAGTTCCCTCATCTCCACAATTTTTGCCCTTTCTTCCCTTCCTCACAATTTAAAATCACAACATACTCAATTCCTTCTCAACACCTCCTTTATGGAAGTCACCATTCTTAAGAACAGTCACTTTTATATGAGCCAAGGAGACAACCACAGAAATTTGTACGTAAATGTGAAATTTTTACTACAAAAAGCAAGCGGATGGGAGAGGGACATTCTAGAGTAAGATCATAGTGGCAAATTCCTACACTTATATTTAGTAGCAATTTTGAATAACACACAAACATAACTGACTTCTAATGTTTAAATTACAAAGGGCAAGATTTTCCTAGGAGTCACATTTAAAATATGATTCAAGAGTGTATTTGGGGCTTAACTTCCTAAGGCAATCAGCATGTACAAAGAGATGAATTCTGAATATTCATGATATCATGCTTTCTACAATTTGCAAGTCTAGGTTATAGATTTTAAAAGACAAGAATGCTGGCTTAATTTAGATGCATTCATCTTTAATAGAGTCTTCCAAAAGATGATTTCTATTTTTTAAATTTTATTTGTATTCGTATTTCTGAGGTTTCATTAATGTGTCTTAAACACATTTTTAAGCTCACCTACATATTTAACGCTCAGCGTAATACAGTGTTTGATCTATACCCTATCAGAAATGATGTGACAAAAATTTTAAATCAAATTCTACAATTTCCCCTCCAACAAGCCTTCTCATTCACCTCCTATATTCCCTACCTTAATCTGCATTTCTATGTCACACTGTACTACCAAGGGATGCCATTCATGTATACTAGGCTGTGAATATTTCATTTAAATAGCAGTTGCTGGGCTTGTGCAGAGAATAATCTGCATCATGGCTGTAGGTAGAGGTATCCCTAGATACTATATACCCAGATTGCCAAGCCCAAAATTTTGACTTACTGTTTTATACAAATCATTTCCCTCTTCATCCCATATTCAATCAATCACTTAATCCTATCCAATCTACTTCAAAAACTGCTTCCTCTTTTTCCTTTTCTTATTCCACTATAGGTCCTTCTAACATCATCCTACAATTGCCTTCTAACTAGCTTGTCAACCTACCACCACTTTCTCCCTGGCTGGTCTCTCCTTACTGCTGCTGGTTTTCTGGCTGTAATGTAACACTTCTCAGTCTCTTGGTTAGATGAGGGAAGTGGAAGTATTGCCACCAAACTTGGTAATTGGTTGTGGGCTACTCCTTAAGGGGTGTTAGTTTGCCAGCATTTCTGGCTGTCCCAACTACAGCCACAGCAGGTTCCAGGGGGCAAAACTATTAAGCGAGAATTGCAGGAGGAGGCAGTTTAAAATTGCCACAACATTGTACTGAGAAGACATGGGAGGGCAAAAGGGAGCACACATCCAACAGCATCTGTAATCCTTTCGTGGTGAACACCAGGCTACCTTTCTAGACTAATCATTTTTCACACTCTAACCAGCTACCCAGATCCTGCCACATGACGCTTTTCACTTTTCTCAGACATGATAGATATTTTCATAATTGCATGACTACGCCCATCTTATTTTTTCTGGCCTCATTCTTTGCCGCCCAGAGTCATTAGGAACCAGATGAAATGTTGCTTCTTCACTAAGGCCTTTCCACTCAAGTTTTTAATTCCTTATCAAGATTGCAGATTATCAAATTTTGGCTGTGTCCTTCATGGAGCCATAAAAGCTATATTGATGCAAATCTTTTGATCAATCATCCAAATATTGCCAAGTGGCCACATTTCTGAGAAATGTGCCTTTTTATACTTGAAAGATTCATATATCATTCTATCATTCAGAGGTAGTGGTTGTGAGAATGAAAGGAATGATACGTATTTAGACTTTAGGAGAGTGCCAGGTACATGGTAGCCATCATATGTGTCTATTATTGGATACTTACTACAGTCACAAACCACCGAGAAATCTTGCTAAAAATGCAGATCCCCAGGGGCGCCTGGGTGGCCCAGTCGGTTAAGCGTCTGACTTCAGCTCAGGTCATGATCTCACGAACGTGAGTTTGAGCCCTGAATCGAGCTCTGTGCTGGCAGCTCAGAGCCTGGAGCCTGCTTTGGATTCTGTGTCTCCCTCTCTCTCTGTTCCTCCCTTGCTCACACTGTCTCTCTCTCCCTCTCTCTCTCTTAAAAATAAATAACGATTAAAAAAAAATTTAATGCAGATCCCAGACTATAATCCCGGAGATTCTGATTCAGTAGTTGGGCTCCAAGAACCTAGAATTATGAACAAACACATGAAATTATTCTCTTTACAGCAGTCCATGGCAGGATGACCAAATACCTAGGTATGATAGGATGATTTCTATTTATACCTGTTCTCATGATATAATTATCAATAGTGACTTCTTTCACTATCAAAAGTGTCTCCATTTGAAAAAAAAAATAAATGGTCACCCTACTTATGGAGACCTACTTATTTGAGAACACTGTCCTTTAGAAGAAATGATGGTTGAATATATGTATTACAAAATATTTAGAGTAGTTATTCCCTGACACTGTATGTTAAATCATATAGCAGAGAAGACTCATAGCAGGACACAGAAGTGATGATGAAGATTATTATGCAAATTTCCCTACTCACTGACCTGTTTCCTGTTGCACCAATTCCTGGTGAAGGTAGAAGAGGAATGAAGAGAGATTCTGGAAGGGAAAAGAACTTTTACTTCTTTTGGTCCCTCCTTTGAGCCTGAACAAGAATGGCGCTAAGTACATTACAATTGCCAAATTTCATTTTAGAAAAGAGACTGTAAATCAAGATTTAGACCATTAATAAAAGTTTGGAATTTTCAAACATGCCGTTTCATAGGCAGTGTTGTTGCATGCCTTCTCAGATAAAACCAACAAGATAATGAATTGCGGCCAGCTTTTCAGTGAGTTACAGCCCTTTACAGTAATGTGGTAATTGGAAGTGACAGTGCAGACCTGTGTATTTATTCTGGGGTGCCACGTTGTGGTCGCAGTGCAAAACTGAGAAATACTAAAAAACATCTAATATATGTGTCAAGTTCATTTTGCACTTCTTTTGCCTCAGGCTGATTAGCACAAATTAAATCTCCCACTAATAAACTCAAGATGTTAGAAAGCATTATGGAAATGCCATATATGGATTCTGCTGATTATGGTTTTTAACATCCAAGCACTTTGAACAATTTGTTAATGTACAAAAATTATTTTATTCCACCCTTACTGAAAGTTTGAAAAGAGGAGATAACTGAATATTGCAAGGCAGTGATTTTTCCCCCCTAAATTCAGGACTGGGACTGTTTACTTTGATATATTATTATAAAAATGGGAAATGCCAATATATACATTCCGTAGTGGCATAATTTTAAGAGAACAATTTAGCAAGCTATTTTAATAAAAATTGACAATAGACCAACACATGGTTGAAATCAGCTTACAGGCTACAAAAAGCAAACAAACAAACAAACAAAAAAAACAAAACAAAAAACAAAAAACAAAAAACAAAAAAAACAAAAAACAAACCTAGCTTCATAGCTTTAAATTCTAACAAATATAAACAGATACAGAGACCAGTTTACTATAGCACCTTCACCACATTTTATAAGTATGTGGATAAGCATATGTTTTCTACCAGATGGAATATTTTAGCTATATACATACTCTTCAGAAAATAGTCTTTAGAGAAAATCCGATTTCTCTTTATTCACAATAAATTATGGATGGAAAAGAAAGTACTTGTTTACTAGTAGCACTTGATTTGAGGGAGAGGGCAGGGGAGAGGATATTGTTACTATCCCTCTTCCTACAGGTTTCAAAATAGAACTGATTCCTGACTTTAGAGATAAGGAAGTAGATAGGCTAGAAAATGGTTTTTGGAATAAGAAGCATCAGGAAGAAATATGGATATGAGATGGAAGGTATAATAAGAGGAGGGAAGTTCATTTCATTTTATTTTTCTCCAAAAAATAAAGGGGTAACAAAGAAATGGAGGAAGAATGGACTGAAAACAACAATAACAACAACAAAGTCTCAGAGCAAGAGTGACTAATTTCGCTTCCATTTGGAGACCAGGAAGTATATTGGAGGGATAACTAACACGAAGTGTGCTCACTTGGTGGCCCGATCTGTAACAGTTTACAACTAAATAAATGGTAGGAGGAAGCACCAGCTCGTAAACACTGAAAAATATTCCATTTTAGTATATTTGGAAATGTATGATAATGTTAGGGGACTGGTTTCTATTCCCAAATCTTTAATTTATTTTTCATACCTTTCTAGATGGGTAATTAAAACAAATAAATTAGTGATGTCAAGATTCCTTCTCTAATGAGGTAGTAGAGGACCCCTGGGAGCTCAGAGAAGCTGGGTGTGCAGCCAGTCATTTCTATTATTAAATAATATTTTATTAAATTTAGTAATGCAGCTCAAGGCAACCAAAACAATATCATATCAGAATATTAAAACCGACGCAAAACGATTAAGACAAAAACTTCTTATCCATTTTTAGAGTCTAGATATTAAAATGCTAAAAGCATAAACCTTGCCTGAGATTTATATTTAAATGCACAAGAAAATCATGTAATCTTTACAATACGGTTCTTAAAATTTATAAATTAACTATGTCTTAAAAATTCACTTTGTCGTATTAATTTTGGTCCAAGGAATGATAAAAACTGTGCATACCAAGGGGTAACATTTACAATATGGGCACTATCAGCAGTAATAGCTTAAAACCGTAGCACAGGGGCGCCTGGGTGGCGCAGTCGGTTGGGCGTCCGACTTCAGCCAGGTCACAATCTCGCGGTCCGGGAGTTCGAGCCCCGCGTCGGGCTCTGGGCTGATGGCTCAGAGTCTGGAGCCTGTTTCTGATTCTGTGTCTCCCTCTCTCTCTGCCCCTCCCCCGTTCATGCTCTGTCTCTCTCTGTCCCAAAAATAAATAAACGTTGAAAAAAAAAATTAAAAAAAAAAACCGTAGCACAAAAGAGATAAAGGCTCTAAAGTCATAGAAACTTTACTATCATCTCTGCCACTTACTAGCTATTTTGATCTTTGGTAAATTATTTAGCATCTCTGACCTTGAGTTTACTCATGTGTAAAATGGGAATATTAATACCAAATGAAGTTTGTGAAGATTCTGTAATGAATAAGTACTCACTGACACAAAACTATAAAAAAGAAATCTCAATGAATCATAATTAATAATGAATCAGCGTGTACCCTCATTTGACTACAGAAGGAAACAAAACTTAAACAATTGTAGATTTAATGAAATGGTAAAAAAAAAATCTTATTTTGTGTCTCTTAAAATAAGTAAGGGTTATGAGCAAACAAGCAATTGCCCTACTCTGAAGATAACATGTTTCCCACTGGTTATATCCATAATAAAGATAATCACCCACATATTAAAGAAGCTATTTGTGTCAGGCTACTAATCTCTTTCTTCTCTCTTTTACATGCCTATCCAGAGAGACTACTCTATAGGAAATACCAATTGTACATTTCCCCTACTTCTACATATTATTTGCTTCTTCTTTAGTTTTCTACTTTATGGTGGTGCCAGATAAAGCAAACAATTAACTTGCTTTTAACTATTAGGCTATTCTTACAGACAAAGTAAAAGGATAAGAAATAAATATCTATTAAGTAAAATGGCTTCATTAGCTGACAGATGTTTTCTTTAGTTCCTTAACATAAAAGGGATAAGAAAAGGATGATGGTTATGATTCTTAGCTATCTAACCAACTGAAAGCTATCCTTTAGAGATAATGATTAATAGGGAAAAGGAATCAAAGTGATTAGCATAATGTACTTTACTTATATCCTACTTCAGAAAGGAAGTAAATGTATAGGCAAATATTTATTTACAGTAGTAGAGAATGGGAGTATATAAACTTAAAAGTATAAGTTAAATTAGGTGGACAGATTAAGAAATGAAAACATTTCGGGGCGCCTTTGTGGCTCAGTTGGTTGAGCATCCGACTTCAGCTCAGGTCATGATCTCACAGCTCATGGGTTCGAGCCCCACATCGGGCTCTGTGCTGACAGCTCAGAGCCTGGAGCCTGCTTCCGATTCTGTGTCTCCCTCTTTCTCTGCCCCGAACCCACTCCCATTCTGTCTCTGTCTCTCTCAAAAATAAATAAACATTAAAAAAATAAATAAATGAAAACATTTTGGGAAAATACTTTATCAAATGTTAAACTTTTTATCAACATAATCAAAATGTTAGAGACTTTTTCTCTTATTTCACATTCATGACAAATTATATGAATATAAATAACTTGGAAAAGACCCATTCATTTTACGCTCATTTTACTCTAAGAAATCTCGTGAAAAATGCTTGGGCAAGGGACAACTTTACTAGAACAAACTAAATTTTTACCTTTTTTCAAAACTCAGTTCTATGCTTTGTAAGAAATGAATACTTAAAAACTAAGTTATTTTATATTCTTTCCCATCTAATAATTTCCTGCTGATAAGCAATAGAAAAAAATACCTTAGAAACTAGCTCAGATGAAGGTATTATCTAAATGTTAATTCAGATGTTACTAATTTAATAACAGAATTAAATTCCTCTCTGAGCAACTCTGCTAAAAGAACGATCTTTCCAAAACTCAAACCTGACCATGTTAATATTTTGTCTAAAACCATGAATGGCTTCCCAGTTCCAACAGAATAAAGTCCATACTTCTTAGAATAATTTGATCCTACCTATGTAAACGTTCTTACCTACTTCCATTGTCCCCACTCAACCCCCACTTAATGTGAATTAATGTCAAATAGCTTCTAGTTACTTTCACATACCACACTGCTTTATAAGGCTAGGGCTTGTATCTGTTTGTCCTTCTTTCTAAGATGTCTCCTCACAACTAGACCTCCGTCTAAAAAATATCCAACCCTCAGGACTCAGCTCAAGGTCATTACCTTACAAAGCCACTTCTGATGTCTCCAGATAGGATTGACCTTCTCACCCAGCCCTGTAATAACGTCATAACAAAATACATTTCGCTCCTTTCTCATCACATTCTTATGTTCCTATTTGTGTATTTGGCAGCTTCTTTGAGGGCAAAGATGTGTTGTACTTTCTCATTAGAATGTGAGATACTTGAGAGCAAAAATATTATTTCATTGAATACTGTCTCTTCAGAATCTAATAGTTCCTGGCATGTAGTATGTATGCTCTTGGTACATAAAATAAATACTTCACTGGATAGGTAATTGAATGAGTTAATCTTATTCCAATTTCCTGGCAGTGTACCTGAAGCAAATAGTCATATAATAAAAAAGTGGCCAAATTGAACAGATCCTAAATGGAAGATTCATTATTACTATGCTTTTGATTTCTTAATGATTGTACTTATACACTTTACCTGGGACATACATCGGTAAACATTTTATGAACGTGCTCCCAATTCCTCATTTATAATGTAAGTAAATTTTCTAAATATTATACATCAACAATTAGTCAATGTGCTAAATCTTTGTATCAGTCACAAATCAAACAAAACTAACATGGACAATTCCCCTCTTTCAACCTCATCACTGTTCACTTGTACACACTGAAAAGAATGCTAGCCTACAGCCCCTGAGAGTTCCTTTGCAAAGCTTTCTCCTGAATTGTGTGAATGCCCCCATCATGACTTATTTTATAAACAACACAAAAACAAACAAAACAAAACCCTATTAAATCCTAGTTCGAGATCTTGTGTAGTTATGGACGATGTGAAAGTTGTAGTTGTTCCTGATGTGAAAGTACAGAGTACCTTTTTAGCCTCCCTTTATGTTGGAAATGATCAAGGACACTTTGCGGCTATTTCCAGGAAAAAGAAACAGAGGTCATGGTAGAGAACCTTCTTCAGCTATCATGTCTTTCCTTTTTATTATCACAGATAATCAGTTATTGGTTAGAGTCAAACATGAGGGTTTTTCTTAGTTGTTTGTGTTTGTTGTTGTTATTTTAAGTTTTGTTTCGTTTTATTTTGTTTTTAATACAACGACCCATTTCACTTTGGGAAAGATTAGCAGGTAGAAGTTGGCACCCATCTTGACCGTCTCTGGTTTCAAGTTTCCAAGTCCTAAAACAATATGGAGTCCCTACATCAGAAAGTGAACATATCTAGGAGTTGAGAATGAACATATCTGGGAGAATATATATATGAAAGGCGGCTCGGCCTAAGGAAGGCGGCAAGTAGATAAGACTTAGCAATAAAATGTAATTACAGCCTCTCAAAAACACCACCAAAACTTTTATTTTTAATGACTTATAAATGCATTATAAATACATTCCAAACTGTACAAAAAATACTTAATGAAAAATAAAAGTATAACTATTTCCACTGCGAATGACCTTCAGATTTTTGGGGCACCTGGGTGGCTTAGTTGGTTAAGTGTCCGACCTTGGCTCAGGTCATGTTCTCGTAGTTCATGAGTGTGAGCCCCACATTGGACTCTGTGCTGACAGCTCAGAGCCTGGAGCATGCTTGGGATTCTGTGTCTCCCTCCCACTCCGCCCCTCCCACCACTTGTGTGCGTGTTCTCGCTCTCTCTCTCTCTCAAAAATAAACATTTAAAAAATTTTTGAAAAATGACATTCAGATTTTTGTATGTCTTTCTATGTCCCACTAAAATTTAAATGAACACATTGAATTTTCCTTTGCAAAAAAATACAGAAAAATGTCACAGGCTTAATATCTGGATAAAAATTAGTATTCTCTTGGTAAGAACTATGTATTTGTATTTTGCCATAAACTTCTTGCATGCAGCCTGATTCTGTGGAAACTAAACTTTTCCAAGGAATATGGTAAATTTCATAGAATGGAGATAACCACTTGAAATTCTAACCTGGATGAAAAACATCTAGGTCAAATAATAAAGCTTAGATAGCCCTAAGGAAATGAGACCAAAATATTTTCTAATACATTGGTTCAAAGGGCACCACAGCAAGGGAATGACTCTTAGAATCTCAGAGATTGAATTTCTCTGTATTTAATTATTTTTAGGAAGTACTATTCTTTGATTATATCATTCACATGTATGTACTCATCATATTCCACATATCACTTTCAAAATGGTTATGAAATATACAATCTTAAAATAACTTTCAAGTAGATAGAAAGGTGTAATATTTCTCTTAGAAAATGTAGAGTGGAGCAACTGGGTGACTCAGTCAGTTAAGTGTCTGACTCTTGATTTCAGCTTAGGTCATGATTTTGTGGTTGGTGAGTTCGAGCCCCACATCAGGCTCTGCCCACTGACAGTGCAGAGCCTGCTTGGGACTCTCTCTCTCTGCCACTTCCCCACCTGCTTTCTCTCTCTTTCTCTAAAAATAAGTTAATAAACTTAAAAAAAAAAAAGAAAATGTGGAAACCTTTTTTTGTATTTCCTTTTATGAACACAACATAAAATTGATTATTCTAGAATATGACTTATATTTGCATTATTGGTCGGTGGGAATTACCTTTCCTCATAGAAAAATATGTAGAAGAGAAAAACTAAATATAAATATCATTGGTTATTTTATGAATAATTGGATTAAGTGTTAAAAATTTAGCAATGCTTTGAAGTCAAAATAGCCTTACATTTAGGCTTCTCCTATGCTTTTCACTATAACTAAGCTGTCCAGCTAAGCTGCCAACAAAATATGTAACTGAAAGAAAGAGAATAAGAGTTCAAAAATATGATTTTCTAAAATATCTCTTCCTGAGACTTTTTTGTCTTCCATTGAATGTTCCAGTTCTCACAACTATTATGAGTTGCTCACGCATTTTTTTTCCTCCTCCATAAGGAAAAAGGAGAAATATTTTTCAAGCATTTTTCTTCTGCTTCAACTAAGGGAATGATTGGATTATCAGGGTTCCTTCCTATCTCACCTATCAAGAAGCCATGATGTTCAACTTACAGATGAGAAGGTCAATTTTGTTATATTTATGGGTAATATTGCTCAGTTAAGTGAGGACTGAGATACACATAAGAGTCAGAATATATTGTGTTCTCAGTTATTTAAAAAGTAACCAAATGCTCTCTTAATCTTTTTTTCTTTCTTTCACTTGACACAAACATTTCCTCTAGAAAATGGTCAGAGGAAGGGAAAGCAAGTAAAATTAAATATAATATAAATATGTGTGTGTATTTATTGTTACCATTGTGATACATTTTTAGTTTAAAGAAAGAAATAAATTGGTGGTTTGTGAATTGTAGTAAAATTAGGTAGTTAACAACTTTTTAACTCTGACTCTATTTCAAAACAAAAGTTAAATTATTTGCTTATCGGGGTGCCTGGGTGGCTTAGTCGGTTGAGCGTCTGACTTCAGCTCAGGTCATGATCTCATAGTCAGTGGGTTCGAGCCCCACGTCAGGCTCTGTGCTGACAGCTTGGAGCCTGCTTCAGATTCTGTGTCTCCCTCTGTCTCTGCCCCTCCCCTGCTCATGTTCTGTCTCTCTCTGTCTCAAAAATAAATAAAAAAACTTAAAAAAATTGCTTATTTATTTAGTAAATATGTATTAAGTACTTATTATGTTCCAAGTGCTATGTTAATTTTTGGAAGACATAAAAATGAAATAAATAATTCTTGCTTTCATGATACTCACAGTCTAGCAGAGGAAACACCTAGCATGGGAAATCAGTGAATATTCAGTACGTATTTTTGCAATAAATATATGTGTAACTATAATGTGATGCATTCTATAAGTCATTCATATATTTGTATTTGTGTGTGTGTGTGTGTGTGTGTGTGTGTGTGTGTGTTATAGAGGCTGTAACTGTGCTATGAAGAATGCTGACTATATACCTTATATTTATTATCTTGGAATTATTACAAACAAAACCTTTCTGAAGAGGTAGAAATAGCAGTAGTTTCCTTCTTATTTAGTTAAACTAACCTCTGACAATTGTAATTCTCCATCTTTTGTGAAGGGTCTCGACGACAGAATATTTTACATGACTACATTTTGCTTTTTTAACACTTAGTACCTCTTTCATTACAGATTGAGAACAACTATAATTAATATCTTAAAAGAAAGTCACAACATAATTTCATGGATTTGTTTTAAACTTTTAAGAACTTCTTATTAAAGACTGCTTAGCATTGTTCAGTAACTCTCTTATGCTGAATAGCAATAATCATAGCCAGTTTTAAGTGAACAATTAGCATGTGCCAGCTTCTGTGATAGTCATTTTATATGCATTTTTAATTTCCTAACAATTCTGCAAGACAGAAATTATTATTACCTCTCTCACAATAGGGAAAGTAAGGTTCAGAGAGGTTAACTGAGTCAATTGCTAAGATCATTCTGCCTCCAAAGCCTGTGCTCCTTCTACTATAAACTTGTCACCCCAGAAATCCCCCAAAAGAATCCATGTTGTTCCAACTATAGACTCAATATTATGTTTTTAGCTGCACATCTAAACAGCAAAACATATCCTGCCATCTTCCACCTCTGATCAAATTATGTTGCCAAAACTGTTGAAGTATGCAGTTTACCAAAGTTAAGTGAACTAACTTGTTTTGTTTTTTTAATTTTAAGAAGCTAAATAGGACATAGAAATTAGAAAGTACACACCTTCAAAGTGCATGCCAGTTTGAGGACCCACTGTTTAAAACATTTTTTAAGTCAGAACTATCCTACATCATGAGTATTTTACCCAAATTCTGCTTATTTTAAAAGGTGCATTGCTTTATTAAACATTTATTTTGAGAGAGACAGAGAGAGACAGAGAGAGAGAGAGAGAGAGAGAATGCGCACGAGCTGGGGAGGGGAAGAGGGCGAGAGCGAGAGCAAGAGAGAGAATCCCAAGCAGGCTCTGCACTGTCAACACAGAGCCTGATGGGAGGCTCAAACCCATGAACAATGAGATCATGACCTGACTCGAAACCAAAAGTTGGATGCTTAACTGACTGAGCTAACTAGGAGCCCTTGCATTGCTTTTTTAGCAGTTTATATTAAAGTATAATTGTTGCTGATGGAAAGTAACACACAATTATTTGTTAAATTGAAACATTATAGCAGCATTTTTTTTTTACCTCCTACTGATTTTTTAATTATTTATTTTATTTTTATTTTTTATTTTAGGAGAGAGAAACAGAGGGGTAGGACGGGGCAGAGAGAAACAGAGAGATAACCTTTTTTTAAAATTGTTTTTAATTAAAAAGAGAGAGAGAGAGCAGGGGAGGGGCAGAGAGAGAGGGAGACACAGAATGCAGTTAGCACAGAGCCCCTATGCAGGGCTTGAACCCACAAACTGTGAGACTATGACCTGAGCCAAAGTCAGACGCTTAACTGACTGAGCCATCCAGGTGCCCTGAGAGAGATAATCTTAAGCAGACTCCACACTCACAGCAAAGCTTGACATGGGCTCAGTCATACAACACTGGGATCATGACCTGAGCTGAAATCGAGAGTTGGATGCTCAACTGACTGAGCTACCCAGGTACCCCCGGCCTCCTACTGATTTTAAAAAGAAATTGCTTGTATATTTATCTCAGTCATGTGGTTTATTTATCCCATAACACAATTTGATGTGAACATTTGTAAGAAAACAGATTTTAAAAATATAGTTCTTTATAAAGAATGTATAAAAGTTTTAATATCGATTGGCTTTGCAGCCTATCTCAAAATAACACTATACGATTTCAGCAGGGATTATAGTCCTAGAAACTTAACCCTTTTTTGTTCATCTGAAGATAACTTAAAATAATAGGGCATCATGATTTCTAATTCCTCTGCTAACTGTCCTGCATTCACCTCCATATCTATCATGGTAGCTCCTACATGTGCTGATCATAGGTATTGGGTCAAACTCCATTGAGTAGGATAAGTTAATGAGCTTCTCCGTGAGCTACTCATTTTGGCCTTGTCACTGGGATCTTTTCTAAGTTTGTAGTCTATTCTCCTGGGGCTCCTCTTTATGGACCTTCCATTGCAACCAGATTGATCTGTCTTTGCCATCTTTAGATTTTTCATACTCGATTGCTGTCTTCTCGCCTTCACACCAGACTCTATGTATCCTCCACTATCAGCTCTTTAAATCTTGCTTGCCTACCGTATTCTAATTGGAATACAGAAACCTTCCACAAGTCTCGTAACATCGTCCTGAATCAACAACTGGGAGCAGTGTTAGGTTAGCAGAGACCGATACCACCAGACTACTTGGCCTCACATCCCAGCTGTACCACTAAGAGATATGCGATTTTGGCCAAGATACTTAACCTCTGTTCTGCTAGGTATCCTTTCTGTAAAATGTATGGATAACAATAGAAATAAAATGAAAAGTGATGTGTTAATATCCGTAACATGTTCAGAACAGTGTGGCACATAGGTGGTCACTGAGCTAGTATCAAAACAAAATGTCAAATGGGATACAAAACCATAGCTGCCTACCACTGGTTGTCAGTTTCACTTGTTGCTGGTATTTACTTGTTGCTGTTTTTCTTTATAATTCATTCAAAGGGCCTTACAGTAAATGGATATTTTCAAGCTAATGAATTTTGAAAAAAATTAGGTTACTCATTGATATTAAAACAAAAGGGATCTGTCAAAACACTCTCAGAAGGAACTACTCAGGTATGCTAAAGAATAATTATCACCCTCTTCAGTTTATAGAATTGTTCACATACATTATTTCATTTTAAGCTCGCATGACTTTAAAGTCTTTAGCTTATTTAATGACATAACGGATACAAAATGAGACAAAACTAAAAAAAATAGCAACATGGATCATATTACATAAAAAAAATTAACCACCAGTAGCATCTCACATGCAAATTACTATGTTCTTCCGTAGCATATGTGACTGAACAATAATAAATTACGGAAGAGGGAACCAGGAAATAACTGTATCAACCCAGAATATCCTATTCTCTGCAAAGGCTCAAAGACATCTCTGGAGTGTCAAAGGCATGTCCTTCAATATTTAACTTTTTCACTCTTTGTTCCCCATCTCAAGTTGAACAATACGTTAATTATCCGATGAAGCGTTATAATTACTCTAACAGTTCCACTCTTACTTATAATTACTGCATCAACACTTTCTTTTTCATATGCTTCAATCTATACCTATTACATTGTCATGATGAAGACACATTAACATTATAATACCGTATAATTAGCTGATGAGCAATTAAATTATTCCACTGCTCTTGTTCTTCTTTGCCAAGAGGTTGCTTCCAAGCTCTATTATCTCCTCTTTCTCTACAGTTTGCTTTAGTGGTTCTTTTTCCCCAAAACAAAGAGGCTCATAAGCTGCATTCAAAGCATTTTGATTTCAAATTCAGAATGGGTAAGTGCTCAAGTCGGTGTTGGTCGAAGAACTAAATTGGCATTACAGACAAGTTTAAAATTATTTTCATTTTCTTTCTATGATAGAAAGAATTGCAAATCTGTATAACACAATAAAACATTGCAGGGTCATTCTTTCTAAATACCGATTTTTTTCACTTGTTATTTAAAAAAATAAAATTCTCCATAATTTAGAAGATAACTGTCTAAACTGTATTAAATTCCATCTGAAATAGAGCCTTCTTGAATTATTTTGTAAATAATTCAAATTGAGCTTTAAAGAGGTGAACATATAATAAAATCATGAATCATATAACAAAGTCAGGTATAACTGACTATAACAGCATGCTGCCCAGTGAAAGCAACCAGGTATCTGATTCACTGATTCCTTCTTTTTTCTCTTTGCATGTGTTTATGCCATGTATAAAATAATAATAATAATAATAATAATAATAATAATAATAATGATAAATCTATCCTTCTGACTTATCCAGCAGGCACTAAATACGTTTTCCCTTATGTGCTCATGATCTGTCTTTGTGATTTTAGTCTTTGTCTTGGTAGTTTCCTATGAGAAAACAGATCTCTCTCCTTGACTGAAGAATTATTTTAGCCCCAATAAACTTTAGAACTAATTGGACTACAATTTTAATGACTCCAACATACTTGGTGTCCACATGGTTTATCACTGTGATCGCTTGCTGCATCTATATAGCACACTAGCTCAGTTGTCGTGTGGTTCATATTTTATATGAGAACTAAATCTTTCTTAGATAATGACTTTGGAGTAACATTATGAGCTATGAAAGAAAAGTGGAATTCATTTTAGAAGCACGGCCTCCTTCAATAAAACGACTTTTGTTGTCTCAGTTTAGTTTCCTTAGCCATGAGGCAGAGGACAATCTATCGAATACACCAGTCTCATATGCAGGAACTTGCCTCTTCACCAAGAAAAGCCAGATGGGCCCTGCTAACTTCAGAATGCTATTTAGGATTATTAGTATCAATATACTTGAAAAGTAATGATAAGCAAGTTACCTCTGTCTTGATACAGGCAAATGATTAAGTTCTTACTTAAGTGACAACTGCTTCAGTGATAATCCTGTGATGTTCAAAGTCCTTAACCGTAATTTGGTATTTTTAAACTGAAAAAGACTCATACTTTATAGAGGTTCATTGTTTATTTTGCTTTTGGTCAAAAATGATGTGTCAAACTCTGACAAACTGTGTGAGTACTGCCATTTGTTTTTGAATTCTGTTATGGGGAAAAAAAAAGTTATCTAACTAGAGGTAGGCTGTACTTTATATCAAATATAACTTGGTCTAGTGACAGATATTAAAGTTCAAAAGGTATCAAAATGCAATCAAGACTAACTCATTCAGGATTTTAGATAGAATGCTAGCTAGAATGACCTGAGACTCTCACTCCAAATTTATTAATACATTGTAGATAAGAATCTTATATTGATTTTAATAATTTATGCAGTAAAAATGTCTACTATTTTCCGTTCTCATAAATAGGGTTCTTAGTACATATGTTAAAAGCAGAAGTACCTAAACCTTGAATCGGGCCCTGCTCCAACACTTACTACCTGTGTGACCTTGAACAAATTATTTAATCTTCGTAAGCCTATTTTGCAGCTATAAAATAACAGCAGTACCAATCTTGTAAGGTTACTGGAAGGATAAAATGAGAAATTTAATGTAAAGCACTTAGCACAGTGCCTAGCATAATGTAATCACTCAATAAATATTAAATAGTATCATTATTCACTATTATCAGCTTAAAGGTTATTTTTCTTTCTCTTCTTTGGAAAACACCTCATACAAAGTTTATAATCATCAGGTGCTATGATTTCTCATAAAGCATTTTATATGGAAAAGATTGTAATTGTTTTTAATCCAAGTGTTTTATGGGCACTTTCTAGGGACATACATTTAATTAGTGCCCAAGTTAGTGCTATGTGCAGTGCCCCCACTGCCAGTACTTTATTTAAGAGTTCTGTGAAATATGCATAATTGGTGATAGTCTTTAAAAAAACATATTTTAATCATAAACAAAAATTACAACCTGAACCAAAATGTGAATTTTATAATCACTTGTAGCTCATTTGGGCTCTTGTAATTAATTATTCAAGATATAATATCAATAAGTTTATTTTGTTCTATATAAGAGAACACAATTTCTATTTTGCATACCAATTTTTCTGCCACCCTTCATCACTGAAGTACTCTTTGTGTACATCAGTACACAAAGTACATCAGTACATGTACATCAGTACATCAGTACTGATGTACATCAGTACATCACTGAAGTACCCACTTTTAAACAGACAGCACCATTATTACTTTCACAATGAAAGTAATGCTTCTGGAATTTATTCTGCTATATTCCCAATTGATGTTCTTATATCACAATAAACTTTAACATCTACTGGCTTTGAAAATTCTCTTCCACATTCTCTTGAAGACTACATAAATCTTCAACCCCTAATCATAAAACTTTTGATGGTAGCATTCAATACTTCAAAAATAAATACAATACTTATGATTTGCTACTGCTATCTGGAGGATCTTGTTTCCATATCCCCTAAAACTGATGCTCTTATGGTTAAGAAAAACTCTCATATCCCTAAAGCCTAATAATAGAAACAGGATACACAGATGCTCCCAAATGAAGCTGGTTACACTATAATTTTTTTTTTTCTTTCCTCCTTTCTTGCCAGTACCAACTGTTACCTGTTTGGGTGGGAAGCTACAGAGATTGACAAGGCTCTCCAAAGTAGATAGGAATTAAAAATCAACAGTTTCTGGCAGCAATGTGGTCAAAGATCTAATAATACGCCTTCTTCAGGGCATGTGGGTGGCTCAGTCAGTTAAGTGTCTGACTTGGGCTCAGGTCATGATCTCATGGTTCATTGGTTGGAGCCCTGCATCGAGTTCTGTGCTGACAGCTCAGCACCTGGAGCCTGCTCCGGATTCTGTGTCTCCCTCTCTCTCTGCCCCTTCCCCACTCTCTCACTCTCACTCTCTCTTACTCTTTCTCTCTCAAAAATAAACATTATTTTTTTAAATAATTCTTCATATTTTGTTGTTACCAGTTATGTAATAATATTAACATAATAGCCATCCAAAGCATGGTAAGTAGTATGGCCCTCATTCAGTTTCCAAATCCCATCCCAAGAAGCATCTTCAGAAGATCCAAGCTACTACTGAAGATCTGGCCTCAGGCAGGGTTAAGTAAGAGTGGAGAGTACCTGGAAATGTGACTTAACAGTGCCAATGTGGAAGGCAGATAGGAGTTAGGGTTGACAGATGAACATGAAAGGTGCCTGCCTCTCTTATAGATGAGCCACTGCTGCATCCAAGAATAGCTTTTACAATCAAAGCAGTCTGCTGAAATAACCAAGAGTGACAATCAGCTCTTAACTTCAAAAGGGAACTTCACATTCTCTGATGCTTCATTTACAAATGTCCAGTAGTATTTTTCAGACAGAGATGAGTACTTGTGGCTACTTTACTAGCCATGAACAGAGATGTCAAACTCTTATACTCTGCATCATCGATACACTCTATGGAATGAATAATTGTAGACTTTGTGGTATTCAGGGATTCTCTGATCTCAGCTACCACATCTCACCATCTACAGTTTGTCTCTGAAAAAGATTTGGATAAATAACTAAAGATAAAACGCCCCAATGCACATCACGTTTTCCAGACATGTGAGATAGAGGAGAGAACCTAAGAAAGGTAGTTTTGAATAGAGATATGGAAGGTCTAAAAGATGGAGATACCTACTTTTTATGAGACATGATGTGGAAAAAAAAAAAAAGGAAAACAGAATCACAGCAGATCAGTGTTGCAAGAGCCCTAACAGAACAAATTAACTCCCTCCTTTTAGGGAGGAAGGAACTGAGGCTCAGAGAGGTGAATGCCATTAACCACATTTGCCACATAGTAAATGGTAGGACAGCTGGGAGTTCAGTTTTCCGACCCTAAAGCAATAACTAAACCAGTAAGGGAGTATTTTGCTATTTATAATTAAATGTGTTCAGTTTTGAAAATAAAAAAGTTAAACATATAAGAGAGTCTAGATCTGACACTTAATGACTCCTACATAAATTCCCTTTTATGCATTTAATAGTACCTGGAAATACTGCTGATTTTTTTTTATCATTTATTATCATTTTTACCAATTAGTATGATTGCACTATAAAGAAAGATTTTGTATTACAGGCCAGTGATTCTTATATTTTTTCCATCAAATCACCTATTGGACATTGCAAAGCGGTGGGAAATTCCACAGACAGGAAATTTGGAGATCATGGCACAAATTTGTAAGGTCCAACAGAGAAATTTCTTAAAGAGTGATATTTCATCTTAAAAGAGTCATGAAACATTTTCTATTTGCTCGTTTTCATGGGAAAATAGTGTTTCCTTCCAAAAGTTCTGGGTAAATAAGCGTTCCAAAGATGTACAACTTTTATTCTGCCTAACATCACAGAATGTTGCATATTCTCAGGAGTTCATATGCCTTTCATGTACTAGTTATAAGCTATCTCCCTTTCGCTTTAGAAACCTATCATAGAAATAAATAAGCACAAAATCTCAATGCAAAATAATCCATATATAAAGCCCCTTTTCTGGTTCTCTGTTCCATATAACAATTCTTTTCAAAACAAAACACATAATTTTAAGGAAAGAGAAAATTCACGTTTAAGCTTTAACTGCATATTTTAGTGTTGTCCTACAGTAAAATAAAAAATATGCTTAATTGCATACCTCTAATATTCCTTAAACCTAAACAAAATCTACCTACATTTCCAAATCACCCAGTATTGTTAAAGCTCAATATTTACTTATGTTGAATAACATACATCTATCAATTGACTAATCAAACCAAAAATACTACATATTCTCTTTAGTTTCAATAGCTCACCTAAAATGGATTTGGGCAGGACAAAAGTATAAAATACATTTCACAAAAATCATAGGATTTTTCAAGAATGGAAAACAACCTTAATCTTCTCATCCTTTCCGTCTGCCCATGCTTGAAGATTCTCCACAATGTTTTTGTTTTTTTTTTTTTATGTTTATTTATTTATTTTGAGAGAGAAAGATAGTTGGGAAGGGGCAGAAAGAGAGGGAGAGAGAGTACCCAAGCAGGCTCTGCACTATCAGGGCAAAGCCTGAAGCGGGGCTCAATCTCATGAACTGTGAGATCATGATCTAAGCCAAAATCAAGTGTCTCTCTCTCTCTCTCTCTCTCTCTCTCTCTCTCTCTCTCTTTTTGGAAGCTTAACTGACTAAGCCATCCAGGCACCCCTCACAATATTATTTTTTTAAACAAATATTTACAGGAAGCTTGATATGTGATAGTTCTAAGATAGTATGTCCCTGTTTATAGTGTTCTGAGTTTATAGTGTTCTGATAGTAAACATAAGTATATAATAAGTAAAGCATGATAGGTTTCTGCAGAGAATTAAAACAAAGTAACATAATGGGGTTGATGTGTGGAAAGGGGGTTATGTTTTATTGGGTGCTCATGAAAGTCTCTCTGAGAGATGATATTTAAGCTGAGCCCTAACCTGACAGGAAAGATGTGATGCATATAAAATCAGAAAAGAAAAAATTCAGGAAAATAAAGTAACTACTTTTCAAAGTTCCCAAGACAGGAATACAGAGAGTGCCAAAAAGCTAGAGCAACATGGTTAAGGAAGAGCAGAATGAAATCCTGTACAATTTCATTATTTTACAAAAGGGTACAGAATTTGGACTTTAAATACAATGGGAATGTTGAGTATTTAAGTAATGGTGTGATGGCACTATGTCCTTTATTTCACTATTTTTTTTTTATTTTTTTTTCAACGTTTATTTATTTTTGGGACAGAGAGAGACAGAGCATGAATGGGGGAGGGGCAGAGAGAGAGGGAGACACAGAATCGGAAACAGGCTCCAGGCTCTGAGCCATCAGCCCAGAGCCCGAAGCGGGGCTCGAACTCATGGACCGCGAGATCGTGACCTGGCTGAAGTCGGAGGCTTAACCGACTGCGCCACCCAGGCGCCCCTTCACTATTTTAATCTTAGTAACAGTTGTGTAAAGTAAGGATTGCAAAAGTTGTGGCTGGAAAGTATGGAAGCTAGGATAGTGACCCATGTGGTTTGGACCAGGGTGCTTGTAGGAGAGCTGGGAACAAATATACATGATTAGGACGTGTCTGGGGGGGAAAATCAATGGCACTGGCTGACAGTTTGCATAACAGTGGGTGAGGAGAAGATAGAAATAAAAGATAATCTCTAGATATTTGGCTTAAGCAATTGAGCAGGCAGAAGTGCCATAATCTAGAGGAAGTAGAGGAAACTAGGGAATAATTGGTTGGCAGTGGGAAGATGGAAGCTAAGAATTCTGTTTTCACTATATAAATTTTGAGACCCATATTTCATACCAACGTGAAGATGTCACAGAAGCAGTGACACATTTAAATCTAGAGTTGAAGGGAGTTGACAGGGCTGGAGAAGTATATTTAGGAATCACAACAGACACCTAAACCACAGGACTGAATGACATCGTCTAAGGTAAGTATGTTGACAGAAAATGAAATACATCTGGAACACTTCAAAATGCAGAAAAGAAGCAGAGGAAAAGGTTCCAGTAAAGGAAACTGAAGCTGTTTAGTATATTTTCTTAGAAAAAAATAATGGCATAGTTAAAAGTAGAAAAAGCAATATGTATCTTACGTATATTTAAATACATCACATATATACAAATGCAAATAAGGGTTCAATAAATATGTGTAAAGATGTGTATGTATAAACACATGTGCCATAAGTATTCACATACCAAGTGAATTATTTGGCCAAAATAAACCCACACACGTATGTAAAACACAGACAAAGAACACACCCCTCCTTACTGACTACCCATGTGTTTCTTGAAGGCTATCTGCAAACCTTTCCCCCAGAGATTTTTTTTCCTTGGTACTTTATACTAAGTAGTTCTACTGTCTCTAGTCTGTAGAGCTGGAGTTTCACTAGCTCCTCTTTCCATTTATTTTTAAGAGACAGAGAGAGTTTGCAAAAGTGGGAGAGGGGCCGAGGGAGGGAAAGGGAGAGAGAGAAGGGGGGAGAGAGAGAGAGAGAGAGAGAGAGAGTGTCCCACACCACAGTCCCCACCCTCAGAGCAGAGCCTAATGCAGGGCTCCGTCCCACAACCCTGGAATCATGACCTGAGCCAAAATCAGTAGTCAGATGCTCAACTAACTGAACCACCCAGGCACCCCATCTCTTTCCATCTCTTCATCTTCATTATCCCCTTCTAGTTTGTCTTCTCCACCCAACCCTAACATTTCCATCTCTTGAAGATTACACCCTTCTCACTCAACTGTCTCTAAACACAGTATTCAAATTCGCCCTCATGCCTCCTTGTGTGTGAGCAAATTCATCAGTGTGCTTAAAGGGATGCAGACCTTTTATTTTATTAGGAGCACTAGTCTACCTGTTAAAGGATGAAAAGTGGGCCAAGTCCTTGTAGGCTTATCTAGTATGGTTGGGTCAGAGAGTCTCACATATACAGAGGAGCTTTCAGAGTCTAACAAAAAAGTAATTACCTGGAGAATTATGTTTTTCCATCAACTAGAATTTCTGTCAGTCGATGAATACAATAACTATTCAGGTATTCCATTCTGATTATTTAAATGTGAACACTGATGGCACCAATGATTTTGCTTCGTCTCTTAAGACATGGAAAAGTCTGAAACAGCAACTCTCCTTTTCCTATTGTACTGAATTAAATACATTTTTTGTGAGACTACATCATTGTTATTTTATGCAATTAACTTTTTTTTGATAATGAAATATGTATTACTTCCTCAAATTTTAACAATTGTAAGTATGAGAAGAAAAATGAAAATAGTTTTATGAAAATATATTATTAACTATAGCTCTTAAATAATACTGTTAAAATACATATTTGACACCTTTCTTCTTAAATTCCTTAATCCTCTGAATAAAAAGTAAAGGCATTTTCCCATATCAGACAAAAATAATATAAATATAAATCTCTTAGTAGGGTAAGAGCATCACATGCGTCTCCTGTAAGTTAGTGCAATGTATATATAATCTTCTTAGTTGGTACTTCTAATGGAAATATGGAATATGTTTTGACATCATGTTTTGTTAGATATAAAATAAGAAAAGCCCATGTGGGATGAAGAAGCAACACAATAAAATGAATAAATAATTGAAATGAGAGAATCAGACTATAAAGATAAGGCCCCAAGAGTAACATAATCGAGAAGAGAATTTTGCAATTCCATAAAAAATTAAGAAAAATCATAGATGATTTAATTAAAAAACATTAGAGAAGAAACTTTTAAAGGTTTAGAGATAATTATCTAGATTGCACTCTATATTACACACCTTATAGAAATACAAAATAAAACCAGTGTCATGTTTTTACCCAATTGGAAAAAGTTTAGCAAGTGTGTGATATAATGGATATTTTCTCAGTCCTGGCAAAAAAAAATTTCAGCACCTCTCTGGAAAACAAATTAACTTCATGTATCCAGAACCTTACAAATGGCCATATCTTTTGCTTTGGTAATTACACTTCCTCAAATATATCCTAGAAAATATTCAACAGTAGATATAAAGAATTTTATACCCAAGGATGTTTTCCCAACATTATTTGTAATTGTGAAAGTTTGAAATATATTTAAGTAAAATGTTGGAATTAGGTGCATCTATAGACTAGAATATTATACAGTCATTATAGATGCTTGAAAAATTTTTAAGGGCATGAAGAAATATTTATAATATGAAGCTTAATTAAGAAAATTAGTAAGCTTCTCTGAATATACATTATAACTTGCATGTGTGAGAGAAACAGACTTATACCAATGAATTGGGGAGGGGCAGTAAGTTGCAGGTGTTGTTTATAATCTATTGATTTCTAGATATTTCTGAATTTTTAACTAAAGATTTATGTATACATACATATAGTGAGAATTTTTTTTAAGAAAAATGAAGCTAAGAAATAATGTAAATTTCCATAATGGATATCAAGTAAGATAACACCCAAAGTAATTCCCAATGGTTTTGGCAAGAGGTAAGCAAACAGTTACCAAAAAAAGGACATTTCTAGTCAGGTGATAAAAGCAGGAGCTGGAGTTACACAGTTGGAGAGCAAATGCAGAATTTGGAAATGGGGACAGTGGGTGAGTGTGGCCCTTTTATAAAACTTGGTCATGAAGAGCAAAACAGATACAGGTAGAAATGTCACACCTGTGGTCTAATTACACAGGACATTCGATCAAGTATGGGATCTGTCCTCAAGAAACATAACATTTTACAGGGTTTTCCTCTCATATTTATATCTTCTACCAAAGAGACTGGGGAGTGTGACCCAGCAGTTACCTTTCAATTCCATACTTTCTGCCTAATTTGTTGAGGCTTCATATAAACAACCTTGCCTTAAGAGTTTCTCTAAGTATTCCCCCATCACTAAACCTCTCCCCAATTTTGACTCTAAATTATACTATATACATGTATCTTGAGTGCTTCTAAAACATATTCCTTTTCTTATTAAGGCAGTAACTGCTGTGCATACATTTAAAAAATAAACTTTTTCTCCAAATTTGTTACATTAGTTTAAAGGAAAAATAAGGAAAATTTAATATGAAAAAATACCAAAAAGAAGAAAGTAGTTACCTAGAAAACAAAAGCAGTAAGCTTCATGATGATGATAATTTGGATCTGACACAAAAGCAAAGACAACAAAAGCAAAAAATAAATAAATAGGACAACATCAAAGTAAAAAGCTTCTCAACAGCAAAGGATATCATTAACACAATGAAAAGGCAACCTCCTGACTGGGAGAAAAATATTTGCAAATCAGACATCTGATAAGGAGTTAATATCCAAAATACATAAAAACTCATAGACCTCAATATAAAAAAAAAATGATTCTATTATAACATGGGCAGAGGAGCTGAATAGGCATTTTTCCAAAGAAGACACACGGATGGCCAATAGGTACATGGAAAGGTGTTCAACATCAATAATCATCAGGGAAATGCAAATCAAAACCACAGTAAGATATCACCTCACACCTATTGGAATAGCTGTTATCAAACGCCCAGCTATAAAATAATAGGTTAGGTAACATATAGAATGGTGACCAGTGTTAAAAATACTGTACTATATATTTGAGAGCTGCTAAGAGAGTACATCTTAAAAGTTCTCAACACACACACAAAAAATTGTAACTGTGTTTGGTGATGAATGTTAACTAGACTTATTCTGGTGATTGTTTCACAATATATATAAATTTCAAAGCACGTTTTATACCTGAAACTAATATAATGCTGTATGTCATCTAAATAACAAAGCAAAACAAAACAAACCAAAAAACACAAGATATATTACCACACAGTTGTTTGGGTTGATCATTCTCAAAATTTACTCAACAGAAATCTATTATTGAAGAACTATAGAAAATCTATATTGAAGAACTTCATTACATCCCCTAAGACCCTTGACTTTAAATTGTCTTTGTTGACAATTCAGGATATTGTATAATCAATTCTAGCTACAAAGAACTTACAAATAAATGGCATTATTTAGTTTTTCTGACCTAAAATATACTAGCTTTTGCTATTAATTTAAAAACTAAGTAACCCAAATATGTGTATGCTTATATTCATGTCATTTTTAGTACAAGAAATGGACATTTATCTCATTTGCTTCCAATAAGTGGGTTAGGGTTGAGGATGATGGGGAGCAGAAGACATTGCAAGAGAAGTTCTCATGGATGAACAGATAAAATGATTTGAAATTATAAGACAAAATATTACCTTTTTGGTATAGAATAGAGTGGTCAGTCTGTGAATCTTTGGATAAACTGTAAATATCAGCTCATCAAATATGATTTATAAATTCTTCTCACACTCAATACTCTGTAGATTTCACAATTTATGTATTATATTCTTTATAAAATAAGGAAAGTGGTTTACTTAGAATCTATGAGCACATGTCTATGCCTTGAATTTAAAGATAATGCAAAACTAATATTTAGGTAATCAATTACCAACCAGACTCTCTCATTTTGTGCATTTATATAGATAGGGCATGTACACAACATCCCAAATATGTAAAGTTCATGTTAAATTTAAAATGATTCTCTGGAAATATGCCTATTTAAAACAGATGTGAATCAAATTGGCTATCATTACATTTGCCAGAAAGTTATAGTAGGAGCAGAGGGGAAAGTAAATTATCTCAATTTTGTATTAAACTAAATACCACAATTGAAGGAGTGGGGTGGAGTGGTGGGGGAAAAAAAGCTAATTAAGGAAAAGAATGAGGTACGACTGGGTGGCTTAGTTGGTTAAGTGTCTGACTTTGGCTCAGGTCATGGTCTCACAGTTTGTGAGTTTGAGCCTTGTGTTGGGCTCCATGCTGACAGCTCAGAGCCTGGATCCTGCTTCAGATTCTGTGTCTCTCTCACTCCTCATTCTCTGCCCCTGCCCCACTCACACTCAGTCTCTGTCTCTCTCAAAAATAAGTAAACATTAAAATATATATATATTTGAAAAAAAAAGGAAAAGAATGGCAAAAATGAGGTATCTCTTAACAAGAAGATCCTCCAGTGAAACTTCCAGGATCACGATCTGGCCAAAGAAGCAAGCAGAGGAGGGTTTATCATAAAGACAAATAAGGCATAAGCTTCAGGGCCCCTCATTTGCACATGTCCCTTTTGAGGCTCTAAACCTAATTTAACATCATAATTTTATATTCTTAATGACGAAACCTCCATCTCCATATTTTTACAGACTTCAAGTCTCTTATAACCTAGATATCACCCTGGAAGCAAATGAGAGAAAGAGCTGCCATATCTGTATTTAAGTTTAATTTGCCATTGAGTTTGGGTAGAATGCAGATTATGTGATGGCTTTCACCTGTTCAAGATATGAATTTCCATTTCTTTTTTTTTAACTTCTTTTTTTAACGTTTATTTATTTTTGAGAGACAGAGCATGAGCGGAGGAGGGGCAGAGAGAGAGGGAGACACAGAGTCCGAAACAGGCTCCACACTCTGAGAGGCAGCACAGAGCCCGATGTGGGGCTCGAACCCACAAACCACAAGATCATGACCTGAACCAAAGTCAGACGGCCAACGGATTCAGCTACCCAGGCGCCCTGAATTAACATTTCTTAAATAAACTCAGCAAATATTTTATTTGTATCAAAGAACAGACTGGAAAACATAACCAGGTATTTTAAAGTTTTAATACAGTTGAAGCTGGCTGCTCAGCCAGTAAAGTATTCCCAGGATTGTGCTCTCAAATGGAAAATTCTGAGAGTATGGTTAAAAAGAAAATGTTTAGGGACATTTGGGGTAGCTCAGTCAGTTAAGCAACCGACTCCTGGTTTTGGCTAAGGTCATGATCTCATGGCTTCCTGGGGTCAAGGCCCGTGTGGGGTTCTGCACTGGCAGGGCAGAGCCTGGTTGGGATTCTTTCTCCCTTTCTCTGCCCTTCCCCCACCAGTGTTGTCTGTCTTTTAAAAAAAAGAAAAAAGGTTTAACTCAAAATTGAGTTGACTCAATGGATGAGTGAAAACAATACAAAGAAGGTGAGTTATCTTTTAATGTCTAAGAAGATTTCTCCCTGAAATATTGGAGATTTCATTTAACTTTTTTTCTTAAAATAATATGTATACTCTCTTAATAAAGGTTTTTTTTTTCATCTTTTTTGAATAGTCAATTTCATTACCAGTGTTTGGTATTGAAAGTCATTCTCAAATGGAATTACTTGGGAAGAATTGTGAGGTTACACTGCCTAGCAAGAATTACCACTATATTTTGTTGTCTATTTGGATTACAGACGCAAGGTTCTATAGATGTAATTTTCAGGACAGAACACTTACATTCTTCAGCATACTACTTTAACTCAACAATCACTATATGCAAGGCACTGGTTTAAGACTTAGAGAAAGATACAAAGATAAATTAAGACATGTTCTTTGCCTTAGTGTCAATCATACAGATTATTCAATATCAGTAATTGATTCTTTAGTGCAACAGATTCCTTGAACAAAGATAACCGTTTTGCATTTTGCATGTGATAGGGAAACATTTTATCAGAAAAACAAATAATAATTATGAATCTGTTAACCACACATCTTGCTGTCACATTCTGTTTCCTCCAGGAATGTATAACCTGAGGCATATGACAAGGACTCCTAGACAACAGTATCATAGAATACATTATACTATTTTCAATATTTCCTCACAAACTATAAACTAAAACCCATTTCCTTTAGTTTAGCATTTAAAAACCCTTTACATTCTCACCTCAACTTTCTTCGAAAACCTCCACTTTGTCTCTATATAACTCTGGCTAGGAACTCCCTCTTCTGAACAACTCTGTGTCTTGGCAAGTTTGTCCCATTTATTCTGTTTTTCTAAGTATCCAAACACTATTTACTTAAAAAAAAAAAAAGAAAAAAAAAGAAAAAAACTAAGTTCAGAACTACAGTCTCCACAAAGCTTCTCTTGATGACTATAGCCCATGATACACTTTTTCACTGTTTCTTTTTGTGGGTTTTTTTAGCAGATAATTTAGAACAGAAAGAGAAAGAACTATTACATCTCTGAATTTTTTTGATGCTGAAACTTGATTTTCTTCTTTTGTTTTTAACTGTGATAAAACACATATGACATAAAATGTACTATCTTAACCATTTTTAAGCATAGAGATCAGAAGTGTTAAGTACATTCACACTGTTGTACAGCCAATCTCCAGAATGCTTTTTATTTTACACAATTGAAGCTCCCTACCGATTAAATGACAATCCCCATTCTTCCCTACCCTCAGCCCCTGGCAGCAACCCATGGTACCTTCTGTCTGTATGGATTTGCTACTCTAAGCATATCATATAGGGGGATGACATGGTATTTGTGTTTTGTGATTGGCTTATTTCACTTAGCACAATGTCCTCAAGATTCATCCATGTTGTAGCACAGGTCAGAATTCTCTTCCTTTCTAAGGCTGAATAATATTTCCATGTACGTATATACTACATTTGCTTATTCACTGGTCAAGGGACACTTATGTTGCTGTGACCTTTTCTCTATAGTGAGCAATGCTGCTATGTGAAATTTACTCTTTCAAGATCTAAAACCTAGTGTAGTAAGCAAAAATCTTAGATGGCCCCAAGATTCCCACCCCCTTGTGTATATGCCCTGCATAATCCTCCCTCCTTGAGTATAAAGGACTTTAATATGATGAGATATCACTCCATGCTTATGTTACTTTATATGAAGGAATGGATTCTGAAGATGTAAGTAAAGGCCTTATCAATTGACTTTGACTTAATCAAAATGGAGATTGAACTGGGTAAGCTCACCCTAATTAAATGAGTCCTTAAAAGAGGATAGAATTAAAGCCAGAGAGAGATTTCATCCTTTTCTTAAAGAAGCAAATGATCATGTTGTGAATCTGTTATGGAGCTTTGTGACAAGAATCTAAAGGTGGACCCTTAAGGTTTGAGAGTTCTCAGCCAATAACATGCAAGAGAATGAAGACTTCAGCTCTACAACAACAAGGCATGGAATTCTGCCAACAACCAATGACTTGGAAGAGAACCCAGAGCCTGATATGAGAGTGCAATCCAGGCAGACACCTTGAGGTCTTTAGCAGAAGACTGAGCTAACCTGTACCCAGATTCATGACCAAACAGAAACTGTAAGATAATAAATTTGTTTTAAGTTGTAGTAATTGGTTATGTAGCAATAAAAATAAAGAAATCTAGTTTTGGATTTGGGGTAGAAGTCTTTCTTCATTTCCATTATTTCTTAAACACAGACTACAAACCATAATTATGGCATCTCTGTTAAATTAATGTCACCTTTGGGAACATCAAATATACAATGTATGACATATTTAAGGGATAGTAATGTTTGTTCAACTTTTTGCTGACATAAAGATAATTGAATTTATACAGAGGTACTTCTGATTGTTTTTCAGATCTATTTTTTACAGTTTTGTTTCCCCTATTATTTTTTGTTATTATTGCTATTTGTATGCAAGTCTGATACTGGTACCCAACTGTATATTTGTGTATCCTAGTATGTTTTGAATTGGGAAAGTAGAGAATCATGCTTACTTGTATTGTCTCTATATAGTTAGAACAGTGATATTTTAGATTTTTTTTTCTGTGTATCTCTCAGTATTTGAAGTTATCAGAACAATAGAGATGTGAGTTTAAAGGAGGAGAGAATATTATAAGAATATCAATTGACTGTTGATTTTTACCTTATTTTGAAAAGTTCTCTTCACTGAAAGCTCTCACCAGGCAAAATTGCTTTATAGGAAGTGATGTCTTTGTCTCAAATGGTTTTTGCCCCTCAGGTGACTCTAGTGAGTCAGAGAAACCTGTGTGGGCTTCAGACAGAATTATTGCACCTCACTTCACAAATCAGAACTATGGGATACGTTATCTACTACTTTCTAAGTCTACACTCCACATATAATTTACTGACCCATTAATAAAGCGTATGCGTTTTGATTTTTTTTCCAGTAGTGGCAATTGAGTTAAAAGTTTGAGAAAACTTACAGATAAGAACAGTGAGAAATACAATACCAGAAGGCAGTAGGGGAGAAACATAAACCAGAGTCACTTTTTCAAGAAAAACAGGAGGAATTCTGATAACACATTCCTGCAAATATCAAGTTTCAAGTATTTAAATCTTTAAAATGTATTTTTCATGTTTTTACTCTGTTTTCCCCTAACCCCTCCTTTTTGTAGTGTGTGCTCTAATGTACTTTCTGAGCCAGGGCAGGTACCATTACCTGAATAACTTTGTGACTAAGTCAAGTTCTTAGGTCTGAAAACTTCCAAGCATAAAATCTAGATTTAGGGTATTTAAAGAGATTTTTGTATATATACCCACTTTCTAAATGCATACATCTTAATGCACATCTCTAATATAATCACTTTATTACTTTAAATTTCTTTGTAAGAAAATTTACTTTCTCCTCATGTTTGCAGACACGCCAGGTGATAAAAGGATGGAATGCTTTAACACTCCTCCCCACTTGCCATAGTCCTCCTGATTTGATTCTGGTTTTGCTCCTTTGGACTTAAATGATCTTTCTGGTACAGTACTGGGTAGAATAGCATTTGAAAAATAAAACAAAGGTAGAATGTTTAAAATGGTCTTGACGAATCTCTAAATTCTATACCTGGAACTAATATTATACTGTATATTAACTATCTGGAATTTAAACAAAAACTTAGAAAAATAAACAAATAAAATGACATTAATGCTCTTCTGTTGAAATTACTTCTAGAGTAAATAATTAAGTGGGAACTAATCTCACCAAATTTCACTGTAAAATTAAGTATTACTCTCTTAGTTATCTGAGATAGTATGGAAAATAAATGGACTGCAATTGGGATGAGGGTGATTTCTCATTCACTTTTGGCTCTTTTTTTAAATTTCCTTTTGCTCTGATAACTAAGAACCTTGTAGTTGTTTTCTGTTTTTTTAAATATTAGATCCTTAAATAAAGCAGGCAAAAATAATCCACTACTACCACTCCCAAGCCACCTCCAAATAATGGGAATTTCTGGCTTGTTTGCAACAGAAAGGTACATCTGCAAGCTTCTGTAACAGACAACCAGGAAATGTAAAGGAACAGCAGCCTTTCTGTACAAACCAATATTGTAACTGGAATAGCAATCCGTCTTCCAGGGAACAAAGGCACTGCCACAAGGAGTCCAAGTGTTTGCTCTTTGCCAACATTCCCCCAAATCTACAGACATTTTTAGAAAGAATGCCTACACCTCCTATTCAGAAAGTAAAAAGGAGATCGGCTAAGCTTTGAAAGGTAATATTTGGGTTGTGTCAGAGCCTAGCATTCTATTTCTTTGTTCTGCTTCTGAATTCACATTGACATACAAATCATTTCATTTCTTTAAGTATTTTAAGGTAATTTCTTTGAATTACTCTATAAGTAATTTATTTAGGTGCTCTAGGTATTAAACATGAAAAATAACTTTAGATGTAAGGATTAAAAGTGAGGCATGAGGACAAATTGTTATCAACCGAGTTTTCTTTAAATAGAGCGAATCACATAGTATTCACAAAAGCTTTTATTTTTTTAAGGCTCCTACATATATATTTAAAGAATATTTTCAACAATTTTCATAGTGTACTTAAAACTGAGGTTACTTTCATCTTTTGCATGATATAATTTCTTATAGCAGCTCAAGTGATAAAGCTTCTGAATTCCTCTATTGAAAACAAAAATACCCTCTTACAGTAATCATGGAAGCATGAGGATTAGTATGTAACACTCAAACTAAAGAAAATTTAAAAACAAAGCAACCACATCTTAAACTATAATATGATCACCTTCCTTTTACTTCTTCCTTATTCCTTCTCTATGATCTTCTATTTCTCTTACTCGCTATTTCCTATTTATTTGCAAGGTGAAGTTTTATATTAATCTAAATTTTAAGACTTTTTCAAAAAAATGTTTAATGTTTATTTATTTTTGAGAGAAAGAGACAGAGATAGAGCATGAGCGGGGGAGGGGCAGAGAGAGGAGACACAGAATCCAAAGCAGGCTCCAGGCTCCAGGGCTGTCAGCACAGAGCTGGACCCGGGCGGGGGCGTGAACTCATGAACCACGAGACCATGACCTGAGACAAAGTTGGACACTTAATCAACTGAGCCACCCAGGTGCCCCCTAAATTTTAAGACATCTTAAATACTATTACCCATTGTGGTTATTATAATCATAATATCCTTATTGTTATATATATTTAACCATTTCTAAAATACCATGATGTTTGAGTACTACAAAACAACACATAACTACAATATATGAATTTGGGCCAGAGTCAGACCGAGGGTCACATTCTAACCTTAGCACTTGCAAAATTTGTGGCTTCAGTTTTCTTACATATACAATAGGGATAATACCTAACAGGATTGTAGTGAATGTTTAAATGTTTCCTCCAACTTAGCTTTTCTAAAACTGTACATATCATTTCCCTTTCCAAACTTGTACCTCCCCCAAAATGCCTATTTTTAGTAAGGGGCAAAAACATTACATTTTCAAAGAAGATTAAATTATGGCCGGGGCGCCTGAGTGGCTCAGTCGGTTGGGTGTCTGACTTTGGTTCAGGTCTGATCTCACCGTTTTTGAGTTCGAGCCCCACATTGGGCACTGCGCTGACAGCTCAGAGCCTGGAGCCTGCTTCAGATTCTGTGTCTGCCTCTCTCTCTGACCCTCCCCCCTGCTCACACTCCGTCTCTCTCTCTCAAAAATAAATAAACATTAAAAAATTTAAAAAAAAGACTAAATTATGATCAATTCCCACTGGCCCAATTTAAACATCCAGACACCAGGTCTGATAATGTTCATTCTGATAATATCTCAAAAGATACTCTTCCCCACTCCCACTGAGGCCTCCCCAGTCCAGGCCAGGAATTTCACACAAACTGCTCTTTACCCTCTTAACTGGTCTTGCTGCCTCTCACTTTGCTCCTCACATATCCATTCTCCAGTCTGAAGCTATAGTAATTAAAAAACAAAAACAAAAACAAACACAAAAAACTATGTGTCATGTCACTTCCCAGCTTATAAACCTTCAGAGACTTCCCTTTGCTCTTGGGATGAAAACAAGCTCCTTAAAAGGCTCATTGGGCACCCTATGACTGTCCCTGCTTCCTCCTCCTCTCACCTCTTGCATTCTTTGTCTCATAGTTAATTCCCTTACTCCTCAAGTTATAGCTCAGGTCTATTCTTTGCCTGGAAGACTCACTTCTCTTCCTGGCTAAATCGTACTCATGTTCAGGTTGCAAGTATCACTTACTCAACAGGCGTTTTACAATACCAAGTGTAGCCTAAAATTAACATTGCATTCTGAATGAAGAGTCCTCAAATTACAATTAAAAACTCACTTTCCCCCGATAGAGTATAGAGGTGGACAGGAGGGAAGCTGGGAGAAAATAGGCCGGGGCGGAAGAAAATGGGAATTTTGAGACATGATGTCTATAGAGCAAGCCATACAGTAACCTCCCTCTCCTTCTTTCACATCAAGTAAGGTAGGTTTACACTGTGCTGTGGCAAAGAGTTTATTATATGATCCATGTAACTGGATGGAAGAGAAAAAGATAGTATAACCCCCATGCAAGCAATTAATAGGGTAGGAACAGGATAACTGCTTTTGTGGTGGGAATACTCTGCCTCCTTTGATCTGTGTCTGAAAAAAGTATCTAAGAATTACTATTTTTTTCATTCAAAAATACTTATTTTTTAAACCTCTTATTTTGGGATAATTTAGATTCACATCCAGTTATAAGAAAACAGGAATCTTTATTACAGCATAAGGGACAATGAGAAATTGCATATTTTTAAGGGATACAAACTTGATGATTTAATATACATATGCATTGTAAAATAATCACTAAATCAAGCTAATATATACATCATCATAGTTACTGTGTGTGTGTGTGTGTGTGTGTGTGTGTGTGTTTGTATGTGTGTGGTGAGAACACAGGCATAGTCTTTCAGCAAATTTTAAGTATACAGTGTAGTACTTCAGTACCTTAACTACAATTAAGTTGTACATCAGATCTCTTGTATGTTACATCTTTTGTTAGATAAATACAACATATTCACCTTGCATAACTAAAACTTGCACTCCATGACCAACAACTCCTCATTCCCCCCTCCTTCTATCTCCTGGCAACCACCGTTGCTTTCTGGTTCTATGGTAACATTTTCCCTGGGTCAGATATGGGCCATACAGGATAGAAAGAAGAGGTCCAGAGCCATTTCAAGTCCTGTTTCAGAGGAAAACTTGGGAGGGAGAAGGATTCTCATGCAGGAGACTGGATGGAGTGAGTCATCATCAAAACAGGTTGGAAGGACTAAATAACCCAAGGACTGAGAAGAGCATCAAGCAAGTTTCCATTGGAAAGGAATCTAGTGATATGAATATTGAAGAATTCAGGATAGAGGGCTTCTGCTGGCAAGCCTCAGGCTATCCCCAAAGAAGAAACTTAAGAGCTTCCACTTTTCCTTCTTCCATCTCAAATGGCAGTTCTAGAGGGGCTAAAGCTGTAGCAAGCAAGGTGTTGAGGCAGAGCTCCTAAGAAAAAGAGCTCTTGTACTCCCTTTCTAGATGACAGTGGGATGGCAATGGTGTCCTTAGCTGGCAGAGGGAGGGGCGAATTTTACCTCTGAATGAAGATTAAAGTATTAATGAGTATCTTGGAATAGATGCTATCAATTGAGATAGTCACTTAATGGTGACTGTGGAATTGCATATCTCAGAGTAAGCAGAAAAGTCCTGGTTACCCTGCCCAAGTCCCACCCAGGGCCAGTAGACAATGCTACCAAATAAATGTTAAACAGACAAAGAGAAACAACACATGTGTTTTCTTTAGGCCATCTTTTGTGCTTTTTAGCATTCTTTATACTTCAATAACCATTTTAATATCCATCACACCATCCCTAAAATTAGTCATTGTAGAGACAATTTTGTGAGGAGTGGGGGTTGATATGGGTGGAAACCATGAGGTGGACCTACGAAATGGTCCCTGAATACCACATTAGATTGTTTCCTTTATACAGTTAAAAAGAATCCCATCTGCCAAAAATACGTATACATACTTTGTTTTAGATGTGCTCATTATGAGGAGTAATCAGAATCTATTCTAAGTGTTTTTATGCTACAAATTTTGATTTTCTTATAAGAATAGTATAAAAGACATAATCTGCTTTTTCTCAAACACCTATATGTACATTAATTGAGTAGGATGTAGAAAAGATTGCTTTTCCACACATCCATATTTACATGTCAATAAATTTAAAAGTGAGACTAAAGGTGCTAGTTTAAATGGACTCTTAATTCTGCTAACAGTAGTCTCCCTCTAGATTTCCCTTCTTTCTCCTGGTCTTCTCAATTTTTTAAGAAAGAAAACTCAGTATCTCAGATGGAGTCAACTGTCCAGTATAACTGTAGGAGTCCTAGGTCAGGTAGATAAAAAGATTAAATGAAATATTATAAGGGGACCCTGGCTTTGGAACAGACTGTTCAGTGTATGATATGGTCCATAGGCAAGTTAGTTAACTATTAGAAGTGTCAGTGTCCTCGTATGTAAAACAGGATTATATCATCGATCTCACAGAGTTATTGTGAGGATTAAATGAGATAAAATATATAAATTATTTAGAACAATGCCTAACACAATGGAAGTGATCACATGCATACAGAGGATACCTACTTAATATGCCCCTGATACACTATTTTAAGCAAAAATGGAACTTTGTTTATTTTTCCATCCAAACGAGGAAGCTCGCTATGACATAATAATTTATTCCCATTGAACTTTAAAAAAGAGCAAAAACATTAGTGTAGGGATGATGTTTTCTACTAGAACCAAAGCAAATGATTTAGAATAACAAAATAAATTTTAAGAAATTATTAGTAACATGGAAATAAACTCATGAATTTAAAAGTGTGTGTGTGTGTGTGTGTGTGTGTGTGTGTGCGTGTGTGTATGTGCGTGTTATCTGAAATATTTGAGGTACAAATGGTATATTCAATAAATAATTCTGGGACAATTGGCTAGCCATTTGAGGAAAAATCAAGATTCCTATTTCACTTGTTAAACAAAGAAACATTTCGGATGTTAACATATAGTATATAAAAAGAGGAAACATTTAAATAAAGAAAAAATGTAGATGCATATTTTTATAGCCCAGAGATTTTATCACCATTTAAAGCATGATATTAAACCCACAATCACAGAGGGAAAATTATAAAATTGAGAACATAATAATTAAAAATTCATAATGGGAAAACAAACAAAATTAAAACAAAACCCCACTAAAATCAATGAACTAAAACTTTTAAAAGCCATAAATAGGCTAAACACAGAAACAAACAAACAAAAAAAGAGTATACACATGACTGTTGCAAAAACACAGGAGCTAGGGATTAATTCAGAAAGTATTGTTAGTTGTGACTCAATTACAATTTGGCAGAGGATTCCATCTATCTGTACCACTGCTTTGAATAGGGCTTAAATGGCCTTACTCAGGAGTAGTGGCTGTTAAGGAACATTAAAGACAGAGGTGACTTTAGAGATCATCCTGGTTTACTGTCCGCATTTACAGACAAGATAACTAAGACTTGATGAAGTTAAATCACTATTAACAAAGATATGTACAAAACTAGTAAGAACAAGTTAAAACAAAACAAAACAAAACAAAACAAAACAAAACCCCTCCCTCTTTATTTGGAGAACAAGGAGGGCAAAGAAATCTTTGCTGAGGAGGGGGCACTCCAGGCTCAACTCAGAAGGATGAGTATTAATTCCTCTAAATCACAGGGGGATTCCAGGCAAATATAAACCAAAAACAAAAACAACAAACATCCTATACAAATGCCTGAGGCACAATACAGAAAGGGAAGTCCAGCATATTGTAAGGCATTAGGCACAACTGAAGTTCACAGAGTATTAATGGTGTTAAATGAAGTTTCAAATGTGTGTCACATGCTAAATAAATATGTGTGTGCCATGCCAAATAATTTTAATCCTATTTATGGTTGATGCAGAAAACTTTTACAATAAAGCGCTAATGTTATGAGGCTAGCGTTTTAAAAAGGAAACTTAGGGGTGCCTTGGTGGCTCAGTCAGTTAAGTGTCCTACTCTTTTTTTTCTTTTTTTTTTTAATGTTCATTTATTTTTGAGAGAGAGAGAGAGAGGGCACAAGCAGGGGAAGGACACAGAGAGAGGGACAGCAGGACAGAGGATATCAAGTGGGCTCTGTGCTGACAGCAGACAGCCCAATGTGAGGCTCAAACTTATGAACCATGAGATCATAACCTGAGCCTAAGTCAGACACTTAACGGACTGAGCTGCCCAGGTGCTGTTAAGCATCCTACGCTTGATTTCAGCCCAGGTCATGATCTCACCGTTTGCGGGATCAAGCCCTGCGTTGGACTCTGTGTGCTGACAGCAAGGAAACTGCTTGGAATTCTCTCTCTTTCTCTCTCTGCCCCTTCCCCACTCATGCTGCATGTACTCTCCCTCTCTCTCTCTCAAAATAAATAAGTAAATGAACTTTAAAAAGTAATCTTAGTGGCCACTCAAAGGATGGAGAAGAGGAAAGAGTTTAGAGATTTAAAAAAAAAAATCTTTCCTTCAAGATTCTGCTGAAATATTCTAGTAGACTTTTTGGGTCCCATGTTGGAACCCATGTCTTCCTTCCCATTATCCTCTTTGCACTTTGTGTAGGTCTTATTTTTATGCATTTATTATACTGACACATATGAATTTCCAATTCCCTAAATAAACTTAGATTCCCCAGAAGGGATACGCTTACAACCATTGTACCAAAAACAAAACAAAACAAAACAAAACTCTACGTAACCAGCATTAAAAATATCAGTTAAACTACACATAAGACTAATTTCTGTATGGATTTCAAAAGGAATAATTCCCATATCCTAAAGGGAAGAGAGAAGAAGGAATAGCACAAGCAAAGGCACTGAGACAGAAGAAGGTGGAAGAAGAGGTAAAGGAGGGGGAGATAAGGGGGGAGGAGGAGGAGAAAACAAAAAGAAAAAAAATACTATAACCTTAATAATAAATATCCTGTTAATATTGAAATTTCCCTGATTTTTGCTGTTTTTGTGATTGGTTGTTAATAGTTTGTTTGATTTCAGATACAAAGTTATATAAGCATTGTGATTGCCTGATGTGTCTAACTCTTTTTTAAACTATAGGCTTCCCTACATAGTACCTTTTTTTAATTTTCTTTCAATTTGTCCTATGTTCTTTCGCTGACATGATAGAAGCCAGTTCACTTAATCCTCTAGATGATATTACTAATTCCCCCTTCTAGACAAACCCCTAAAAAGTGGTTCCTCATCAGGACTTTAGAGACAAGTATTTATTTGCTTAGTATCTGCAAAGAGATATGTTAAGACAGATCCTCTCTGGAAAGTACTTTGCACTAGTGACTACCTCTTATAAGAAGAAAATTATGTAAATTTGATAAATGAATATTTTTTTAAATGAAGTTTACTTATTTATTTTGAGAGAGAGAACATGAGCAGGGGAGGAGCAGAGAGAGGGAGACAGAACCCCAATGCAGAGCCTGACGCAGGGCTGGATCTCACAACTGTGAAAGATCATGACCTGAGCCAAAACCAAGAGTCAGCTGCTTCATGGACTGAGCCATCCAGGCGCCCCATGAATATTTTAAAAGTAGTGTCTGAGCACTGAGGAGTTAATTTCACTACTAACATTTTCCTTCATAAGCTAAGGAATTCCAGTTTATGTGTCTAAATCTTTGAATATAGTAGAGGAAACCATATAAAATTGCCTATAAAAAAGAACAATTTTGCTTGCTAAACCTAATGGAAATGAAAATGACTTTATTTTTTCACAACTTAGTCAAATAAATATTATTTATAATTATCTAATATATTTGATACGCCATGTTTCAATGCATTAATCAAGCAGATTTATAAACATCTAGATTAACATCCAGATTCCTTTTCAAAGACAGATTACTGTTTTATTTTCTATATAATTCTCTGATTCAGTGTCAAATTTGTTCTTAAAAAGCAACTGGATATATTTGGCAAGATGTGAGAAAGGGAGAGGAAGTGGAAACTGAAAATGTCTATAATGACTTAAACAGATTATATATCATTAGGATCCCTCTGGGATGTCAAGGTCAAAATAAGTGAAGGTGTTCACTGCTCATCAGTGAAAGTCAGGGAGCAGAGTGTAGTCACTTTCTAAGAACTATTATCCAACCCCATAGAACCAGGCTTAATTTACAGAATTTAATGCTTAGTTGAAATAAAAATGTGCTTGTTCTCAGTGAATTGAGGATGAAGGTACATATAACAATCGTAGGTCTGAACTGGAATTATTTAATAAGCAGTCTGGTTGGAAGCAATTGGTCTCCAAGGAATGTTAGGCAATTTTCCCTCAATTTGAGTTTAACATCACGCCAGAAAAAGAACTCTAATGACTAGTTACAAAGTGACTGCTGAACAGACTTCTCTCTACCTTAACAAAAGGCAAAAAAGAATATTCGAGATGAAAGTAGCCACTATTACTCATTTGATTAGGTCTTAAAAGGCTCTTACTCTGGATGTGGAGTAACAGGAACAAATTTGAAGCCCTTTGGCTGGCTCTGGTGTCGGCCCTAAAATCCTCCGAAAAGTATATTATAGATGAAGAGGGGTTTTGCGGAAGTACAATAACTTGGTGGCTTTCCACAGCCACTTAACAAACCTCAGCCTCACAGCCTTACATAGGAGAAAACAAAAATGGTCTTGCTTTAACAGGGAGGACAACTGGTAAATAAAGGGGGAAAAGTATTCATGTTATTCTGTAGAAGATCAGACATACATATATGGATCTCAGATTTCCAGCAAAAATATCATAACCCCAGCAATGTGCTGTCTGACAATCTTAATGTATGCACTGGGAAGAAGGTACTGCCCTTGATCCAGGAAGGAAGTTACTCCAATGAAGACACAAAGGCCCTTTAATAATTTCTGATTTTGCTACAAAAGGCCATATTTCATTCTTTCTCATTGCCAAGTAGTATTCCTGTGGATCCTGAGAAATTTAACAGAAGACTGTGGGGGAGGGGAAGGAAAAAAAAGTTATAGAGGGAGAGAGCCAAACCATAACAGACTCTTAAAAACTGAGAATAAACTGAGGGTTGATGGAGGGTGGGAGGCAGGGGAGGGTGGGTGATGGGCATTGAGGAGGGCACCTGTTGGGATGAGCACTGGGTGTTGTATGGAAACCAATTTGGCAATAAATTCCATATTGGAAAAAATAATTTCTGATTTTGATCACAATAGTCTCGCTGTCATTACAGTAATCATGGAGCAAAAAAATGAATATGTGAATGCATCGATGCATCAAAAAGTTTTTGAGAAGCATATTTGATCCATTCTTAACATTACTGGCTTTGGCTGTATTCTGCTTCATTTCCAAGAGGGTACAAAGGTGAAATACAGCCAAGTGTCATCTTGCCTTTGGCATTCTGTATCAAAGGAAAAAACACTGGTCTGGTATTCAGAAATTAATGTCATAATTTCATTTCTGTGACTACTGAGAAGTCATTGAAACTCTCCATGACGCAGTTGCAAGAATTAGAGTAAATCGATATTATCAAAAGCTACAGAAATGCCAAGAAAAATGAGGCCCAAGCAGCCATGCAATTCTTTTGCACTGTAAGCTCACATTTGAGAGATTAGCAGCAAGATGGTAGCTAGGAATGAAGTCTAATTTTATGGATTTAAGAATGTAGGCAGTGAGGGACCCCTGGTTGGTTCAGTCAGTTAAGTGTCCAACATCGATGTTCAGGTCACGATCTTGTGTTTGGTGAGTTCGAGCCCCACATTGGGTTCGGTGCTGACAGCTCAGAGCCTGGAGCCTACTTAAGGTTCTGTGTATCCCTCTCTCCCTGCCCCTGCCCCACTCACACTCTGTCTCTCTCAAATATAAATAAACAGTAAACAAACAAAAAAAAATTAAAGAATGTAGGCAGTGAAAATCCAGAACTATCAAAGATACCCACCTGAATCTTAGAATCATTGCAGAGTTGAATGGAGACTTAGGATCATCTAGTTGATCAACTGAATTTTACAGGTAAAGAAAGTAAAGACACAAAGGTTAAATGGGTTTTCCAAGGTCAAAATCTCCTGAGAGGCAGAGCTGGGATTAATTCCAGGTTTCCTAATTCCAATCAAACATTTTTACTACTATATAATAGTGAATAATTAGAAATGGCAGGAAAAGGATAATTGCAGTAGATGGAGTTAAAATTTCATTAGTTACATCATTTTCTAAAAGTTCCATATAATCTTGAAAAATTAAGAATAAGACGAGTTCTGAGATACTACAATTTGCTACCGAGTCCTTAACTTCTGTCCAACAGGAGCTATCACCCAGTATGTCATTCTTCACTAAAATGAATGAATCATGTTGCAACCAACTGTCAAAACAAGAGTTTTTAACTTACTATTGCATGAGTTGGCAAACAAGACAAGTTTTTTAATAATTTTTTAATGTTTATTTATTTTTGAGAGACAGACAGAGAGAGCATGAGCAGGGGAGGGGCAGGGAGAGAGGGGACACAGAATCTGAAGCAGGCTCCAAGCTCTGAGCTGTCAGCACAGAGCCCAGCATAGAGCTCGAACCCACAAACCACAAGATCATGACCTGAGCCAGAATCAGATGCCTTACTGACTGAGCCAACCAGATGCCCCAAACAAAACCAATTTTTGAGTGAAAAATAAAATGTTGAAAAATTACTCCACAATCCTCTAGGAGGGGAGACTTTGCAAATGATGGAGTAAGGAGTTCAGGAAAACAAGAATATAACTGGTGAAAATCATTAAAACACACCATCATTTAGAATATATGGATACTCTCCTACGGGCACAGAGCAAATGGAGAGACATTTATATAAGAAAATCTACCATATCTCTATAAGAACAGAAAGTGCCTATGGAATTTGAGCCATGTCCAGCTTCACCACCTGCACCCCAGTGCTCTGTGTTATGGAAGCTCTGACAAAAGCATGCTCAGCTCCTGTTCTTCCAGCTTCCAGCCTGGGGCTACAATTTTACCTGAGGAGGGACAGACTAGGACATTATCATCTTCTCACCTCACTCTATCCCAAGTTGCAGAGGCTCTGTTTCAGACAGTTATAGACAAGAGGGACAAGTCTTTTTCCCTCACCGAGGTCCTCAATGATATAGCAGACGTTCTACTCCAAGTACAGGAGACCAAGAATACTGGGGCCTAACCACCCTCCCGCCCAGGACAGGGTTTCATGTCAGGGAGGGCAAAGCAAGACTAGGGTTTGATAGTCTCCTTTCATTTGCCCACTCAGGGTAGAGAGTCACTCCTAGAAAAGCAGATCCCCATCTCTAGCTCCTGTGCAGTGGTACAGGGATTCTGCAAAGAGAACTTTAGGATAAAGAGCTCTGCAAGTCTGCCTTTGTAAAGAGAGTGGAGAACTCCATGCCTAAGGAAGATTGGTAGGTCTGACATAAGCAATACAGAAGAACATCCAGAAGTTTAGAAGACTGAGGAGGAGTAGATACAGCCAACAAAAATCCTCTCAGGGTCATGGGGAAAAAACCATAATTCAACAATAATAGTTGGGAAAGTTAATTCTCCACTTACAGTGGTAGATAAAACAACTAGACAGAAGATTAACAAAGAAATACAGAACATGAACAACACTTAAAACAACTAAATTTACACATCTACATTCCACACAACAGCAGAATACACCTTTTCCTCGTGTGGATAGAGCATTCTCTAGGATAAATCACACATAAGCCTCAATAAATTTAATAGGATTAAAAACATCCAAAGTGGGTTTTCTGACCAGAATGGAATGAACTTAGTGATCGATGATAGAAGGAAATCTGAGAAATTCACAAATATGTGTAAATTAATAAAATACTCAAATAACCAATGGGTCAAAAAAGAAGAAATCACCAATGAAATCAGAAAGTATATCAATATGAATAAAAACAAAAACACAAAAGATAAAAACTTAAGAGATTTAACTGAAGCAGAGTTCAGCACATATAGTAAGAAAGAAAGATTTCAAATCAATAGCCTAACCTTCCACCTAAACTAGAAAAAACAAAACAACAACAACAAAAACAAAAACAAAAAACCACTAAACCCACAGCAAGCATGAGGAAGGAACAAATAAAGTGGAAATAAATAAAACAAAGAATAAAACAGTAGGAAAATCAACAAAACCAAAAGTTGATTCTTTGATTAGAATAGCAGAATTGATGGCACAAAAACGGACACTCAGATAAATGGAACAGAAGAGAGAACCCAGAAATGGACCCACAAACATATGGCCAACTAATCTTTGACAAAGCAGGAAAGAATATCCAGTAGAATAAAGACAGTCTCATCAGCAAGTGGCGCTGGGAAACCTGGACAGTGACATGTAGAAGAATGAACCTGGACCACTTTCTTACTCCATACACAAAAATAAACTCAAAAATGGATGAAAGACCTAAATGTAAGACAGGAAACCATCAAAATCCTTGAGGAGAAAGCAGGCAAAAACCTCTTTGACCCTAGCCACAGCATCTTCCTACTCAACACGTCACTGGCAGCAAGGGAAACAAAAGCAAAAATGAACTATTGGGACCTCATCAAAATAAAAACTTTTGCACAGCGAAGGAAGCAATCAGCAAAACTAAAAGACAATCAACAGAATGGGAGAAGATATTTGCAAACGACATATCAGATAAAAGGTTAGTATCCAAAATCTATAAAGAACTTATCAAACTCAACACCCAAAAAACACAAATAATCCAGTGAAGAAATGGACAAAAGACATGAATGGACATTTCTCCAAAGAAGACATCCAGATGGCCAACCAACACATAAAAAAAATGCTCAACAAATCTCATCATCAGGGAAATACAAATCAAAACCACAAGGAGATACACCTCCCACCTGTCAGAATGGCTAACATTAACAACTCAGGCAACAACAAATGTTGGCGACGATGTGGAGAAATAGGATCTCTTTTGCACCACTCGTGGGAATGCCAACTGGTGCAGCCACTTTGGAAAACAGTCTGAAGGTTCCTCAAAAAATTAAAAACAACTACCCTACAACCCAGCAATTGCACTACTAGGTATTTATCCAAGGGATACAGGTGTGCTGTTTCAAAGGGACACATGCATCCCAATATTTATAGCAGCACTATCAACAATAGGCAAAGTATGGAAAGAGCCCAAATGTCCATCCATGGATGAATGGATAAAGAAGATGGAGTATTACTCAGCAATCAAAAAGAATGAAATCTTGCCATTTGCAACTACGTAGATAGAACTAGAGGGTATTATGATAAGTGAAATTAGTCAGAGAAAGACAAATATCCTATGACTTTGCTCATATGAAGTCTTTAAGATACAAAACCGATGAACATAAGGGAAGGGAGGCAAAAATAACATAAAAACAGGGAGGGGGACAAAACATAAGAGACTCAAATATGGAGAACAAACAGAGGGTTACTGGAGGGGTTGTGGGGGGGGGATAGGCTAAATGGGTCACGGGCATTAAGGAATCTACTCCTAAAATCATTGTTACACTATATGATAACTTGAATGTAAATTAAAAAAATAATAAGTTAAAAAAATAAAATCATATTTCATATCTATCAAAAAAATAGATATGATAAATAGAATTGATAAACCTTTAGCTAGACTGTCCAAGATAAAAATGAGGAGACTCAAATTACCACAATCAGAAAGAATGAATACCATTACTAATCTTATAGGAATACAGATTAACTAAGAGGATTATATAAAGAACTAAATATATAATCAGAGTAAGATAACTTAGATAATAAAAAGTCCTAGAAAGACTCAAATTACTAGAACCAACTCATGAAAAAATACAAATTCTGAATAGACATATAACAAAGGATTAAGTAATTTAAAAAATCTCCCACAAAGGAAAATCCAGACCCAGCTGGCTTCACTGGTAAATTGTACCAAGTATTCATGGAAGAACTAGTACCAATAAGCTTTCCAAAATATAAATAAAGTAGGATCACTTCCCAGTTATTCTTTGAGGCCAATGTTAACCAAATGAAATATCACAAGAAAAAACAAAAAAGAACAAACAGGTAAAAACCAGTGCAATATCCCTTATGTGTATAGATGCAAAAGTCCTTAACAAAATATTAGCAAGCCATACTCAGCAATCTATAAATAGAATTATTCACCATGACCAAATGTGATTGGTCCCAGAAATACAAGGTTGGTTTAACATCCAAAAGTCAACTAATGTAATAAATCATATTAATAAAGGATTAAAAACATATAATTAATTGATATAGAAAAAGCATTTGACAAAATCCAACACTCTGTTATGATAAAAAATGCTAAACAACTATGATTACAATTGGGCTAACTCAATCTGAAAAGGAAATATTTGAAAAATCCATAGCAAATTATACTTAATGATGAAAAACTGAATGATTCCCTCTACAATCAGAATTATGTCAAACATGTCCACTCTTGCCACGTCAATTAAATATTGTGCTAGAACTATTGTACTAGAACTAAGGTTCTAGTCAGTGCAATTAGGTATTTTTTAAAGCATTCATTCATACTAGAAATGAAGAAGAAAACTATCTCCATTTGCAGATGATATGATCTTACATGCAAACAATCCTACATAATATGCACACATGCACATATACAACTATTGGAACTAAAGAAGTTGACACGATATCAAGATACAAGACAATATACCAAAACAATTGTATTTCTTTCACAAACAATACAAAATCCAAGAATGAAACTAAGACAATAATTCCATTCATAATAGCATCAAAAATAATTATTTAGGAATACATTTTTAATTTTTTTTTTCAAACGTTTATTTATTTTTGGGACAGAGAGAGACAGAGCATGAACGGGGAGGGGCAGAGAGAGAGGGAGACACAGAATCGGAAACAGGCTCCAGGCTCTGAGCCATCAGCCCAGAGCCCGACGCGGGGCTCGAACTCACGGACCGCGAGATTGTGACCTGGCTGAAGTCAGACGCTTAACCGACTGCGCCACCCAGGCGCCCCAGGAATACATTTTTAAAAGGAAGCTCAGGACTACTAAACTGAAAATACACTATAATATATTGTTGAAAAAATGAAGAGCTAAATAAATGAAAGAAAAAAAAACTCATGTTCTTGAACTGGAAGACTAATTGGTAAGATGGCAGTACTTCTCAAATCGATCTATAGACACAGTATAATCCCTATCAAAATTCCAGGTTGCTTTCTTGTAAAACTGACAAGCTGCTATTAAGATTCATATAGAAACTCAAGGGACCCAGAATAGTCAGAACAATCTTTAAAAAGAGCAAAGTTGGAAGACTCAAGATTCACAACTTGCCAAAAAGCTATAGTAAGTAAAACAGTGTGGGACTGACATAATATAATAGACATTTAGATCAATGGAACAGAATTGAGAATCCAGAAATAAACCCATGCACTATGGTTAACTGATTTTTGATGAGGGTGCTAAGACAGTTCAATGGGAAAAGAACAGTCTTTCTAACAAACAGTGCAGGGATAAATGTGTATTTACATGCAAAAAAAAATGAAGCTAGACCCTACTTCACAATATCCAAACAAACAAACAAAACATCTCAAAATGGATCAAAGACATATATGTAAGAGTTCAAATTATAAAACACTTAGAAGAAAACATAGGAGTTAATCAATAAACTCTGCACCTTGGACATGTCATTTACCTTAACTTCTCTGAATGACATTAAAGAGCTGTTGGCCAAGACCCACTTGATATATTTTCTTTGGGAATCTGTAACTTTACAATGTTGATTGTATCTTGGCACATATAAAGGCAGTTGAAATATAAAAATCTTTGTTGAATAAAGATCTCCATGAATTGATCCATACCTATATTTCTAAGCTACCACTAATTTTTGCATGGATGTGAAACAACTTCAATTAAAGCAAACAGAATAACTTAAAAAGAAAAAAAAAGCCTGAAACACAGTTTAAATCAATATTCATTGATTTCTGGGACACTAAATTCAAAGTGCAATAAAGAGAGAAGTTCCTAAAAGAAGTGGCCATATAGACACTAATCAAAGAGATAATACATTTACAAGGTAATGCAGTCTCAAGTTCTTTAGGAACATTTGCATAATAAGGTAGTAGAAGCTTCATGAATGCAATGTTTGAGTACAAAAGACAATAATCTTCCATCACTGTTGAAATCATTAAAAGCTATAAACTGCTGCATTGAAGTATGTAGTTTTAGATAACGTTCAATCAAAATATTTATTCATGAGAAAGCATACCTTAACAATAGACTCACAAAATATGTCATTTTTCTTGTTTTTTGTCATTAAAGCAATTTGCTGTTGTTATAAGGTTATTATGATGAAACATAACACATTTGAAGTAATTGTGACATTGGCTAAATATTCTTTCCCCAAATGATTCATAGTTGGAAAGGCACATCTACTTTTCTAGAGTGGGTAAGTCATTTCACTTTGTTGGAGTATGTTAGTGAAGACAATAGACAGCTATTGAATGCTATCCATGACAGTTGCTCTTTGTCTATTGTTATATTTAATTGCCCCAATAACATTACAAAGTTGATACTGATACTCTAGCTTTATAGAAGAGGAAACTGAGAAGTGAGGGAATTAAATACCCTGTCCATGTCACACAGCTAGCAGAATAGGAAGGCTTAGATACAAATTAGTTCTGACTCCAAATTTTGCTCTGTTCATTGCATTTTTCTAGATAGTAACTTCCAAATGTTTGCATTCAGGCCAAAGGACAGTAAGTGAGTACAGAAGTTGCAGCTCCAATCAAATTTTGTTGAATGTGACAGACAACATTGTCCTCACCTGAGATTAAGAGGATTTTTTTTCAGGGGGTAGGGGTGCCTGGGTGGCTCAGTTGGTTAAGTGTCTGACTTTGGCTCAAGTCATGATTTCATGGTTCATGAGTTTGAGCCTTATATTGGGCTCTGTGCTGACAGCTCAGAGCCTGGAGCCTGCTTCAGATTCTGTGCCTCCCTCTCTCTCTCCCCACTCATGCTCTGTCTCTCCCTCTCTCTCAAAAAATGAATAAAAATTAAAAAATTTTTAAACTAAAAGAGGATATTATTACCCCTACTTTTGCAATTCTTGTCTTAGGGGGATATTGTGTTATTTCTTTGAAACAGTCCAAGTCACCAGACTCTAGCTATCATGGTGGCAAGGCAGTGATAGGAAGCGTAGCAGAATGATAATTCTCCATATTGAAATGCCTAAATTCACAAATTCTCAAAACTTAATCTTTCTGAATCCACAGTGTATTGTCCCTCTGACAGCTCCATCTGTTATGACATAGAGTAGACCTCTGAGTGTAGAAGGGACAAACAGGACAATTCTTCTGGAATGAGTTCCCTGGAGAAAGATGCATGCTTACCAAAGCAAGCAAGAGGGCTTGACAGTAAGAATTCATTCCCATTATTAGAATATTGCAGATTGTTTTAGATGTGCTAGACAAATCTTATTATAACAAAATGCAGAGCTTTACGTGAACTCGCACCGCTACTTAGCATTAGACCCCATTCCTAGCTTTTGCTGCTGTGCCTAATTGGTCATTTCAGTTCCTCCACTGAAGGGATGTTTAAGTGCTTACTAAGTGTCAAGCCTGGGCTAGGCACCTGAGATCCAAAGGTGAGAAAAAAGAAAGCCTCTATTTTTGTGAAGCCTGAATTTATTAGGGGGGCATAGGGTTTCATCAAACAATTAAACAAACAAGTATATATTTAGAAGTTGAATCAGTGCTAAGAAGATGTATACCTATGTCTGTATAGTGCTTAGCAAGTAACTAGATACTTTGTCAAATACCACCTTAATAAAAATTCACAACAGTCTAGGCAGGTAACAATTATCTGTATTTTACTAGGTGACTAATACTCATAGAATCCAAGGGCATTAGAATTCAAGAGATGTTTTAGAGTCCATTTGATTTTGTTTTTCAAGTTCAGATTCTCTCAGTTAGACACTGATTTCGTGGTTCTGTGGAGGAACTTGTATTTATTTGTCAGCAGCTTACAGGCGATTCTAAAGGGGTGCTGGGTTCTACAATTTGGTCCTAGCACGGCCATCCACCGAGTGCTTTAGACTCCTCTTCTTTCACCAAATAATCTTCAAAACCTTGTTTAAAACTTACTAGTCACGAGGTACTGCCAATTTCTAGAGGCATTCCAGAACATCTCAGGACCATGTTAACTCGTCCAAGTTCACAGCTAAACTACAAAAGTAACATTCAAACCCAAGTCTTAGTTTTCATTAGAGGGCTCTTTTCACCATTATACATCTTTTCGTCTCTTTACACATAATGAAAAATGAGCATAAACAAGTTAAGATTTTTTTTCTGAAAATTAAAGCACATAGAATACTAAAGTGTTATGCCTTAGAAAATTTTTCTGGAGGATTTTTAAAAGAAGTATTAATTAATGGCTTTAGTTAATCCAATTTTCATTCAAGACAAGCTATATTTATTTTGTAAAAATGCTTTAATTCGTATAGGCTATCGAGGGTTTCATGTACTAACTATCTTAAGACATTAAATATAATACTTAATATATGTATTCTAATGGTATGGTATAACTTGGATGAAAACCAGAATAAAATTATATAATCATTGAATTAATTCTATATTAACATTCTTATTAAATAACCTTAAGCATTTCTCATAACGACTGGGGTATCTAAAAGGAACTGTACACTAGACTTATCTCTGTGGGTAGTATATTTCATTTTGGGTGGTATTTCTCAGAGCCAAAGTGTCAGAAAAAAATAAAAGCAAAAAATCTCATGTAACTTTACATATGAATAGAAAAAGACAAGAAATTGAGTTCTCTACTCTGTAATTATTTTGTAAAATTTTCTTTTAGGTTTATTTATTTTTGAGACAGAGCACCAGCAGGGGAGGGGCAGAGAGAGAGGGAGACACAGAATCTGAAACAGGCTTCAGGCTCTGAGCTGTCAGCACAGAGCTTGATGCGGGGCACAAACCCATGAACCGCGAGATCATGACCTGGGCTGAAGTCTGATGCTTAACCGGTTGACTGAGTCACCTAGGCACTCCACATTCTCTACTCTTTAAACAGTTACATAGTTTATAAATTTCTTGATGTAGAGAAATATATTACTTTTTGTTTATATATTATTCATCAGAGTTAAATGAATTGAAAGACAAATTATTGAAATAGCAGTCATGGGGCATACTAAGAAGACATTTTCAATGTAATTTCATATACTTTTGAATTTTAATGCCAAGATTATATGTGAAATGTTCTCTTCAAAATGGAAAAGAACACAAATAAATTTGTTATGGCTAAAAACTAAAGTTTCAGACATTCTGATTTCCTCTACTGTTATATTTATGATAACCATATCAATTTAGAATCTAGTTGCGAGGAATATGTCTTCATTTGCTCATGATTTTAACCAGAGAGCTTTAATTTATTCTATTAAAATATTTAAGCAAAATAAGAATTTAGAATAAACAACCAAGAAAACAAACACTAAAAGAATGAAAATTTTTATATTCACATCAATTGGTATATTAATGATGAATCTATTATCTAATTTAAGACATTTAAAAATAATTCTGAAGGGCTGTATCTAATTAGTCCATATTAACCTAATTAAATCATAGTTTATATTTGAATTAAAAAACATTTTAAAATATTCTATATTTCAGGCTTTTAATTACTTCAACTTTTTACATAATTCATTAATTATTTACTTGATAAGTGTCTTCCATGTAAAAAGGAAAGCGTTAGATCATAAAAGAAATAAAAATGAATAAGACAGATGCTTTGCCCTATTTGATTTTACTGCATGATAAAGGAAACTGAATCAATTCAATTTGATGCAACAGTATTATTAAGTGCCTATTTTAAGCAATAACTAAACTAGGCTAGACATCAAAAAATGAATAAAACAGAATTTCCTGCCCATGAGACACCCTGTGGCTTAGTGAGGGAGACAGAAAGGTAAACAAATAATTAGAATACAGTATGAGGGGCGCCTGCGTGGCTCAGTTGGTTGAATGTCTGACTTCAGCTCAGGTCATGATCTCACAGTCAGTGGGTTCGAGCCCCAAGTCGGGCTCTGTGCTGACAGCTTGGAGCCTGCTTCAGATTCTGTGTCTCCCTCTCTCTCTGCCCCTCCCCTGCTCAAGCTCTGTTTCTCTCTGACTCAAAAATAAATATAAACATTAAAAAAAAGAATACAGGGGGCGCCTGGGTGGCTCAATCGATTAAGTGTCCGACTTTGGCTAAGGTCATGACCTCATGGTCTGTGAGTTTGAGCCCCATGTCAGGCTCTGTGCTAACAGCTCAGAGCCTGGAGTCTGTTTTGGATTCTGTGTCTCCCTCCCTCTCTGACCCTCCCCCGTTCATGCTCTGTCTCTCTGTGTCTCAAAAAAAAAAAATAAATGTTAACAAACTTAAAAAAAAAAGAATAAAGTATGATAGGTGATCTAGTTGAAATATATATATTTTGGGGGCACCTGGGTGCCTCAGTAGGTTAAGCGCCTGACTTGATTTTGGCTCAGGTCATTATATCAAGGTTTATGAGTTTGAGCCCCAGGTTGGGCTCTGCACTGACACCGTGAAGCCTGCTTGGGATTCTGTCTCCCTCTCTCTCTGCCCCTCCCTCATTTGCTCTCTTTTTCTCAAAATAAATACAAATAAAACTCTAAAAATTTAAAAACAGAAATATATATATTTTCAAATGAAGTCAAAGTGTAAGGAGAAACTAAACGCCTTGAGAGAAATAAGATAGTTCATAGACTGGTGAAGTATAAGGGAGCAGTGAGGTCAAGAACCAGATTATTTTGGTAAAAGCGATCTCTATGTGCAAAGTCACAGAACACAAATTGCTCATTGAAGAATGGCTTGTGGAAAACAGTTTGCATCTAAGAAATAAGATTAACATTCACACTTCAAAATGTTCATTCATCAAAAGACAGCTTAAAAGACTGAAAATGCAAGCCACAGACAAGGAACACAGTTGTAATACATGTAACCTGTAAAGGCTTGTAGGCAAAGTATTTAAATTAGTTTTATAGTTTAATAAGGAAAAGAGGATCAATCCAATTAAAAATAGTCAAGAGTCCTAAATGAACATGTCAAAAAATAGGATATCCAAATGGCCATTTAATATATGAAAATGTGTGCAACCTAATAAAAATCAGAGAAATGAAAAATAAAATCACAATGAGATACATACCTAATATTATCTACAATTGAAATGATCTACAGGGGCCCCTTGGCTCAGTTGGTTAAGCGTCTGACTTTGGCTCAGGTCATGATATCGAGGTTCATGAGTTCAAGCCCTGTGTCACACTCTGTGCTGACAGCTCAGAGCCTGGAGCCTGCTTCAGATTCTGTGTCTCCCTCTCTCTCTCTCTGCCCCTCCCCTGTTTGCACTCTGTTTCTCTCAAAAATAAATACACATTAAAAGAAAAAAAAAAGAAAAGAAATTATCTACAATAGCAAGTTAGCAAAGATATGCTTATGCCTATATGTATGTATCAGTACTATCAAATTGAGTAAAACTGGCATTGTCTACCAAAGTTTAGCTTATGCATACTCTAGGATCCAGTAATTCAACTCTTAGATACATACTTAACAAGACATAAACATCACAAGATATGTACAGAAATGGTGATAGCCCTGTTAGTTATAACAGACAACATTTGGAAACAATGCACATGTTCATCCACAGTAGAAATAAGTATAACAATACTCTACAGCATTAAATTCTTTATTTTTAAACTAAGGTTTCATAAAAAAACATGAATAGAAATCATAATAAAAACAGCAAATAAGGCTCACATGAAGAATACATGCAATATGATTCCATTTACATAAATGTCAACAACAGACAAAATTAAACTACAGTGTTATAAGTCAAGGTAGTTATTTTGGAAAGGAAATAGGACAGTGATTGGGAATGGCATTCAGAGGACATATAGAAAGCAATGTTAAACTTCTTGACAGGTACTGGGGGTTAAGGGAGTGTCCACTTTTTTGTAATTCATGAATTGTACATTTTTACTTAGTATGTATTTCTGTATATTTCTTATATTTCATATTTATTTATAAAAGGAAGAATAATACTTCAGACTTGTCTTTCCCATACAAATTCTCATCTTTCAATAATGACATTTTTTATTTCTGAAAATATTAATGTGCTGAGCAATTTCTGCTTTTAACTTGGAATGAAGCTATTATTCTGTTGGCACTCAGCAATTACTAAATTATAAAATTAAAATGGCAATAACTCAATCATTGCACTCTTGACTAAGGATAAAGTAAGACATAGTCTACCAAGAGAGAAAGGACTGTAATTCCAAGAGAAGTTGAAGATTCCCTCAACAATTAGAGAAAATCATATTACGTGAAAATAGCATTATCAATTATTTAAAAGTTAATTATTTGAAAATGTATTTGAAAATGTATACTACACTTTTCATCTCAGATACAGACCTGGGACCTCATTTTGATGAAGTGAATTTCCTGTTTGTCTCAGGAGCTCTTTAACCTCACTTTGTGTTTTGATGCTGTACTTTCTCTATAGTTTCAGAAATTTTACATGAACAGGAGCTTAGTGACATATGATTGATAAAATCAGCCCTGAATTCAGTTCTTTTCAATTTTGTATGTCACTTACTTGAGAATAATGCAATAAACATTTCAATATGATTAAGTTGTAATTGATTTTACAATTGTTTTAATTTTTAAGTTTATTTATTTGTTATGACAGAGAGAGAGAGAGAGAGAGAGAGAGAGAGAGAGAGAGAGAGAGAGACCAGAGGAGGAGCATTAAGAAGCAGAGAGAGAATCCCAAGCAGGATCTGCACAGTCAACACAGAGCCTGACGTGAGGCTTGAACTCACAAACTCATGAACTGTGAGATCAGGACCTGAGCCGAAACCAAGATCGGGTGCTTAACCAAATGAGCCACCCAAGTGCCCCAAGCTATAATTTAGTTTAAATGTAGTGTTTAAATCTACTAGCAATTCCACATTTCTTCATTAGTACTGCAGCACTGAAAGCAAACTTATAACAGTACGATATTCCTATAGGTCTCTCTGAACATGAGAATTCTATAGCATTTCACAAGCCATAGATCCCTGGGCTTGTATTTTAGTTGCTTCCTGTCAACCATTCTGAAATCACCGTTCTCTGTATGTTTTTCCTCTCTTACCAAACTGTTTCTTTTCTTTGAATGTTTCATGCTCCCTGATGCTCAGGGAACTTCATGATTCTATTCACACACAGTTTTTCTTCTTTTGGACTTTTATTCTGCTTCCTGGGTATTTTGGTGGTGGTGTATTTTTTCCTAGATCTTATATTTTTCCACATCTCTTAATAAGTAATAACAATAACAATATTGCAACAATAAATCATTAATATTTATTGAGTGTTTCTATACACTAGGTACTATTTGATTCTACAGATTATATATATACATATATATATGATTATATATGTGTGTATATATATATGCATGTGTATGACTATATATATGATATACATTATGTTATATATGTGTATGTTACATATAAGCATATATGTTGCATTTATAATTTTATGCATCTGTAATAATTACATTTAATGAATGTTTCCTATATCCCAGCCAGAATTCTAAGTATTTTATTTTTTAACAATACCATATTTTAATTTAAATTTTAGTTAATGTACATGTACAGTGCAATATTGATTTCAGAAGTGGAATTCAGTGATTCATCACTTACATACAACACTCATTGCTCATCACGATAATTGCTCTCCTTAATACCCATCACCTATCTAGCCCATCCTCCACCTACCTTCCTTTATCAACCTTCAGGTTGTTCTCTATCATTAAGAATCTCTTGTGGTTTGTTGCCCTTTCTTGTCTTTTCCTTCTCCTCCCCATATGTTCATCTGTTTTATTTCTTAAATTCCACATATGAATGAAATCATATGATATTTGTCTTTCTCTGTCTTATTTTACTCAGCATAATACTCTCTAGGTCCATTCATGTCATTGCAAATGGAAGATTTCATTTTTTTAGATGGCTGAGTAATATTCCATTGTATATTTATACCATATCTTCTTTCTAAATATTTTGCGTGTATTAATATCTTAGCATTCATACAATGTCAATATGGTAAGGGCTAACTAACTCTCTCTGTCATTTTTTCAGGAGAGGAACTCAAGGCCTGGAGAGTTTAAATACTTTGCAGAAACTCCCACAGCTTGTAGGCTACCAAGGGAAGATTCAAATCCACATGGGTTGATTCTAAACCTCAAGTTCAAAAATAAATAAACGAACAAAGAAACCTCAAGTTCCTAGGTTCCTACTCTTGTCATTTTAATGGTAGATATAAATTTATTCATTCTAAGGACATCCTATAATTTAGTTAGAAAAAGGTAGATTTCCTGACACTTCAGTAAGGAGGAAATAAATCCTCTAACAAAAATTAGATACCAGTGTTTGCATCTGCTGTAACAAACTGGCAGCCAAACTTCACAACTAAAATAAATAAATAAATTAAAATAAAATAAAATAAATAAAATAAACCTCAATGCATTATAGCTGACTGAGGTTATAATTTTATATTACCAAAAAATAAGATTAAATCTATAATTCTCTAATAGCACAAAAGTATTTTCCTCCATTGGCCTTGGTTCTACTGGCATAAACTATATCCAGTCCTGACCAGGTGTGTGTGTGTGTGTGTGTGTGTGTGTGTGTGTGTGTGTGTGTGATTCTGTGTATGTGAGTGTGTTGTATGCTATCTTTCAAAATGGAGACAGCTATGAGTATCTTAAATGAAACAGTGCAGATCATTCTCTATTATTGAACAAAAAAAAGCTTAAATGAATATTTACACAGATTAATCATAAAAGTAATAATACAAGAAAAAAATTACTCAACTAAAAAACCTTTGGGAAGAAGAAAGATCAGAAAGCATGTTAAAACATACATATGCATATATACAATTTATTTGGTGGTCTCTTTTTTTTTTTTTTTTTTTTTTTCGCTTAGAATGACTAGGGATGACTTGGTGGCTCAGTCAGTTGAGCGTCTGGCTTCAGCTCAGGTCATGCATGATCTCACTGTTGGTGGGTTCGAGCCCTTCATCAGGCTCTGTGCTGACAGCTCAGAGCCTGGAGACTGCTTCAGATTCTGTGTCTCCCTCTCTCTCTGCACCTCCCCTCTCGCACTTTATCTCTCTCTGTCTCTTGAAAATAAATAAATGTTGGGGCGCCTGGGTGGCGCAGTCGGTTAAGCGTCCGACTTCAGCCAGGTCACGATCTCGCGGTCCGTGAGTTCGAGCCCCGCGTTGGGCTCTGGGCTGGTGGCTCGGAGCCTGGAGCCTGTTTCCGATTCTGTGTCTCCCTCTCTCTCTGCCCCTCCCCCGTTCATGCTCTCTCTCTCTCTCTGTCCCAAAAATAAATAAATAAAAAAAAAAAGCTGAAAAAAAAATTTTAAAAAAAGAAAAAAAAGAAAATAAATAAGTGTTATTTTTTTAAAGTGATAATATGAGTTCATTGTACCCCTTTCAATTACATTGAAATGCAGAACATGAAACATAAAAGTTCACTAAGAACTCAGTCTCTGCAGACAACTACCATTTACATTAGGTGCACATTACTACAACTGTATTTTTTATTTGTTTATAAACAATTGTAGATGTACAAATAGGAATATACTAAAGCCAATATATTTTAAACTACTAGCATTATTGCTATTAATTTTTTACAAATAGAGCAATATACATATTGTTCTATAACTTTTCACTTAATATACGGTCATCTTTCTGTGTAGATATTTATAGATCACTCCATTCTTTTTTACTATTTCATTTTTCTCCCTATGTATGCAGAGCACAACTTATTTGACCATCTTTTATTGATCAACCATTGTGTTCTTTCCTTTTTTACTATTAAATATAATGCTATAATAAACATGTGTGGGGTGTGTGTGTGTGTGTGTGTGTGTGTGTGTGTGTGTGTGTGTTTGGGGGTGGTGAAGGGCAAGTTGAAACATTAGGTCAAGAATTTAAAGATCTGGATCCTGGGTGCTGCAGTGGGTTAAGCGTCCTACTCTTGATCTCAGCTTAGGTGATGATCTCACGGTTCATGGGTTTGAATCCCATATTGGGCTCTGCACTGATGGTGTGAAGGCTGCTTTGGATTCTGTCTCTCCTTCTCTCTGCCCCTCTCTGCTTGTGCACTCTCTCTCTCTCTCTCTCTCTCTCAAAAATAAATAATAAACTTTAAAAAATAATTTAAAGATCTCATTACTAAGAGATATTGCCAAATTCTAGCCCCCAATATTATATCTATTTTTATTCCCTTTATGCTTGCCAGCAATAGCCACTATTATCTGTATTCTTAATAGCTCTCTCTATATATTTCTAAAAGCCTATGGCGTCACTAATACAATTAACAAATCTAGAGAAATAAACTAGCTGAGACGTAAGAGCAAAGATGAATCCTACCAAAACTGTCAGTTGTGTCGCTAAGAAAGCAACTTGAGGTGTTCATGCCCTTAATAATTAAGTTTTGTGATGTAAAAATATTGACTATACTTTATTTCTCTGTATAACAACTCCCATAGTCTTCTGATAACCTTCATTACAGAAAGTTAATTGTAAGGATATTATTAAGAAACTTATACAGCACTATTATAAATCATAAAACAAATACAGATCATCATGGAAATTTCAGGTTAGGTAATGCATCTTTGTACTTGCTAAGTGCATTTTTACAAAGTATATAAATCAGAGGAAAAAACATATACACATGCAGAGAACATTTTTGCTACTCTTTCACAACTGGGTTCAGATTTCCTGAGTCTTGTTTCATATATA